>NC_137976.1:9755805-10186893 GCF_963924665.1 Micromys minutus
TATTAACAAAGTTTGCTTAAACTTAAGCTTATTCCTAAAGCTAGTTCTTAGTATTAAATTTGCTGTCATAAACTAGATTTCAAGTTTTGGGATATTATGTGTAATTTTTTTCCAAATTGAATGACATAATTCAAAGGAAGTTTGGAATTAGTAGACTCTCGTGCTTAATTCATTTGAGAATGAAAGCAGAAATAATTCTTAGATTTTTTTAGTATCAAATGCTTTTATTTATTTTTTCTTACAACTTTATTTAAAAAAGAGAGATACATGTATAGATTTTTAAAAGCATTTTGGCATAAAACTATATGAATATATTTTTGTCAGTACTTGATTCTTTTAGAGGTTTGATAGTATGCATTAGAAACTTACTAGTTACCATAAGCATAAAGTACATGTAGAACAGATCATAACATGAAAATAGTCAAAGATTTCTTTATGTGTATAGATTAAACATAATCATATTTGAATACCAAAAATTACCATAGGATTATATTCCTAGCTCTTAGATTATTAATTATTTAAGGTCTAGGCATACCACACTCAGAGGGTGCCAAACACTTTTTTTTTTCTAAGAAGGACTGAGACCTTCACTTTTTGGCCCTTTTTAAAATTTTTGAGCTTCATATGGCCTCTAAGCTATTCAGAGCTTTCTGGGGCTAGTATCCAATTATCATTGACTGCATATTATGTCTCTTATTTTTGTGACTGGGTTATCTCACTCAGGACGATATTCTCTAGATGCAGCCTTTTTCCTAGGAATTTCATAAAGTCATTGTTTCTAATACCTGAGTAGTATTCCATTGTTTAAATATACCAAAATTTTTGTATCCATTTCTCTATTGAAGGACATAAGGGTTCTTTCCAGAGTTCTGGCTATTATAATTAGGGCTGCAATGAACATTGTGGTGCATGTGTCCTTGTTGTATGTTGGAGCATTTCTGAGGTATATGCCCAGGTATAACTGGGTCTTCAGATAGGACTATGTCCAATTTTCTGAGGAACCGCCTGACTGATTTCTAGAGTTGTGCCAGCTGAAAATCCCACCAACAATAAATTATATACTTATGGGTGAATTTGACAAACCTGCCTTGTTTCTGATTTTAGTGGAATTGCTTTGAATTTCTTGACATTTAAACTGATGTTGACTATTAGCTTGCTGTAAATTAGTGCATTGCTCAGTCATCATCAACAAAGTTTCCACTTGCAGCAGATGAAAATAAATAAATAAAGAGACCCACAGTCAGAAAACATGCAGAACCCCCGCTCAACTCGGGGTTCAGAGAATCCTTAAAAAGAGGAGCCACAAAGAATGCAAGAGGCAGAGGTCATGGAAGACAACAAAGAGATAGAGCCTTCTAAACACAACTGGGCTGATGCACATAGGGATACACTGTGTCTGAGGCTGGCTGCAGAGTACACATTTAGGATAGCAGGAGTACATCTACACTAGATGTTTTCCTAGAGGTGACAGAAAAGTTGGACACATGATCCCATCCCAGAAAAGAAGAAAATCACCAATAAATAGGCACTTGAAAAGAGAAATTTAGTTTTCTTCAGGGAAGTCTCAACTGAGCTAACAAAACACCCCCCTTTAGATCTGTTTCTTGTGCCTCTCCCCTTCTATTTGTTTATTGCATTCTGGGTTTTTATTTTTGTTATACTTTATTATATATTTTTTATCCCTTAGATGACTGTTTCTTTTCTAATTTTGGCCACATTTCCAACATCAGATAGGCAACAGAAAATGAACAAAAAGCATCTTTGGGCATTCCTTGTTTTATAATGTGATGCCAGATGTTTTTTTTTTTTAATTTTTGAAAAAATATTATTTATTTTACCCTAACATATGTATATCTATATTTGTGTGTGTGTATATGTGTAAGTGTGTGTGTGTGTTTTTGTGCATGTGTGTTATTACTAAGCTAGCAAAAGTGGATTTCTGTCTGTATCCTGTGCCTTTTCTTGAATTATTTTTCTTTGTTTGGTTCTTTTTTAATTTGTTTGTCTTTGTTTTATCTTATAATATTATATTTTATCATTATCCCTTAGATGCCTACTTTTTTTTTTCCTAATGAGATACAACAAGGGCATAGATATGGATAGGAGGGGAGGTGGGGAAAACTGAGAGGAACAGATAGAAGAGAAACTGCAATTAGGATATATTGTATGAAAATATGTTTTCAATAAAAGGTGAAAAGAACTACAATAAATAAATAAAATAAGCATACACACATTTATAAATGTCATGGAAGTATGTAGGGGACTCTTTGGAAGGCAAAGAGGGGTAGCAGGAGGTTTGGATAGGACTAAATTTACTAATGGTAATGAATATAAGAAAATACGTGATATATATGTAGAAAATACAATGAAAACTATAATTTCCTATAATAAACAGATATGGACATTCGAATAACTAATGTCCAAATTTTGTAAAAATGAAGCTGCATTCGGCTTAAAGTGTCACTCCCAATTAGTTTTGTTTTTCTGTTGAAAACATGAAACATCTATGAATGTTGGTTTAGCAGTCTGTCCACCATCGAAGCAACAAGCCAGCAAGCTGTATTGCACTTCAAGAATAAGTGTTATCACAAATGACCTGGCCATGGGCTAATGGGAATCTCCCGCAGCAGGTGATGATACATTTGAGACTGACAGGTGGTGGCTGGGTTATTGCTCTTTTGCAAAGCTAGCTGTCAGTTCACATTCCTAGCTGTTTGCCAAATGACAGAGGCATGGGAGATAGTGGTGTGAAAAGTCCATTATCACTTATGCTCTGTGCTTCCTTTAAGCAATGATGTCAGTGGGGCTCCACAGATACAACCAAACAGAGCAAGCAACAGCAGACATTCAGTCCAATGGACAGGGAGTCAGAAGCATGTTTGTATTCCCTGGCATGCATCCTTCTTTCTACTGTATAGTTTAAGTGTTTGTGATGAGTTTCAGTGTCTGTTTGCTTAGGACTGTATTAATACTGCTGTGTGGAATTTTAGCATATGGACTTTTGTGTTATACACTGCTGATTGTGTCATCAAATTGTATTCTGGTTTAAAAATATGTAGAGCTTCCAAGGACTGTGTGAGACTTTCTCATGCCCCCTCTTTATTTCTGGGTATTTCTGATTTTCTCAAGAGTCTATATGTGAATGTACTACAGTCTAGCATAGGTATATAGTCTATGACCATCAATGGTCTATGATGGTTTATAAAATGGCTACAAGGTACATGAGGTTATTTTACTGTCCCAGTAAACAGAGGTGGTGGATTAATGTAAGCTGAGGTCATATGTTGAGAGATCTAGGGATTATATAGAAGACTGAAACAAGAAAGATGAATGTAAACCGCCTGGGAAATATAATCCCCATTGTGAGGAGAGGCATGGCTAACTGGGACATTAGGAAGTCTTGGGACAATCCACCATCTGGTTACATTTTTAACTTATTTTTTAAGCTGCAAATAAAAATCAGTTCTCTGATTTAGGATGACCTGTGTCTCATAGGAAGACAAAATGATTTGTTCTAAAGTTCATCTCTACTCTCACTTAAACTAATGTCTCTCAGCCCTGCATTCATGAAATAATTGTTTCCTGTGACTGCAAATAGATGTCACTTATCGAGTACATTTGAATATAAGATGACATTAACATTTTAGAAAAATTTGATACATAAAATTTTATGATGAATAAACTTAAAACACAAATAATTCATTTATGTGTTGTTTCTTTTTGCCATAGTTCAGACTATAGGTTTTTGTTCCTTGTGTTGACTTAAAAAACTATATCCAGCTTGAAGAATAATAATTGCCTCCTTACATAAACTCTATTATGCCACTGTTCCTTTCTAACTTCCAGAAACATCTAAATCATAATGTTTACATTAACCTGTATACTTACTTTAAAAAACCCCAGAAGTGTATGACAAAGTCTGAAAAGAAATACTGTTGCACAGCTATATTTCCATAAAACTTACATAAAGTTATATTTCTAATGATTCTCAAAGAGAGAAGTTTTTTTTCTTACTTTATTGAGAAAATGCGAGAAATTTCCATAGAGCGCATTACATCCCATGCAGAAATTAGAAGTTGTATTATAGTCTGCTACTCATCAAAACCTTTAAAACTGTTTTAAAATTCCAGCACATACAGACTGTGCATGTCTTTTTGGGTCTGAGTTGCCTCACTCAGAATGATATTTTCTATTTCCATCCATTTTCTTGAAAAACTCAGGATATCCTCATTCTGAATAGCTGAGCAGAATTCCATTGTGTAAATGAACCACATTTTCTGTATCCATTCTTCTGCCATGAGATGTGAGACAACTAGGTTGTTTCTAGCTTCTGGCTATCATAAATAAGGCCACTATGAAGATAGTGGAACTCTTGCTCCTGTTTTATGGTGGGGTATCTTTTGGGTTTATTCCCAAAAGTAGTATTGCTGGATCTTCAGGGTTATCTATTTCCAGTTTTCTGAGGAACTTTCAAGTTGATTTGCAGACTAGCTGTACCTGTTTGCAATCTCACCAGTGATGGAGGAATGTGTTCCTCTTTCTCTACATCTTCACCAATGCCAACAATTGTTGTCACCTGCGGTTTTGATCTTACCATAAGCACTCGCTAATAAGTGGATATTAGCCAAGATATAGTCCACAAAACTCAACAATTCAACAAGCTGAAGGGCCTAAGCGAGGATGCCTTAGTGAGACTTGGAAGAGAGAAGAAAGCAACCACAAGGAGGGAGGAACGGACCTGGGTGGGAAAGTGGATGGCTGAGGAAAACATTATTTGGTATTAAGTAAGGGGAAAGGACCTAAGCCCTTAGGACCAGCCAAAAGAATGGGAACAGCCAACCTCTTGAGGTAGGATGTTGGGAGGACACTCCAGTATGTACCAAAGACATGGGAGGTGAGAGAATCTCAGAACTCAAAGGAAGGGACCCTAGATGAAATGCCCTACAGTGGGGAGAGGGAACTTGTAGAGTTGACCTCCATCAGGAAGACAGGGCATCAAATGTGTGATAGAGTTGTTATCCAACAGTCAATACCCTGACTCATAATTTTTTGAAATAATGGTAGGGAGGGAAATGGAGTAGTGCCTGAGGAAAAGAAGGTCTAGTGACAGGCCCAAAGTTGGATCCAGCTCAAAGGGAAGCCCCAAGTCATGACACTATTAGTGAAACTATAGAGTGCTCACAAAAAGGGACCTATCATGAATGCCTTCTGAAACACTCCACAAGCAGCTGAAAGAGACATTTGCACATATTTGTACCCAATCAGTGAACAGAAGATACTGATCCCTGTGGTTGAATTAGGAAAAAGCTGGAAGACGCTGAGGAGGAGTCTATCCTATAGGAGGACCAGCAGTCTCAAATAATCTGGACACCTAGATCTCTCAGACACTAGATCACCAATCAGGCAGCATATACAAGCTAATATGAGGCTTCCAACACATACTGTAGAGGACTGCTGGTCTGGGTTCAGAGGGAGGAGAGGCAACTGACCCTCAAGAGACTAGAGGCACTGCAGAGTTTAGAGGTCTGGTCAGGTGGGTGGTGTGGGGCCACTGTCTTGGAGACAGGGGTTGGGGGTTGGGAAAGGGGTATAGGATGTGGAACAGTTGGAGGGTAGACCGGGAGGAGAATAAAATCTGGAGTGTATATAAAATAAAATAAAATAAAAAAGTTTAATTTAACAATTTAATAATTACAAGAACATAATTGATCTATGCTCTACTAAATTATCAGTAAATCATAAAAATTTAGCTTTATAAGCCCACATCATAAAAACTTGTACCATGAAGTTCATTAAATTATTTACATATATAAATTTTATTTAGTTACATAGTTTCATAGAAATTTCTGTATTTTTTATATAATATGTTATGGTACATAAATACTGTCAGGATTCAGTTTTAGAACTTCTTGTTTGGAATTAAGATTTATCACTGTAATATATGAAATGATTATTAAGTACAAAATCCATATTATACTTTTTCCAATAAAAGACATTTGAATTAATAGTAAAAACAAAATTCCAGTGTTATATCTCATAGTTTCATAAGCACCCTTACTTTCTTACAGTTTCCCTGTGATTCTGGACTGGAAAGAACAAAACAGTATAACATGAGAACTAAAATTCCATTTCTTAACTTTAGAATCTATAAGTAGAAAACCTTAAGTCATCACATTGAGTTTTTTTCTTTTTAATATTACTGAGGAAAACTGATTCAACTTTCTCTTTTATTGGCTTAGCTAGATTTCTATTGGTATGATGAAGTAAAGCATGGCCTAAAAAAAAAAAAAAAAAAAAAAAAAAAACTTGGACTAAGAAAACCAAGCCTCCTCTAGTGAATTACTTGCCTGGTAAGTTATCCACTTGTAAAATGATTCTACCGTTGATGTGATCTAGAAATTGAACTCAAAGAACAGCCTACTGACTTCCCAGGGTAAACATTATAGCTGCAGTTTAGTTCAAATAATTAGAATCTAGGACACAATTAGTCGGTTCCTTTCTAACGTGATTTACTTACAAATCAATAATAAACACATTGTTTTGAAAATCATGTTTTCTGCTACATAACCAACTTCAATCAGGATTTAGAGCTATAAATTAAAGCATGAGAAAGTTATAAAATTTTGGCTTATATTCCTGTCTCATGTTTTTTCTACATTAAATTTAAGGAGCTGTGTGGTGTGTTTATAAGCACTTTGTGTCAGTGACCACTGTAAAAAGTAGTATACAGGTTTCTGCACCTCTGAGGATAAGTATTATGAGTATAGATGGAAGCCATGTGATGAGTGCGCACCTTATTCTTCCAACCATCTCATGCAAGCCCTCTCCTCCTGAGCAGGTTAATAAATGATAACACTCTAGTAAGTCTGGGTATTTCAAGAAACAGGAATGAAAAAAAAAGTACAGTTGTTATTCTCAATTTGTTTTGTTTGCTTGCTCTTGCATGGTCGGGAATGACTGTAGGCTAGGAGGGCAATCTTTCCCATGATTTTATTTTTTGATTTTCTATTTGTTTCATTAAAATGAATTTTCATTGTGTATTATGTTGTTTATTTGTTTTGTTTTTGTTTGGGATTTCAGTTAGGGTTAGGGACCTTACTTACTTTTGGTCACTTTCTGCCATCAGGCTGTGGGATGGAACTTAATTGAACTAATTTTCACCTTTTGGTTTTCTCTTTGTTGAAAACTATGTACTGTCTATTCTTTGTAAGGTTTGTTTTTCAACACCACGATAATAAAAATATTGTAGGTTTGGTTCTCATAATATATTTCTTGAAAGTTATGTTAAGAGAGGATGTTGTCTTAGACACTGTTATTAATGTGAAGAGATATCAAAGAATGCATTTAATTTAGGTTTTGCTCATAGATTTAAATATGTAGCACATTATTTTCAAGATAGGGTGCATGGTTGCTTGAAGGGTGGTTCTGGAACAGTATCTGTGAGTGGAATCCTGATCCTTAGGTAGAGAAAACAAACTTGGGCAAGGTATGGGCTTTTTAAAACACAAAGTTCACCTTTCCAAAGTGACACAGGTCCCCCAATAAGGCCATACAGAATAATCTTTCTGATCCTTTCAAACACTTCCACTACCTGATAATTAAGCACTAGAATTTATGAGGCCTTCAATGGCCATTTTTAGTCAAACCACCACAGATGTGCACTAGGCAGTAGAGAAAATGAGATAAAGGGTGAAGGTAATCAAAAATAAGAATGTATGAGAAAGAATTCCAAAATCTCATTAATTTGTATGGTAAGTAAAAATATATTTTAAACAAAAAGGAGTTTGAATGGAGGTAGACCAGATGGGTGAACAGTCATTGTAACACAAAAAATTTGAATTTGATCTGACCTGGAATTTTCCTCACTGCTGTCTAGAATTCATAGTGACAAGAGCTACTATGCAAGCAAGCTACTGGAGGAGAAAAGGCATCCATTGATGGTCTTATTCTGTTCCAGACTGTAGATGCTATAATACAAATCTATCAGGCAATGTTCCCATTGTTGCAATAGTGGCACAAGTGTTTATGAGATGCCAAATCTCTCTTCTTGTTAGATGTGGGTTCTGTTCTACAGGAAAGAATTCATGGATGTAGCTGTGAACCATGTCAAAACTGATGTTTTAGAAAGTAAGTCACAAGTCCAAGGGGAGAGCTGAATGTTTTCCTTAACATTGTCAAACTGTCTTTTAAATGCATTTGCATCTACAGATTTGTACTGCTCTGAACATTTGTCAAAGAAGCACCCTATAGAAGTAGATAGTGGTGAGTGCAGAGGTTCATAAGTGTTCAAAGTACTGAGAATAAAACATTGTCTTGATTGCTTGTTTAAGCATCTATACCAATATCCTTCCCGAAGGCTAAGGAAACATTTCATAAGAAAGGCACAAGAATGCAGAAGTCAGAAGACGGAGATGAATGTGGTGAGTTGTTGTATTCTGGACTAGACAAGACATTTCAACACATGAACCTAAAGCATATGTAACTCTGTAAGACTACACATGGAAAAGAATGAGTTATTTCAGTACAGATGGGGGATTATTGCAAGAGTCCCTCCCTATAACTCAAGAGGTTTTGGCAATGGATCAGGGTAAATTACTCTCCTTTGGGAGCTAGCCATTAAAGCAATTGATTACATGATTCCACACACATGCAAATCTGCTTCACTAATTAGACCCAGTGACTTTTCTAAAGAAATAATGACAAGAAATTGAGGGCAAGTTCTATAAAGGAGCCTAGCTGAAATCGAAGGAACGTGTTGGATGATAAGAGAGCGTCAAGATACATTGTGTACATGTACAAAGATTTATTAAATAATTTAAAATATCATAGCAAAGATTAAGCTTTTCTAGCTCAATTAGTACCACTGCCCCTTCTTGCCTCTATCTTCTCTAGTAAGCAATGCCTTACATCTTAATATATTTATATAAATATAATATTTAACATGAATCATGTAATAAGCTATATGAGAGATATATACAATACATTTAATTTCCAAATATAAATACTGTTTCCACCTGGTAATCATTACTATTTTTAGAAATAAACTAATGGATAAAGTGTTATATCTAAATTTTATATCTAAAATTATGAAATGGTTGTACCTTTGAATGCAACTCATGAATATTTAAATTAATAATGGCTTTCTGTGGTCAGATGGAATTGTTTGAATATTGTAAACTTATTGAATCTCAATGAATTGTACAGAATTTAGGTATTGTCTCTTTTACTATGTGGTGTTTTTTATTTGTAAGTTCTTTATATTGACACCATTTCAATGAAATCAGCACAAGAAAGTTTCCCCTAATGAAAAATAATCTGAAAATTACTCTAGTTACTTGAATTCTGCTGACATCAATGGATATCCAAGATGAAGGTTTAAGTATAGAAATGCAAAGATATAATACAATAAAGTTTTAAGAGTAACATTATTTTCCTTGTGCTGGAGAGATGGCTCAGTGGTTAAGAGCACTGACTGCTCTTTGAGAGGTTCTGAGTTCAATTTCCAGAAACCACATGGTGGCTCAAAACCATCTTTAAAGGTATCTGATGCCCTCTTCTAGTGTCTGAAGACAGGGACAGTGCACTCATGTACGTAAAATAAATAAATCTTTAAAAACATTAATAATTAAGTTATTTCAAGAGGATATGAGCTTCTGGGTTTGAATGGCCATGGGGACCGAAAACTCTGGGTGACTGATAATTACCTGAAATCTGAATTGATCTTTACTGGTAAATACAGTTACTCAGGACTATGTGGTTTTACAGACCACAGCAAAAGCCAAGTTCCATGGAAACAGACATCTCAGGAGATCTGGGCCAAGGAACTGGCAACAGCTTGCATTATTGTGCAACCTGGAAGCTTTGCCATGAGTGTGTCAGAGCTGACCACATTCTATTTTGAACAGAAAAAAAAATGCCTATAGTAGGCTGCAATGTTGCATTAAAAAATTCAATGGGATAATGGCTATAATCAATTGTTGCCTTGTTTGGAAACTAGAGTGATACTATGTCTTAATCTAGAATTTGAATGTGGACTGTACCAGACACATATGGAATGGATGTTCTTAAATAACAACACATATTTATGAAGTAAAAGCAGATTAGACTTTATCATCTTGGTTAAGAATTTATGAAACCTCGACATTTTTTTAAATGAGTCTTGGAAAGAAATGCAGTTGCTCTAAACATTATTTTTTCATGATTTTGAATGTCTGATGGCAGATAAGGCAATCCTCTGCTATATATATATATATATATATATATATATATATATATATATATATATATATATACATATATATATAGTGGGAATCATGGATCAGTCCATGTATATCCTTTGGTTGCTAGTTTAGTCCCTGAGAGTTCTGAAGGGCAGAGTTAGTTGATAATGTTGTTATTCTTACTGGGCTGATCACCCATTTCAGCTCTTTTGGCTCTTCCTCTAAATCTTCTATTGTGGTCCCTGGGTTCAGTCCAATGGTTAACTGTGGGTGCCTGCATCGGTTGTAGTCCAGTGCTGGTTGAGCCTATCAGAGGACAAGTATACCAGGTTCCTGTCTGCAAACACATCTTGGCATCACCAATTGTGTCAAGGTTTTGTGTCTGCAGATGGAATAGATGTCATGGTGGGGGTGTTCACTTGATGACATTTTTTCAGCCTCTGCTCCATATTTGACCTTCTATTTCCTTCAAACAAGTACAATTCTGGGTTAAAAAGTTTAAGATTGATAGATGGTCCCATTCTTCCACTGGGGAGAATGTCTATCTACTGGGGATGCTCTCTTCAGGTTCTATCTCCTGCTGTTGGTATGTCATCCCCACTGGGTCCTGGGAAGCTCTCACATCCCTGGCTTCTGGGATTTATTAGTTGTTCCCCAAGTTATTAACCCCCACAGTGCTAATAATTTTTATTCCATTCTCCTTATTTTTCTTACTTCCCATTGCCTGCTGAGAAGACTTTTCTTCTGTCTCTTTCCATATTTGGTAGTACACACCTTCATTTTTCTCCCTCTCCTCTCTGTCATCCAGGTCCCTCCCTCTTTCTGTCTTCCATAATTATTTTGTTTTCCCATTTAAGAGGGTTTGAAAGATACATACTTCAGTCTTCCTTCTTCATTTTGTCTGTGAATTGTATAATGGGTATTCTGGGCTTTTGGGCTAACATCCACTTACTAGTGAATACACATCATGTATGTTGTTTTGGGTCTGGGTCACCTCAATCAGGATAATATTTTTTAGTTCCATTCATATGCCTACAAATTTCTGGAAGTTTAATGGCTGTGTAATACTCCATTGTGTAAATGTACCACACTTTTTATATCCATTCTTCCCTTGAAAGACATCAGGGTTGCTTCCAACTTCTTGTTATTAAATAAAGCTGCTATGAACATAGTGGAGAATGAGTCCTTGTTATATGCTGGAGCATCTTTTGGGTATATGCCCAGCAGTGTTATAGCTGGGTCTTCAGGTTGAGCTATTTCCAATTTTCTGAAGATCCACCAGACTGATTTTCAGAATGGTTTTATCAGCTTTCAATCCCACCAGCAATGGAGGAGTATTCCTCTTTCTCTATATTATCACCAGCATCTGCTATTGCCTGAGGTTTTGATCTTAGACATTCTGATTGGTCTAAGGTAGAATCTCAGGGATGTTTTGATTTTTATTTGTCTGTTGACTAAGGATGATGAACATTTATTTAGGTGTTCCTGTTAGAAGTAAAAATTGATATCTGCATCATTTTATTCATAGTCTATGCATAGTATGTCAGTATAATTCAAGAACACATTTTATAAGTACTTATATTTCTTCCAGTAGGCAAAATAACCTGTAGAGACCATATCCAACATATAGGCATAATCCCTATTTGAAGAATGGGGACACTCACCCACCTCAAAAATATTCATTCTGAATTCCTTCTTTCAAAAGAAAATGCAGGTACAAAGAGTGCAGCAGAGACAGAAGGAAAGTCCATACAGAGACTTCTCCACCTAGGGATCTATCCCACCTGCAGACAAACCCAGACACTATTGCTGATGCCAAGAAGCACTTGCTGACAGAAGCCTGGTATAGCTGTCTTCTGAGAGGCTCTGCCAGAGCCTGACCAACATAAAAGTGGATTCACATAGCCAAACATCAGACTGAACACGAGGTCCCGAATATAGAAGTTATGGCAAGGACTGAAGGAGCTGAAGGGGTTTGCAAGCCCATAGGAAGAAGATTAATATCAACCAACCAGACCCCCCAAAGCACCCAGGGACTAGACCACCAACCAAAGAGTACACAAGGAGGCGCCCATGGTGCCAGCTAGATATGTAGCAGAGGTTTGCCTTATCTGGCATCAATGGGAAGGAAGGTCCCTTGGTCCCTTCGTCCTGTGGGGACTTGATGACCCAGAGTAGTAGAATGCTATGGTGCTGAGGGGGCACCCTCATAGAGGCAGGGGAAATAGGAAGGGATAGGTTGTGGAGGGGAAACTGGGAAGAGGAATAACATTGAAATGTAAATAAATAAGTAAGTAAGTAAGTAAGTAAATGAATGAATGAATGAATGAATAAATAAATAAATAAATAAATAAAATAACCCATTTAAAAACTAAAAGTAGAACTAAATAATTCCTTTGGTTTATGGCACTGCCCCAGAGGTATACAGATCCTCAATAGACTTACTTTGCAGACTTAACAGGATAACCTTCCCGATCTATGGTGATTAAAGTAGTTAGTCATATTTCATTGATTTCATATAACTTCAGTAGATTGATAATGAAAGATCTTCTTGATAACCTATTAGATACAAATCATACCATCCATAAGTGCATGGGTATTGGCCTATTCACTGGAGCATAATTCAATACACTCTATGTCCTAGCTAGGATAACTTTTGCCATTAGGAAACAGCATGGCCAAAGGAAATTGGAGGCAAAAGATTTATTTGGCTTGCACTGCCAAATTGTAGTCTGTCACTGAAAGGATCAATACAGGAACTTACACAGTGCAGAATCTGGAGATAACATCTAACACTGAGGCCATGGAGGGGATGCTACTTACTGACTTGCTCCTAATGTCTTGCTTAGTCTGCTTTCTTATAGAACCCAGGACAACCAGCTCAGGGGTTGTCTTTTCCCAGTAATCAACTGCCAATTGCCCCTCAGTAGTACCCAGTGTAAGGAGTAGTAACCCATTCATGCCAGAATTTTGCTGGGCTTAGTGCTGTAAACCTGTACCCACTGTTGTGATATAATGTATGAAGATGCTATGTCATGGGTAGAGTAAGTACTTTACTGAACTCCTCTCCAACAGTCAGCTTATATATCCAGCCTTCCTCTTTTCTGCAACATTCCTTGAACCTTGTACCAGATAGAGGTAGATATGCATTTTCAACCTGTAGCTGAACATTCATAGGCATATTTTCTCAGAACTGTGATGGAGTTTGAACATTAACAAGGAAGCATTATGAAAGA
Organism: Micromys minutus; assembly: GCF_963924665.1. Taxonomy (NCBI): domain Eukaryota; kingdom Metazoa; phylum Chordata; class Mammalia; order Rodentia; family Muridae; genus Micromys; species Micromys minutus. The sequence continues at coordinate 9,769,262 of NC_137976.1, forward strand.
AAGCTTCTCTGACTATAGAACTATTCTATAGACATAAACATATATATTTAGAAGGCACTTGGACATCACAGCAGTATATTGCCTTGTATAACTAATAACCTTTCTAACCACAGTTTTGATTTTATTTATATTATCTATGAATTCCCTCTGCTGGAACAGTCATAAAGTCCCATCAGTGTGTAGTAAACCATTTTCACTACAGCATATGGTCCAGTTAATGGCTAGGACCACCGATGTCTTTTATTTTTATGCATAAGAGCTTCTTATACAATACTAGCTACGCAGGAAAGAGAAATCACTGATCACTTCAAGATTGATTTGTCTATGTCCTGCAGCCAGAGTGTGTTGTGTCTTCAGCAACAGGATGGTACCATCTAATTATGATGGCCTAACATAAGCAATGAAGGATGGCTGAAAATTTGTACAGTTAATATGTACTAGCATATGATTCAAATTAAGGTTGTAGAAATATGGAGAAAGTTCCCAGTAGTCTATGGGGATGACTGTAAGTGAGATTCCTAGCAATGGGATGGGGTGTTTAGGAACTTGAGGTGGCCACCTCCTATAGCCAATCAGGACCCCCAATGGAGAGATAAGGGTGCTAAACCACCCACAAAAAATTGACTTAAAATTGGTCCTGCCTACTAAAAATGCAGGAACAAAGGTGGAACAGAGACTGAGGGATAGCCAATGACTGGTCCAACTTGTGACCCATCTATGGACAAAGCCAATCCCTGATATTCTTAGTGCTATTCTATTATGCTTGCAGACAGAATCCTAGCATAACAGTTCTGTGAAAGGCTCTACCCAGCATCTGACTTTAACAGGTGTAGAGACCGTCAACCAAATATTGGACAGAGATTGTGAAGTCTTGTGGCAGAGTTGGGAGTAGTTATGAGGGACCTGGCATGGGTAGGAACTCCACAGTAAGACAAACAGAGAAAACTAACCTGGACCATTGTGTGCTTCAGAGAATGAACCACCAGTCAAAGAACAGACAGGGACCTACTAGCTCCACCCCAACCCTCACACAAATAAATAGCAGATGTATAGTTTTGTCTTCTGCAGGTCTCCCAGTAACTACAGATGGAGTTGTCCCTACATTTTTTGCTTACTTGTGGATCCCATTCCCCTAACTAGGCTGTCTTTTCTAGCTTAAGGAGGAAAGGATGTAATTACTGATGTACTAGGTGGGGGTTGATACTTATAGGGAGAGGGAATGGAGGATGGGTAGAAGTGTACTTTGAGGGAAGGGTAAGGAGAGAAACGCTGGAACTGAGATGTAAAATAAATACATAAAATAACCAAAAAAGTTGGAATATTTTTACTACAGTATCTAAAATTAAAGTTCTTCTTGTATTTTTTTTTTTTGTCTCTTTTTTCAGCAAGAGAGTACAGACAAAGTCTCATGCAAACAGTGCAAGCCTTCCATCCCCCAACATAGAAATACAGCCATGACCTTGGTCTAAATAGTGCATGAAAGTTCTAGGTTCAATGTTGTAAACAGTTTTACAGTTTTTCCTGGATAAAAGAAATATTACTCCATCTTCACATGACAAACATCTATGGCCACACATTCCTAAGAATGTCTTCAAGTCAGCTGTGTGTATAGAAGGCTGAATTTTATACCTAGATAAAGCTTTGCAGAAGTAGGCCCTAGGCCCAGACATGCCTGGACAAGCCTCTTGTTTTGGTTGGTTGTCTTAACTTCCTTGTTCTCCCTTCTCCAAATATATCTCAAGGGTGAGTAATCCTCTCTTCATGAACTCCATGAAAGATTACTGCAAAGCTGTAGCATTCCACAGAAATTCAAGTTAATTAGCTTTGAGTTCCTTCTACCCATTGTATGATGCTTGAAAGGCTTTGCAGCTTTAATTTAAAATCCCTCACAAAGGGGACTGGGACTTTGCCATTTTTTTTTTAATATCCTCGAACATTCTGATCCTTTAAACTCTGTCCAACAGCTTCCACAGCACATGACTCTTGTTAACAGCCTCACCGAAGGTTGATGGCACGACTTTCACACCAATTACATCAAAATAAATTAGTTTTTCTGTATGTTTAAAAAAACACTAAAGCTTAACAATGTGGAGTTTTTTTTTTTTTTTATCTTTCTGTATATTTTCACTTGGATTATGATTTATTTTTAGGTGCCTTTCAAATTCATGAACTTAATAAGAGCAATTTTTCATTAAGTTTTCAAAGTATCATTTTCAAGATCCAGTTAAGTTCAAACAACATAATAATCCAATTTTAGCTTTTTCTAGAATTTTACTCATTAGAATTTTTTTCTTTCTGGTGGATTACTCTGCATTTGTATCAACATTCAAATTGTTTACAATGTTTATTTGATAACATTTTTTTCAATATAGTATAAAATTCTGAAGAAAACACGTCTGGGGCATTCTATGCGTTTCCTAGTATGCAATACTGGTAAATTATTTTAACTATCAGTTCCTCATTTACTTATTTTTTTATACTTCTTAAGCATGGAGGGTTGATGATTTCATTACATGTAATCATGGTCTTGCCAATCCATCAGCTAGTAACATGTTCAGGAAGAATGGTACAGATAAATGTATATTCCCAGTTTTTGAATGAACCGTAAAACATCTCCCAAATAGTAGCTTATTTCTATTTATTGGACAGTAATACACTTAGTGTTCTGCTATGAATATCTTAAATATTACCTTACTTTCAAATTAAACTTCCATTCAATGTATGCTCATGTCTACAGGAATATGGTGACTTTCAAATTCCTACCCCCCCCCCCAATTTTAACTGAATACTGGTACTCTGGGGGGAAAAACACTCTTTTGTGTAATTCTAAAGCAATCTGTTTCAACTGCTATTACTTTGTTTTCTGTAAGACAGATTTAGTGTCCAACACTAACAATCAGCATATTGTATGGCTTAATGTTTCTATGCTTTTTCTATTCATATTTCCTTGTGCCTGACTCCAACTCTTTCTGGCACTCTGCATGCTCAGGTGATTGTTTAAGTGACACTCAGCCATGAGAACTGCCCTTTACTAAGTTAGGAAAACTCCTAGACACTTCCTATGAGGTCCTTGAATATCTTAGGCAAACATCCATGCATGGAAGCTGGTTTTATTATTTTTTTTCTTTCATATTAGTTGTTTGATACAAGACAACTTATTGTAAGTTGAAGATCACATTCCTATGTGAAAGTGAGACCCACAGCTTTCAAAAATAATAACCCTGTTTAGGAGTTGTGATTCCTTGTCTAATGTATTTTCTGGGTCCTGGAAGAAAACAAAATAAAAAGTCTGAAGAAGTAGCAAGTCTCTCCTACAGGTGTGAGAAATGTCTCTACTGCAGGAAGTCTAATTTGTGCTCAGCTCCTTTGTGCTCAACTTTTAAACTCTTCTAGCTCAGTAGATAAAAACTCACAGATGCTGATGTTAAGTTTCAGAAGAATGAACTTACTTCTGAAGGAAATCAGAGAACCAGAGTTCTTGAATGTCCCTGGATTAGCTTTAATCATCCTATTCTTTCCTGTATTTTAGAAATGTCTGCAATGGGTTTGTTCTTTCTGTTTACAGTATGAAACAGCACATTAGAGGCATGGGGAGGAGATGATGCATCTATATAATTTTCTTTGGCTGTCCCATATTTCAAATGTATGGCATAATGTATCTCCATTGTCTACTGGAAGTAGGAAGTTGAGTGAGGAAGGAGAAGATACACTCATTATATTGGGTAGTTTACTCATTATAATCTAGCAATTACTATTCAAAGTCTCTCATTTACCCATATGAGCTATTTCAAACTTTAATTCTCACAGAAACTCTCTCAAGAAGCTACCAGTCTTAAAGATGTCAGTGTGATAATGATGATCATAGAGAAATCTAACTACTCTATGGTTTGGAGTGAATTGTAAGTTGCATCTACTTTCCAATATAATATAATTTCATAATTTTATTTTATGTACTTTTGATGCCTCTCATAAGACTTGAAAAACTAAGTGGTTTTCAATTTATATTGTCCTGTCAAAAGTGAATGAAAAAAATACTGTTAGCTTACTAATCTTAAGTTAGCATAGTATTCCAAATAATATGTATATATTAATTATAATTATTTTATCCTTTGGGAAAGACTATGATTACTTATACTAAATGATTAGAATATACTTACCACTTTATCATTTTGATGAATATCTTTTTATATTTTTAGTAAAACACAAGAGAGAAGTTATTTCAATATAATAATTTTATGACAGCAGTGCTGTGCACATATGGCAATTTTAGTAAGCAATGTTATGTAATGTCAAACTTTCACATCCAATTTAAGGCCATTGACTGTATTTAACAAGGACAGTATTCTTCAGTTGTTGTGAGGTGCCCTTTACTCACCGGAAGTTCACATTTCTGCAATGGTTACCAAGGTTATATAGTTAATATACTATTCAAAATGTGTTTGCAGAAGTCTTACCTTATGCTTACACTTATTTTTCTCATCTCTTTGTTTAAAATACCAAGACTCCACAATCCCATATGAACTTTAACGAATGTCTTTCCTTCTGCGGTCCTCTGCCTGTATATTATTTTGCCATTGGAAATGGCAAGATTGTCTCCATGTTTCCTGTCATTGCATGCAGACAGAAGGCCATTCAGCAACAAAGAAAGTTTCCTTTGTGTAATTTTATTTTCATTAGGGTGGAGCCTCTAAGCATTTTTAAAAAACTGAAACATAATTGGAAAAGATTACATCCCTTGCCAAGGTCTAAGCTGACTGTTATCAATGAAAATGATGTTTATTTGTTTGGCTAAATTCATAATTTGCCATTGGGATTTATGGGGCTTAGAAATGAATAACATACTGAAAATAACTTTGACACTGCAGTGCTTTGTAACAGATAGGACAGCCAGAAGCGGTGATGATCAGGGTGGTATCGAACTGAGTTTGAAGCAAATAGCTATGAGTGTTTTCTATAGTATTATTTGATTTTTGTATGTTTTTCACTTAAAATTCAGTTTGTTCTTGTAGAATGAATATCATTGCTAAAATTCCAGGATTTTTTTTTCCTGAAAAAAAAAAAAAAAAAAAAAAAAAAAAACCTGTTCCACAGAGCATGTTTGTGGCTAAAAATTAGAAATAAATTATAAACATTAGAGCTGAGATAAACTATGAACACTTTGGCTCAGAGACAAGACCCATGGGTCAAGAATGAACAGTGGAGTATAACATGTCACAGGCACAGGGCAGCATTTTTGGTTCCCCAGAACTCTACATGGGGTGCAGACTAGAGTGGTACTTAAATAAAACTATTACCATTCTTGATCTCATGTTCCTTTCTATAATCCCAAAGTATATTCTTCTTGGCAAATTTCCATATTAAATTACTCCATTTATATTCCCGGGTTTAAAGTTGAAGACCAAATAGACAGATCCAGACATATTATTCATTACATAAAATTACTAGCCAACAATTTAACTCTATGGTTTTTAGCAGTTGCTATTTAATTGTAGAGAAGCTGATGGAATTTAAAAATATAATTCCCTTGTCTTAAGTTCTTTTTATTTTAAAACATTTCTCACCATTATTTTCATGGCTGGAATAGATTATCTCTTATCACCTTCATATACGTACCTGATGTGCTTTCCTTCATTATGCAAATATTTTAAATTATTTCCCATCTTCATCTAACTGCAGGCATTAAAATGGTAAAGTAATGCTGGAAGTGAATTTAGATATGCCCACCTCTCCAAAGGAACATGAATAAATGAGTTACCAGACATTTAGATCTTATATACATGCCTGGATTTACTGTGGTAAAGCCACACAGTGAATTGGAACATTTTGATGCAGAAATTTTTTTTTCTTTCTTTTGCCTCAACGACATTTTTATTTCTTTTACCAGCTTAACTTTATGAGAGAGAGAGAGAGCTTTCTCTGTGCAACAATCTCAGATCATAAAGGATTATTTGTGGAAATAATCAATTCTAAGGTAATTAATTGACTGTGAAGCTTGACTGAAGGACCTTTCTCCAGGGAAAGGTATACATAAAACAACTTTGGAAGTCTGTGGAAAGCGACTTCTTCAGCAAACAACCATTACTTACTCTTACTCTTCAGACCAATAGGATCTATACTCAAACTCTTTAGAATTTCTAATGTCTACAGTTTCTCTTGAAACAGGGCATTTCCTTTGGTGATGACCTCATTGAAAAGGTCAAGGACCAAATCGGAAATTTTTGAAGATTGAAATGGTGTTGCTCAAAGAGGGAAGGAAATTACTTACTTCATTATGTTCAAAGGACGTTTTTGTTTGAAGGTCTGATTAAGGCTTTCCATTCTTGGTTGTTTTTTTTTTTCTCCCCCTCATTAAATCTTTCATAAGAACAGAACCAAGTTTCTTGCTTGATTCACACTATAATAGGGGAAACAGCTTCCCAGCTCATTGAACATTTCCTTCAAAAAATTTAATACATAAAGCAAAGCTAACTATTACTTTAAAGAATATAAAGCGATGTCTCAATTAAGTTAGGGTTTAATTTTGTTCACAGTTGATAAACACATTACCTTATTTTAAAAATATTGATATTTTATACACACACACACTAACACACACATATATTACTAGCATCAAAAGCAAAGGCATATTTCATTATAAAGTTATTTTCTTAGCATTATATTGTACTTTATATTCATATATTAGCTTCAGCAGTGTATCAGATAAGCTAAAATACCTGTGATATAGAGAATTACATAAGAATTCTAAAGAGTTTGGGCCAAATAATAATGTATCTTCTATGCCAACTTACACAGTCACCTTAATTTAGTAAGAGTAAGTACTTGATGTTTTTTCAGAAGCAGCTTACATCTTCAAAATGACTTCAGAAGGATCCAACCAATAGTCATAGTGTACTTGTGTTAATTTACAGTTTTGCATTTTGAGGTATGATACTAACTGAGATGCCCATAAGAGGTGCAGACAGGAAAGACCTGTCAAAACGATAATGACATTGGTCAAAATGATGTGAAGGTCTGACACATATTAGCCAAGAAACTGCTAAGAAAGCACAGATGGTATAATATAGTGGAAGAATTTGGTAGTGATGCCCTTTTATTTAAAATGTTTGCATGGATCAAATATTTTGTGTATGAAGGGACTTCTTATGATTTTTCCCTGTATTTGTCTTTCTCATTACAAGATCTCTTTTCTTAAGCCTTTCTCCAGAACATATACACAAAAGTGCTCCACCATTCCACAAGGACACATGCCTCATTAGGTTTAAAACAGCTTTATTCATAATATCCAGAAACTGGACACCACCCAGATGTTCTTCAACTGAAGAATGGATACAGCAAATGTGGTTCATTTGCACAATGGAACAATATACAGACATTAAAAACAAGGACATCATAAATATTGCAGGCAAATGAATGGAACTAGAAAATATAATTCCGAGACAGATAACATACACCCAAAAAGACATACATGGTATGTACTCACTAATAAGTGGATATTAGCCATACTATACAGAATACTCATGATATACCCCACAGACCCAAATAAGTTAAACAAGAAGGAAGGCCCAAGAGACAATGCTTCAATTACATGTATAGTGGGAAACAATATAGTCCTAGGAGGCAGGGGAAGGGATGGAATTGGATGGGAGTGGGGAGAGAGAGAGAGAAGAAAGAGAGGGCAAGATCAGGTGTAGGGAAATGAGAGATCCCAGGGGACCAGTAAAATAAATAGAAAATTGCATGTTCTAGAGGTTGGGTGGTAGGGAAAATGTCTAATAAGACCCAGAAACTTGCCATGGGCGAGGTACCCAGAAGTCAACACAGGTGACTTTAGTAGAGATCACCAACAGTGGGAACATGGATCTGAAGGGGCCACCTCCTATAGCAAGGCACAAACCCCAGTGAAGGGATAAGGACACAGATCCACCCACTGAACTTTTGAACCCAATTTTTTCCTCTCTAAAAGAATTCAGGGACAAAGTTGGAGAAGAGACTCAAGGAATGGCCAACTGATAGCCAGCCCAACTTGAACCAATTTCAAGAGAAAATACCAATCTCTGACATTATTAATAATACTCTTCTATGTTTGTATATAGGAGCATTAAATAACTGTTCTCTAAGTGGTTATATTCCACAGCTGACTGAAAAAGATGCAGGGACCCACAGGTGAACACTGGGTAAGATTGGGCAATCTTATGGAAGAGTTGGGGAAAGGATTGAAGATCCTGGAGGGGATTGGAATCCTACAGGAAGACCAACAGATTTAACTAAACTAGATCCCTGGGAGCTCTCAGAGAATGACCAACCCATTAAAGAAAATGCATAAGGTAGAACAAGGCCCCAGACATATGAAACAGTCTTCTAACCCAGTTCCCACAGATGCCTACTGGGAGACAATGCATCTAATGTCGCAGAGACTTGTGCTAGCATAGGAGGATACATGGAGCTCCTCACACTCTCAGAGCAGAAGGATTAGTGGTGGGATGCTTCGAATGGAACAATGTTTGGGATGGACATGAGTAAATAAATATAGGATGAGAGAAAGGAAGGAAGGAAGAAAGGAAGGAAGGAAGAAAAGAAAGAAACAAAGAAAAAAATAGAAAAAGAGACAAAGAGAAAAAGAAAGAAAACAAAAAAGCTGAGAGTTTAATAATCTTATAAATCCAATGTTTTTGGCCCTAGAAAGGTGACTCAGAGGCAGAGAAGGACAGAGAAGGGACTGACACGTATACAGAAGATGGAGTCAGATGGACTGCATACTCTGATGGATCTATGCCCACTACTGTAAGGCCCAAAACCTCAAAGCACTTGGTATGTGTACTACCAAGGGAAGGAGTAAACTAATCTTTGGACTCTGAAGGGGAGCAGTCTCAGTAGGTTAAATATCGGGGAGTAAGAAGCTTTGGTTCTTGTTTTCTGTAAACACCGGTTAATCATTTGTAAACATTGTCAACATTCGTACTCAAACAGGATGGAGGCTTTGCCCAGTTCCCAGGCTTCAGTAATTTTCCATGGGTCAGAGACCTTGGTCATTGATCTGGTGTGCTCTTGTCAGCAATACATTTTCGCTCAGACATGCCCCACTCTATTCATATTTGCACAGGGCTCTGTTGGCTCTCTATTCACTTTGTTAATAATCACAAGACAATTAAGTGATTTAAACTCAAAATGCACCTTAATTGCTTATTTCCCTTGAAGTAAAAGAGCAGACCTTCCAGGAATGTACACCAAACATGTGCTAACAAGTTGTAATAAGACTAGGTGCAAACCCTCTTATCTAGGCTGGATAAGGCACCAAAGTAGGAGGAAAGCCTCACAAACATAAAAACAGAGTCAGAGACAGCCCCTGTTCCTACTGTTTAGAGTACCAGCTGACCACCAAGCCAATAACTCTAGCATATATGCAAATCCAGCTTAGGCACACACAGGGAACTGTGTTGCTTTACTCTCTGTGAGACTCTCTTAGCTCTGCTTCATTAATTTTGTGGGTCATGTGCTTGTAGTGTCTTCTATTCCTATGGCTCTTACAATCCTTTCTCTTCCTCTTCAGTGGAGTTCCCTGGCTCTGGCTGGAGTTAGCTTGCAGGTCTCTGTATCTGCTTCCCTAAGTTGTTGGATGACGACCCTTTGATGATAATTGGACTAGACAATAATCTACGAGTAGAACAGAACATTATTAGGAATCTTATTCTAATCTTTCTAGTAGTTTCATTTCTAAATGTGTGAGAATACAGAATATTTGTCTGTATTATTTAGCAAGCTGCTTTATGACAAAAGACAGGATTTAACTGTTATTGCTAAAGAATATTTCAGTGTCTCTACAGTCAACATTTTCTTTGTGTATTTCGAGATGTCAGTATATACCTTAGTTCATTCTATATCATGTATGTTATGACTAATCTTTCAGTAAACATGAAAATTTTGGTAATTTTAATTAATTAAAGACACTAATTAATGTGATAGAGGGATCATATGAGAGTATGGTTTTTATTATTTGAAGAACCTCTTTCCATGATGGCCTTAATAACTTATATTCCCTATAACCTTGTGTGAGACTTCTTCCTATGTATCCTGGAGAGTATTGGCAATTTTCATGTTTTGGTTATAATTTTGAATGTGGCAACTTGATATTCCCTTGTGATTTTGACTTGTGTGTCTCTAATGACTAGTGGTACTGAGTGTGTTTCATGACTTTTCAGGTCATTTGTGTGTAGATTTTTGAGATATAGTTATTCTGATAATTGATCAAGTTTCTGATTGACTTATGTTATTTATATAACTCACTGATTGACTTGAGATTATTTTTTTCTATATTGCATATGTCTTGTTCCTTTGCTGAATCATTTCCTTTGCTGTAGGGAATATACATAGTTTGTTAGAAGCTGATTTATCTGCTTTTGCATTGTCTGTGCTTTATGGGTTATAAAAATGTCACTGCCAAATTTAATGTCTAGATTATTTGAATAATTAAGGCCAACATATAGTTATATGGTTGAAAGAAGTTCTAGTGTTCTATTGTAGGTTAGATTGGCTATATTTTAAAATTTATAATCTATTCTATGGAGGATTTTAAAAAGGAAGCTATATAGGTTCCAGAACACAGGAAGCATACATTTAAGGCAAAAAGAATTAAAATTATTGTGAATCTATAACTATTCCTTATACAGTTGTGTGAAAATTTGTCAGCCTGTACCCATAAAAATTAACATTAAATTCCAACTGGTGAAAAAAGCAAAACAGCCTAGTGTACATTTTGCACATAAACTTTGTATTTTCATAATTATGAAGCTTCAGGTCAATGACATAGAGTAAAATTGAGTATCATCATATGTTTATACATACATATGACAAAAGACATCCTCTTGAGTCCATACAAAATAAATACATTTCCTGCAATGATAAATGCACAGAATCTATGGAAAGCTTTCAAACCTTCACTAATGATGTGACCATCTATCTCACTCATCAGTGAGAAGTCTCTGGTTCTACAATGAACAGTTCAGATATGTAATTCTAAGTATTTTCTTATGCATGTAAACTTTAATGATATATTTTTGAAGGATTCATCAAGAAAGAGTTTTTCCAAGACAATTTTTAATGAAACCAAGATTGACTGCCTAATGTGAGAAAATGGCTTCAGAATAGCAGGAATATATTGTTTCAGGGTTTTACCAGCGCTCTGGTTTGCCAGGTTTAAATCATAAATGGAGAGAACATTTTGTTCAAAAGAGAATGTATAACTTTATTTTCTTGAACAAAGACTGTAAATGGAAGATGTTAGGAAGTGATTTCATTGTGAATTTTATTCTTTTCATCTGAACGGAAGCCCATTCTGTTATTTCCAATAAACCTCTGGCATGCAGAATTTCTTCCAGATGACGGGTCGAAACATGTGCTACACAGTAAAGTATGTTTTCTCTTAAGTCTCTATTAAATACAAATGAATGTGATATCTATGACTTAGAGAAATATCTGTGTACATGTAGGAGTATGCACTGTAGAATATAGACAGAGAAATAATCACTTAAATTCACAGGATAACCAAAGATACTTAAAATGTAAGTCTATTCCTATTTCCATAATTCATTAGATTGTTTTCATTCAAACCAAATTTCTGAGTAAGAATTCAGCATGATGGAGTTGCTCTTGCATCAGTAACTTGTCAGTGCTGGGTTTCTTGTGATTGTTCATTATTAATTCCATACACATTGTAAGGCTCTGCTACATCAGTCTGTTTCCTGTACGCCTACCAAGAAAGATTCTAGATCACTGGAAATTCCAGTGTCCTTTATACTGGAATTGCTTTAAAGTCCATTGACCAATCCAAGGTTAAAGTAAGAAGAAAATAGGTTTTGGTCTATTATTTTGAAAAATTAGCAAATGAAGAAATACTTTTTCATGTCTAGAATATATTCTCAGGTGCTCACAGGGAGGTAGTTTTTACAAGTGCTTTCTCCGCTCATGGTTGCAAAGAGATGCTTTTTAAAGCACCATTTTTTTTTTTTACTGATATTATTGTATATATTTTATTCACATTTCAAGTGTTATCCACTTTCCTGAATTCTCCTCCACATCCCTGATGCCATCCTACTTCCCCCTGCTTTGATGAGGTATTCACCAACCTACTTCTTCCTGCCTCCTCACCATAACATGCCCTTACCCTGGAGCATAGAGCCTTAACAACACCATAGGCTTCTCCAACCATTGATGCCAAAAAAAAAAATGCCATCCTCTGCTACATGTACATCTGGAGCCATGGGTCCTTCCATGTGTACTCTTTTGATAGTGGCTTAATCCTTTGGAGCTCTGGTTGGTTGGTTAAGTTGTTATAGGGTTGCCAACCCCTTCAGCTCCTTCAGTCCTTTTTCTAACTTCTCTATGGGGGGCACTATTCTCACTTGTATGCTTATCTGTGAACATCCACCTCTGTATTTGTGGTGCACTGGAAGAGCCTCTAAGGAGACAGCTATATCAGGCTCTAGTCAGCATGCCCTACTTGACATCAGCAATATTGTCCATGTTTGGTGGTTGTATATGGGCTGAATCCCCAGTTGGGGCAGTCTCTGGGTAGTCTTTCCTTCAGTCTCTCCTCTAAACTTTGTCTCCACATTTTCTCCTGAGAATCCTTTTGTTTCCCCATCTAAGAAGGACTGAAGCATCCACACTTTGGTCATGTTTCTTCTTGAGCTTCATGTGGTCTGTGAAGTATCTAGGGTATTCCAAGCTCTTCATCAAATATCTACTATGCAGTATGCATTATGGTGTGTGCATACCATAGGGTGACTTGTTTTTTGGGAGGGATTGGGTTACCTCACTCAGGATGATATTTTCTAGATCCATCCATTTTCCTAAGTATTTCATGAATGCATTGTTGTTAATAGCTGAATAGTATTCCATTGTGTAAATGTATCACATTTTCTGTATCCATTTCACAGTTGAAGGACATCTGGGTTTTTTTCCAGCTTCTGGCTACTAGAAAGAAGGCTTCTATGAAGTCTCCTATGTGTATTCTTGATCTTAAACCATAAGCCATTGGTGTTTGGTTCAGAAAATTTTCCTCAGTGCTGATGTGTTCAAGGCTCTTTGCCACCTTTACTTTTATGAGTTTGAGTGTATCTGGATTTATTTGGATGTTTTTGATCTGCTTGGACTTGAACTTTGTACAGGGCAATAAGAATGGGTTAATTTGCATTCTTCTATATGATGACTACCAGTTGGTTCAGTACCATTTGTTAAAAATGCTATTGTTTGTCCACTGAATGGTTTTAGCTCTTTTGTCAAAGATCAAGTGACCATAGGTATGTTGGTTCATTTCTACATCTTAAATTCTAATCTGCCTTCCTGTGTCTGTAGAAATACCACACAATTAAATGACTATTGCTCTGTAATACAGCCTGAGATCAGGAATGGTTTTTCCCCTGAGGTACTTTTATTGTTGACAATAGTTTTTGCTATCCTGGGTTTTAAACCATCATCTTTTGCTTGCTACTTACCACATGTAATCTTTAAAATCCATCCACATGTGGGAGTTATGGTGATGTCTTTATTTTGAATATTTTTCCTGATATTTTTAACTTGACTTTTAAACAGGTATCAGTTCTTTTAAATATTTTATCTCCTCTCCAAACTTTTAAATACATATGATCAAATCTACCCTATTCCCTCCACTATAATTCTTTCATTACTCCACTCCTATAGTGTCCTTCCACTTTATATCATTTTCCCATATTAAAGAAAGTTTACTGTGTCCACTACATGTATGAGTAGAAGGCCATGTATTGGAGAATGGGCACTTGTCCCTTCATAATACAGCTATAGAACATTCCTTTTTCTGGGGCTTGACAGTTGTCTCAGAAGAGAAGGTAAAGGTTCTAAGAGCCAAAGGCAAGAGATAATTTCTGCAGAACATTGCTTTCTGGACATGGCACTGCTGATGCACACATGAACTGAGTTACTATAATGGTATGAATGAGAGTGGCACAGGTTGTCTTCAGTTCTTAGGGGGTCAGTCCAAAGCCCTCCCTGGCTCCATTATTGACAGAATTATCTCCAAGCCATCTAAACACAAAAGCCTCTAGACCACACACACACACACACACACACACACACACACACACACACACACACACACACACGCTCACACACACACACATACACACCTGCATATTAATTTCCTGCCCTGCTGATTATTATATGTACATAAATCTCATAATCAAACCAATTTCTTGACATTTAATTCATTGATTGGATATTAAGGATTTGTATACAGTTTCAAAGGAAAATACATACTGAACATTTCCTCCATCCTTATAGAAAAAAATGTTTCTTTTATAAAGAACCCCCTTTGCTATTTTGATGCATTTCAAGATTCATGTCTCTAAATGTGTATCTTCTCTTTATTACCTGATGTTCAACATTCTGTTGTCTGGATGTTTTCTTGGATGAATATGAAGTGTTGTATCTCATCTTGCTTTATAACTTTTGGTTGAAAGTCTATTTTATTGGATATTAGGAGGAAAAATCCAAAAGACCTTTTCCCAATCTTTAACTCTAAGATACTGTCTGTCTTTGATATTGAAGTGTGCTTCTTATATGCAGCAAAATGATGGATCTTGTTTGTGTATCCAATCTGCTAGCTTATGTCTTTTTATAGGTTGAATTAAGTCCATTAATATTGAGAAATATTAAAGATAGTTGATTGTTAGTTCCTACTATATTTGGTTTTTTTTTTTTTTTTTTTTTTTGTAGGCAGCATTATATGAAATGTTGTTCTCTCCTTTAGGCTTTGTTGTGAGATGATTCATATCCTATTTTTTTCTTTGGTTTAGGTACCCTTCTTGTGTTGTTTTTCTCTTAGAATATTCTGTAAGACTGCATTTTAGGTAGATACTGTTTGAATTTGGATTTTCCCTGGACTATTTTAGTTTGTCCTTCTATGTTGATAAAGAGTTTTTCTGGGTATAGTAGCCTGAGCTTGCATTTGTGTTCTCTTAGAGTCTGCATGACTTCTGAATAGACTCTTCCGTCTTTCAGTGCTTCAGATAGGTCTGCTTGTATCTTTTACTTGGCCCTTTTCCCTTGCAGCTTTTAATATTCTTTCTTTGTTCTGTGTTTTGTGTTTTGATTAATATGTGACAAGAGCATTTTCTATTCTGGTCTCATTTGTTCTATAGGCTTCTTATACTTTCATACATTTTTATACTTATATGTTCTTATACTTCTTATACTTTTATGGCCATCTCTTTAGGTAAAGTAAGTTTCTTTTATGATATTAATGAAGATGATTTCAGGTCCTTTGAGCTGGCATCTTTGCTCTCTTTTATTCCAATTATTCTTAGATTTTGTCTTTTTATTGTATCTTGAATTTCCTGGATGTTTTGTGTTAGGAGTTTTTTTATGTTTTGAATTATCTTTGACAGTTGTGTCAATCTCTTCTATGGTATCCTCTACACCTGAGAGTCTCTTTTCTGTCTCTTGTACTCTGTTGGTAGTTTTTTCATGAATAATTCCTGTACTCTTTTTTTTTTAGGTTTTCCATTTCCACAATGCCTCCATTTGTGTTTTTTTTTTTTTTAATTATTTCTACTTCTACTTTCAGGTCTTGGACCACTTTATTCAAAGCATTCACCTGTTTGGTTGTGTTTTCTTGTATTTCTTTCAGTGAGTTATTTATATCCTACTTAAAGCACTCTATTAACTTCATAAGATAGGATTTTCATCCAGCTTTGTGATTTTCAGGTGTGTTCGTGTGTTCATGGCTTGCTGTGGTAGGAGAATTGGATTCTGATGATGCCCACATATATTGGCTTCTGTTGCTTATGATCCTATGCTTGCCTCTCACCATCTGATTATTCCTGGTGATTGTTGATGTGGGTGTGTCTCTATGGCTTCTTTTGTCCCTGGGTGGCTTCAGGTCTCTTGCTAGGTCTGTATGTCTGGATGAAGCACATTTCCTGGGAGGCCTTCAGATTGTTGTGTCTTCCAAGGAGCAGTCAAGCTATTTCCCTGTGTGTAGTTGATCTCCAGGGAGGCCTACATACTGTGGTTTCTGTTTCCCTGTGTGCAATAGAACCCCAGATAGGCGTTCTGACTGTTGGGTCAGTTGCCCTGCATGCCACAGAATTCCTGAAATACCTTCATGCTATGGTGTCAGTTGCACAGTTGTCCTGTGTGCAGTTGACCAAGTCTCAGCATCTATACCTCCAATGCAAGGTCACACACATTCATGAGAGAAACTTCACTAAAGCTCAAAACACACATTGAACACCACACAATAATAGTGGGCGACTACAACACCACAGTTTACACATTGGACAGGTCATTCTTCTCAGCACCTCATTGTATCTTCTACAAAGTGGATGATATAATCAGTCATAATACAAGCCTCAACATGTATAAGAATAAATGAAATAGCATTGAAAGCTATGAACATTATTTGATTATTTTCAATATTTTATATCTGGGTAGATGTGATAAAAGTTAGGACAAATTCAGAAATATGCATTTATACTTATCATAGGGAAGCGATTACATTGTATATGGAATTTAATAGCTGCAACAGCTATAAAGTATACGTTAGAGAAAATTTTATATTGATGGTGACAGTTTCATCATGAAGTGACAAAAATAATTCACTTAAAGTCATTAATAGCATTCTAATATACTAACATTTGAAAGAAAATTAAGAGTGGACTGAATGCAAAGTACAGTGTAAATTCAACCTTTGTGAAATATTTGCTTTTCAAATATGAAAATGAAAAAACCTAAGACAATATTCTTTGTAATATTATGTGTTTTAAATGGACTATAATGTTCATAGGCATATGTGAGCTACTATTAGGATGTATGTTAACATTTGGAAACATTCAAATTGGGGTAAACATATTCATTTTCTCAAATATAATTTCTTATTATGAGAACAAACAAAATCCTTTATGTTACCATTTTCAAATAGTTTTATTATTATGTATATGTAGACACTCTACTATCCCATAAGCAGGAGGTCTTGATCTTATCTGTAACACAATATGAACTGACTGCCTTTTCTTTCTTTCTTTTTTTTTTTTTTTTTTTTTTTTTTTTTGGTCTACCTAATCTCTCCAGACTGTTAAATATTCTATTCTGACCTCTATAAAATTAACTTGTCTTAATTCCACATAAAGAATGGTATGCAGTACTTGTAGTTCTTTATCTAGTTAATGTCATCAACAAGATGTCCTCCAATTTCATACCATGTTATAAGAAAGAACAAGGCATCATTTTGTAAGTCTGAATAGTATTCGATTGTATACACATTTCATATTTTCTTCATTCACTTACCAGTTAATGGGCACTTCTGTTGTTCCTATATTGTTGGAGTGCAGAATTCTTTCAAATAGACTGATTTCATTTCCTTTGGTTATATAGTCAGTAGGATTTTACTACCATCAGCTGATGTTACTTACTGGCTTGCTTTCCTTGGCTTGCTCAGCCTGACTTCTTATAGAGTCAAGGTCTACCAGCTAAGGGATGGCACCACCCACAATTGGCCCTCCCACTTTGATCAATAATTGAAAAAATGTCTTACAGCTGGATCTCATGGAGGCATTTCCTTCTTTCTCTTTTTAACTCCAGCATGTGTCAAGTTGACACCCAAACCAGCTAGTACAAGCAGTCTCTCAATCAAAAGATTAAAAGAGAAGAGAGAAAGGAGGAGTAGAAGAAGACAGTTCCTACAACAGTCTGCTACGGTCATTTGCTCATCAGTTCATCCAGTGCTTTGTGTTCCTCTACTTCATGCCAGACATCCTGCCTGATAAAATGATGACAAAAGTGAGAGATCTGATGTTCCTTCAGAGAGTTTACACTATACTCAATTGGTAAATATTAATTCTAAGCTAAAATTACCTTGTTCTGGGTTATTTTTGGTTCCTGACTTCAATCCGATAGTTGGGTGTAAATATTTGTATCTGTCTCTATTGTCTGCTTGTTGGTCTTCTCAGAGGACAGTCATGCCAGGCTCCTGTCTGTAAGCACAGCATAGCATCAGTAATAGTGTGAGGTTTTGGACCCTTTCCTTGAGAGAGATCCAAAATTGGGCTGTCACTAGACTAACTTTCCTCAATCTTTTCTCTTTTTGTCCCTGCAGTTCTTTAAGTCAGGAACAATACTGGGTCAGAGTTTTTGACTGTTGGATGGCAACTTTTGGGGCATCTTTTGACTATATACCCAAGGATTGTATATCTGTGTGTTTAGGTAGATCTATTTCCAATATTCTGAAGAATCTCAAGATTGATTTTCAGAGTGATTTTACCAGTTTGCCATCCCATCAGCAGTGAAGAAGTGTCCTTTCATACTATCATACTGGGATTCAATCTTTTGTCCTTTGGAAGAGCAGGGTTAGCCACTCAGGTGTCCTCCAGCCAAAAGACATTGCTTTTTTTTTTTTTTTTTTTTTTTTTTTTTTTTTTTTTTTAAGTTGGTCCAGTGAAGGTACATTTTCCTAGAGTAGGGGAATGCCAAGTTGCTGAGGTGGAGAGGGTGGTTGGTAGAAAGAGCATCTTTATGGAAGCAAAGGAAGTGTATGGGGAGCGGGACAGAAGTGGGGAGAAAGGAGATAAAATTTGAAATGTAAGTACAGAGAATATTCAATATAAAAAAGAATAAGCATTAAGGTAATAGCAAGCAATCTCAGCTAACCTGGACCCCTGAGATCTCCCCATCACTGAGCCACCAACCAGGCAGCATACAGGAACTGGTCAAAGGCCCTAGACACATACAAATCAGATGACTGACTGGTCTGGTCTTTGTGGGAGAAGAATTGCCTAGCTGTACAGAGCTGATGTTCCAGGGAGTGGGAATGCCTGGCATAGGGACATTCTCTTGGAGATAGGGAGGAGGAGAAATGGGATTAAGAACTGTGGAAGGGTAAGCCAGGAGGGGGGTAATGACTGTACTGTACAAAAAATAATTAACAAAAAGCAAGTATAATTATCTGAAATGTGGACCTAGATAAACATAACAGAATTAGGAGGGCAAAATTTTCAACACATACATCCTAAAAGCTAAATTGGTATAACATTTTGGATAATTTATGATATTGTGCTGGCATCTCATTCTACTGGTTGAATAATATTTTATTTTAAATTTATCAAATAATAATACTCTGAACTGCCCATACATCCATATTTTAAACATAGGAATAAAACTCATAAAGAAGACTCATTTCTGAGATAGTCTCGAAATACCAAAGTTTGAAACCCTGCTTGTTCTTACATGTTTGGTGACCTGGACATTTCCTTTGTCTGTCACCTGAAACTCATCAGCACACAAGTAAATACCATAAATTCTTCCTACTAGATGTTTGAATACACTCTAATTATTTAACATACTTAAAATAATAAGCACCTGAAATGTATGCATTTCCTCTTTATGTAAATTCAGTTCCTTCCCTGTTGGTGTTTCCATCATAATCAAGGTTAGAGGATACAGGAAAGTCAAACTCAGACCTGACTGAATATTGATGAAAAAGTGCTCTATATTGATGACTGTACATATGTGCTTGGTATGATTCCTACTTTGATCACTTCTAAATAGTAGAGAATATATGAAGAAGTAATGGAGATAAGAACTTTCTATTGATGACTGTCTAGGGAGTATTTCCCATCTTGCTTTAAATGAATTCAAAGGTGCCCAATCCCAAACATAGGAGGTTCTAATCCAGTGTGTGTGGGATGGAGCTTAGGAAGTCAGACTCTGAAAATGTTCTCATGTCATCATACTAAAAGACAGTACGTTATCACTGCTCCATGACAACTCAATCCCATTTTGCTCTGTATTCAAAGATGGATAGCCCTTGCTTAGGAAGACTGGGAGTGATTCCGAGAATTTATTTTCATTTAGAGTCTGAGTCTATCTTGTTTTATTGAATTAACCTAGACTTACAAGATAGTTTGCCATAAACATCTAATTTCTCTCTTCCAAGATATCTTTGTAAAATATCAATGGTAACAATAATTAACTGGAAAAAGCTTTCACAAAGGCCCTTGGTCATTATACACACACTAATCATGTGCTTCACATTAGGAAAATCAAGATTGTTTTTCCCCTTAGGATTCTCTTGAAGGCCTTCTAGGTTACTTCTCTGAAATGTATTTTTTGCAGCTTCTGGCAGAACATTCAGTTCCATTTGGTTGTTTACATCGAAATTAATTTATTATCTCTGAATTATTATCAGTAAAGATCATTTTGGTAAAGCTTGTGCTCATGTGACAATATCCATCTGCCTCCTATTTTGTGTCAGGAAATAGGGCAGTGAAATACATTTTTGGCTATAAGTTAACACTCATGCATTTAATTACATTCAAGTTCTTGTTTAATATAAAATATTTTATGTCTTTCTTACTTCTGTACTGTTTTGGGACCGATGTTGTCTTACAGCCTCTGGGTCTGTTAAAGATATGCCATTATATATATATATATATATATATATATATATATATATATATATATATATATATGTGTGTGTGTGTGTGTGTGTGTGTGTGTGTGTGTGTGTGTGTGTGTGTGTGTGTGTGTGTATGTATGTAGGTATATATATATGTGTGTGTATGTATATGTGCATATATATATATATATATATATATATATATATATATATATATATATATATATATATATAATCAGTTCTTTCAGTTATATATAGAGACAAAGTATGGAGCAGAAACAGAAAGACACACCATCAAGAGACTGCCTTATATGAAGATCCATCCCACATTCAGCCACCAAACCCAGACAATATTGAAGATGCCAAGAAGTCCATGCTGACAAGAGCCTGATACAGTTGTCCCCTGAGAAGCTCTGTCAGAGCCTGACAAATGCAGAGGCAGATGCTTGCAGCCAACCATTAGACTGAGAACTGGGTCTAGAAAGGAGAAAGAAAAAGGACTGAGGGAGCTAAAGGTATTTGCATCCCCATAAGAAAAGCTATATTAACCAACCAGAGCTTCCAGGGGCTAAACCACAAACCAAAGTGTACACATGGAGAGACACATGGATCCGGCTGCATGTGTAGCAGAGGAAGGCCTTGTCAGGAATTAATGGGAGGAAAGGCCTTGGTCCTGTGAAGGCTTGATGCCAATTAAAATTTTGTTTTACATATACTTTATGCTCATTGTAACTAGTAAGATTTCAATGCATACTATCAAACCTTAAAAAATCAAGTATTGACAAAAATATATTCATATAGTTTTATACAAAAATGCTTTTAAAAATCAGTACATTTATCTCTGTTTTTTAAAATAAAGTTGTTTAAATTTAAAACAAAAAGGAAAAAGAATGCAAGGGACATGAGGTAGAGGTAGGACAATGTAGGTGGTTGGGTGGGGAAGGTCTCTCATAGAAGCAGAGGGAGAGGTATGGGATGAGGGTTTATAGAGAGGAAACAAACCAGGAAAGGGGAAATGTAAATATAAAATACATCCAAAAAAATAAAACAAGTCCTTGTGAATTATACATACAAACGGCTATTACTCAGCACAGAAGGTTTTATTACAGCAAACAGAAGGTGGCTACCTGAAGCTCTCCCCTGGGTTATGTGAATACTCAGAATTGTTTGCTTACATTGCTCCTAGTTGATTAGGTGATCCAGTATTAGAGACTAATGCATTTTAGGAACAAGTGGTATAGCATTGTTTAATTAAGTAATAAGGCTATGGTTTATTGGATGTCATTTGCTTCATAAACCACTCCAGTCTCAAGCAAATGAGTATCACGGTTTAAATACTGATAAATACAGACATGTTTTCCTTGTTAGTTTTCTTTTCTTTTACTTTTTTTTCTCCTCTTTTTGTCTGGAAAGCCTTTTCTTGTGAATTTTGTGGGTTTTGGGAATTGCTCTGGGATATTTTGCTCATACTTCCCATCTGCTGAGTCCACAGCCTATGTGCCAAATGTGTTTCCTCTCAAACTTTTCACATGTGTGTCAAAGAAAATAGGATCCTTATGTTTTTATTTATTTACATTTATACTTTAACACATCAGAAAATGGTTATGCAAGACTTTGTTGATGCCAAGACACATTATAGGACTCCAGGTTTTTTTTTTTTTTAAAGAAGCCTGGTGAAATGGAATATATTTTATTATAAGTGTCATTTTATCTATTTTCCAACTTTATTTGAACAATGTTTTTGTTATTTCCTAGAACATCTTGTATTTCATAATTAATATTAATTTAAAATAGGTAATCAAGTATAGAATATCAACAACTCTTGGATCCTTTACTTCTGACGAATTCAAAACAATGTTCTCATCATCTTGGCACTAATCATCTTGTGGTTTTAATTATTAAAATTAATTCATAAGAACTGCTGTACAAGATAGTTATCTATGGGACCACATTTATCTCAGAGTCCTGTGAAGGAGATAGAGAAGACAAGGAGAATAAAATCCTCATTGTTATTTGAGGGAAACAATCTAATGGCAGATCCAAGACCATGGGGCAGAAGGAGTTCAGAAGAGGTAACTAAGGAGTCAGGAAAGTAAGAGGAAACATCAAAACAGCTGGAACTATCTTTTAGAAAGAATCTTTTAAAAAGCCCAAGAAAATGATACATTTTTTAATTCACTTGATGAACTATATAAGAACCCATCTCAACATGTGCAGATAGCAGAAAGACAAACAGACAGTATCATTGCATCAATGAAGCAAATAAAAAGACAAAAAATGCCAGCAGTGCATGATTTCCCTGATAGTGCAACAAGTATTTGTAACACACAAAATTAATTCTATAGCATGTGTCTGGTATGATATTAATATCCAGTGCAACAACCCATTAAGACACAAACAAAGATATAAAATTGGTCAAGGAAACAATCCATAATTCTACAAATAGCATATAAAATAGTACTAAGTATACAAAAATATATTACTACTCTCTAATCAAACTTATAACAGTAGATGTCAAAGGTATCAGATAGACATACATCCAATTTCTTAAAATGGCTATATCCAGTAAGGTGAGAATCTACTGGTGAGGATATGGGGAACAAGGAATTCTATTCCTTACTTATTTATGTTAATCTCAACAATTCTTTAGAGTTAACATAAAATGTTAACGATATTGTGGACAATAGCATTCTCTGTCTTTATCTGAAATACCTTATTAAGAACAACTCTAAGAGAAAACAGATATATTCTGATGCTCATTTATTGTGGCAGAAAAAAAAAAAAAACATTGCAGATGAGTAACATGCATACAATGATTAGCCAGGAAATAGAAATGTGAGTGCTAACACCCAGATGTTCTCCCATTTTCCTTGCTCCCATGGTCTATGTTATTATACAGCCTACTTTCAAAGCTGAATATTTTATCTCAATTTTCTTCTCTAGAAATGCTCTCTCACACACACCAGTACAGTTGAGCCTCAGACTCCTAGGTCCTTATATATTCATTTAAATTGATAGTGAAGATAAACCACTATATTTTATAAAGTATTTATTAAGGATTTTCTTCATAATTTAAAAATTAAAAATGTGATATGATCTAACAATGGTATTACTTGAGACATGTCCAAAGAAAATGAAGTTAGTATTATATTTCTTGCAGTGTTATCTACAGTAGTCAAGCCATGTACTCAATTCTGCTCATGGTAAGGCAGGTGGAAGTCTTTGCTTCCTCTAATGTTGTGGTAAATTCATCTAGAAAGAAGAAATTTGATATATAGGGTTTATTTAGGCTCACAGTTCTGCAGTTCCACCCATCACTCTGGGTGTGTTAAGGTGTCAGAAGCTTTAAGTATGTTGTAATACCACAGACCTAATCAGGAACAGGGAACAGTGACTCTTTCTTGCTTAACAAATGTTCTTCTCCGTTTATACATTCAAATATCCCAGTAAGGAAATGGGCCACCCACTTGAAAGGTCAGATTTACCCCAGCTATATCTAGAGGTCTGTCTCTTAAGTGATTTTAGATTGTTTTGAATTGATATTTATTAGAACAGAGTCAAATAAAATGTGGTATATATATACACAATGAAATGTTCCTCTGATTTATAAAAATAAGACAACTTTATATATGATGAACTAAGACCATTGCTAATGAAAGAAACAAGACCCACTAAATCATCTCACTTTTATGTGAAATCCAAGAGGACTGAAATCATAGATACAGTTACTAAAAGCTTGTCACCACAGATGAGTGTTAGATTATGTTAGATTTTATTAGATGTAATCAAATGTCATTGGGCATTTTTAAACCATGAACAGTCTGTGTCTAAGAAATGCATATTGATACTTTTGACAGCTTTCTGTAGGGCAACTTGAATTATATCTTCTTTAGTTGAATATGACTGTTGCTTTGATTGTGGTAAACAACACAGTGCAGACAAGCAATATTATTGTAGTTTCATAAACTGTTTGAAAGGGGACTTACAGTCTCTGTCTGTGCTCCATGGATATATAGAAATACAATGTGATCTGTGTACAGACACAGAACATCTAGCTATCCTACTGAAGAGCTTCTTCAAAAGACTCTGAAATTGAATGAAGATAGAGGATAATGAAAATCAGAATCTAGTATTAAGATGTCCCTCTAAGGATAGAAGTGTGTAGGTGAAGCCTTATGAAAAGCTGGGATGAAGTCAAATAACAGAGTATCACCACGACAATCCAGTGATGCTCTTTGCAACAGTGGAATCTCCTGTCAGCATTTCTGAATTCCTGATCTGGGGAAGTATGTGTCTGATGAAATGAATGTTGTTTCAAATAACTAAGCTTACAGGTGCTTTGTTACATAACAGTCATTTCCAAAATATTTCCAGTACATCCTGAAGAGGAACTATGTTCAGGGCATAGCCAAGTAGCAGGCTGGTGGGTTAGAGTTACGCACATTCTCAAACTGACAGGATAAGACAATGTTCCTACAAAAGGCCTATGTTAAGTTCACTCAGTCCACTGTCATAAGGTGTTGATCAAGTTTTGTCAAACATTTTCCTCTTGTGCTTTTAACATACTGCCCTGCTGTGTCTTTTATACACATTGAATATTTGGTTTCTTTTTTTTTTTCCTGATTTGGGGATTAGTTCGAGGTCTTAGATTCTATCTCTGTGCATTTATTACTCTTCAGTATGCATTGATGAATAGAATTTCTCATTTAGAAAATTAATAATCACATATCTTTACAATCAAGTGTTCAGTGTTACATCTTTTTCTACATTTAGATGAAATATTTGTATTATATTTCTTTTAGTAATATAATATATTTTATACGTTCATTTTATTAACTGACTGGTATATAGACCATATATATATGTATGTATGTATATATTAATCATATATATTTTTCTGTTGAATGATTAAAACACATCACTGTAACCTTGAGCCTTAACCCCAAGCCCTGAAATGAGTTTGACACAGCTTTCAGACAACATACTCCTGACCAAAAGCCACAGCTTGTTAAAACAGATAAAAGTACACTTAAATATACCATTCTCAGTGCTCATGGTCACTGTGTTCATCATTTGGATTTGTTACAATGGATTCCAACAATGGGTACCAATGAGGTGCATGTGGTATTCCTTCATCTTTGTTTTATACTAAAATCTATTGACTGTGTAAGTACCCATATTTGAGAATAAATTTGATGAAATGCCTTTATGGTCAAAACAGAAGTATAGCATATAGTCATGCAAATAATTTTTATAAAAAGTAACATGTGTATATAGTTCAGCATTATGGGAATTACTAGCAAGTAGTCAGTAAATAAGAACATGCAAAGTTTTCCCAGTGTAGGGTAATACCAATATGCTGAGGTGGGAGATGGTGGATGGGAGAGAGAGCACCCTCATGGAGGCAGTGGGAGGGGGAAGGAAAATAGAGTTGGGGGAAGGAGATATCATCTGAAATGTAAATGCAGAGAATATCCAATCAAAAAACAGAATATTATTTCCTAAAGGACTTGAAGTTAAGAAATATAGATAAAATATCTATCCACTAATACCATGACCCTTATTCTCTTCTGAGAGTTCATAGCATCTGCATACAAACAACACAGCAATACCAAAATATAAATGGAAGTAAATGACAACATTTACACATGTAACAAAGTATAGACCAAAGTTCACTGTGCCTGGGGTAGTTCTGAAGCTGAGGACCCACAATTGCTCATTAGGATTCCAAATACAGATAGTTTTTTAAATGATTAAATATTACTAGCATAAAAAACACATTTTAATAAGATGAGGTCTAAATGCTCCCTGGACAGAGATTTTGAAGTGTCCTGGATTCATTGCCTAAGTGACAGATCATGTGCTATGCACTTGATTGAGTATTTTGCTGGGCAGAGTCCTCCTACTCTCCTGCAACAGTTGAGAAAGTGTGGACATCTCATCTATAATCCACACCTCTGTTCCCTGAACTTGCAGAGTCCAGAGATTTATGAAGCGAATATATGTGCATGTATATGACTTTTTTTCTTACAACTTTATTTAAAGAGAGAGAAAGCTACATGTACAGATTTTTAAACACATTTCGGCATAAAACTATATGAATATATTTTTGTCAGTCCTTGATTTTTTTAAAGGTTTGATAGTATGCATTGAAATCTTACTAGTTACCATATTTAAGAATAAAGTACATGTAAAACCAAATATAACATGGAGATAGTCAAAGTTTTCTTGGTGTGTATAAATTAAACATAATGATTTTTAAATACCAAAAATTGCCACAAGGCTATCTTCTTAGCTCTTGAATTATTAATGATTTAAGATCTGGGTGTACCCCACTCTGAGTGGGTACTGTACACTTGTTGTTGTTGTTATAAGGACTGAGGCTTCTACTTTTTGGCCTTTTTTTTTTTTTTTGAACTTCCTATGATCTGTGAGTTATTTCTTGGGTATTGAGAGCTCTCTGGGGCTAGTATCCAATTGTCAGTGACTGCATATTATGTCTGTTCTTTTGTGACTGGGTTACCTCACTCAGGATGATATTCTCTAGATATGTCCATTTTCCTAGAAATTTCGTAAAGTCATTGTTTCTAGTAGCTGAGTGGTATTCCATTGTGTAAATACACCACAATTGTATGTATATAACTTACTGGGACAATCTGTTTGGTTCCCCAGTGCTGTAGAGAAATCATATTTGAGAATGCTTCTGCAACTCCTAAATAAGCCAGAGACTAGAGGATGAACATCCCCTCTTCTCTTTCATAAGTCTTCCTTGAGTCAAATGGTACGACAGCTTGAAATGACTAATTTAAAATATGTAAAAAACTCCCATTACTGTTGTGTGTCCCTGTATACACTTTTCTTATTTCCAGCTCATAGGAAAATACAATTTGTATTAGATGTTGTTTTGTCTTTCTGATTTGGAAGAACCATTTTCAGCTATTTAATGTCAGTTTTTAATATTAGTTCTTACGTTTTATTTTGTCCTATTGTAAGTGAATAGAAAAAGTACTATAAACATAAAGTACTTATAAACAAGGCAGGGTAACCATGCTTGGGTCAGTTGTCTGGTGTAAGACTATGACTGCACATTGGTTGATATTCAATAGGGATTCAAGGAAACTAATGAATATCATATGTCAATGGTACTTATTTCTCTCCCTGTGAATTGTAAATTAAAAATGAATGTAATATTAGCAATGTAAGAGTGTGTCTTCAGAATATATCACCCAGTTCTATCTCTTAACTCTGAAAAATAAGCAGAAATGTATTCAAAATAGATGTTAGAAAATGGATTAACATATTAATATTTTGGATATGAACTGTTGAGAGGCACCTGTAAAATAACTTCCTATATTTTTCTTCTGTCATGGTTATTTGGGGCTAAGACATTTTTGTTATATAACTATTTCAACCATATAAGTATTTTATTCCCATAAAAATCTGTTCTGTACTATCATATTATAAATTTACTCTTTTGAGAATATATAGATACACACACATATGGAATGCTAATACTTTTATAATAGTAAGGAAATCGTTTCATTCAATATATCTCAAGACCTTTTAACTCTTACACATACATTCGAGATGTGTTTATTAATATTTCATAGTTTCAATTTGATAAAAATATTTGTAGAAATCAACAAAAACTATATGATTATGAATGTGATGGCCAGTCACTGTCAGTTTACCTGGGATGGGAATTTCCTAAGTGATATAGTTTTGGGTGTATCTAGAAAGGACCCTAGAGAGATCTTTCTAGGATGTAAGACATAACCTGAATGTGAGTAACATCATCCCAGGAATAGGAGACAATGACTTAATTAAATGGAAGGTGTGTGAGGCATACCCTGCTTTAAACTTCTTCCCAGATATGAGACATTTAACTGTGTACTCCTACTATTATTAGCTTCAATTTGTCTTCCTGCCATGGTAGGCTGAGGCATCTTAAATGTTGAGAAAAAATAAATTCTTTCACCCTTAAGTAGTTTTCTGTGAGGTGTGTGATTAAAGCTAGACAAGTAACTAACATACAGGTTTGAAGTAGTTACATTTAAGTTCATTAAAATAAGTAACAAAGAGCTAATGTAGTTAATTATTTTGTTAGATAATAAAAGTTTTTGCTAACTGTTAAAATAATCAAATTGAACATAATTATTTACCAAATTACTTATTAGCATCAATATAAATCAAACTTTTTACATCAAAATTTTACTTCAAGGAAAATGTCATCAGAATTGATTGTTAATAGTATTCCCTTTAATAAAAATTGATACATAATCACATTACAAATACTAGGTTGCAAGAGAAGAAACCAGGGTTATTAACTCTACTTAAGGCACTCAAGGCCTTGTGAATTAAGCTGTCCAAGGAAATGCTTAAGTTACTACCATATTAACATAAAAAAAACACCACAGTTCAGATCTTCTATGTATCTGAAGCTACATTTACTTCCAAAATGCATAGATATCAAGTGAAATAAATCATATATATCTAACAAACAAACTAGTCTCTAAAATGTACTTTAAATATTTAGCGCATTTGATATTCTCCTATACCTTGAAGTGACATCTCTCATTTCTTTGGAATAGATGGGTAAATGAGAGAGGAGAACCAATTTCCAAATTTAGTCAAGTGAACGTATAAATTGAATGAAATTATATCTGAATAAAAGGCATAAGACTTTTCTAACACATTGGGTGGTATTCCCATAAATGTCATGAATAATGCATGTGGTACAAGAGCCAATACATAATTACTGATCCAGTTGTCAATTTTACCCTGAAGATGTCTGTCTGTATACCAGAGATGTCAACTTCATTTTTCATTAACTCAACATGGTATAGAAGGAAGCAAATTACACTCTCTAAATAAGATCATTTAACAGAAATTATTAGTAAAAATACTACAGAAAAATAAAGGAATTGCAAAGAATCTGGGCTAAGAACAATGCAATAGAACAGTTACCTTACCTAATGTCAAGAGCTAGTTTTAGGGAACTTACGGAATCTTAGAAGGAAAAGATAGTGTAGAAGAAAAAGTTATTTAAAAGAGGAAGTTCTAACAACAAATCCAGATTCAGAATTATGGAGCACAGTTTCAGTAGATATGTCTATGAAATACCTAAGGATCATGGCACATTGTTAAAGAAGAGTGGGAAGTTTGTAAGAGCCAGAAGATCAGAGAGTTATACCCATAAAATCTCACCAACATGACTGCCTATACTTGAGCTGGGCAAGATGGCACCAAAACCACGAAAACTCAGATGGAATAAACCCAGAAATACTCAACTGTAGCCAATGAATTATAGGCAACTGCAGAAATCTGGAACTGGGAGAGGTGGCCTTTCCTAGAAAAAAGCACACCCATTGGTTTTTTCACTTCCAAATGGTCATCCATGAAACATACTTGAAGTTATACTTACAGGCACTGAACAGGTTGTATTTAGTAATATACATGTATATAATACACATTCACATACAAATTCACATACATATTCACATACATATATGTAAGCCATAATAGTAAGTGAAAAAAGAGACCATGGCCTTTAAGGAGAGTGGGGAAGGGTATATAGTAAATATGAAGGAAAAACAAGGGATGGAAAAATGTTGTAATTAATTAATAATATCTATTTACAAGGAAACAAGGGCCTATTACCTTGAAGAAAACACAGAAAAGGACATTGGATAATTTTCTTAATCTTTGTTTTCATCCATATTTCTGATCATTCACCTAAAAGCTTAAGGAATTCACTTAATCAGAAATTCATGTGAGCAAATTAGATGGTACCAGGCCAGCTAAGCCATGCCAATTTAGGCTTCATTAGCAGGGAACCAAGATTCAGAACAAAGATGAGGCTGGTGAGTAAATTCTTCTTTTATTAGATTTTTGTCACTGAAACAAAAGAAACGTTGCTTTGAAAGTCGAGAACTCATATGGTGAAGAAAATGACATAAGCTTGACACTGTGGATATAAAAATGAAATTATCAAGAAGGTAAACATAGATTAGAATAATATTAACAAAGTTTATGTCCAAGTCACTCAGACTAACGAAGAATCAGAATTCCATTCAGATTATCTTCCACAGAAAAAGGCAGCCCTTGAGTTGTGTGACTCAAAGGTCTTGTGGTGTTTCTGCTACAACTCCAGCAATTGTGCCTAATCTAGAAGCATGGGGTATGTTTTCTTGGTTGCTCAAACCCTGGCTCAGGGAGTCTTATCAACACAACTGGGGGAAAGGAGGCAAAGATAGATCAGAGGAACAATGTGAGCCTAGATGAAGAGGACACAAAACATGAGTACTGCCTTCAGATGTCTCTCAAGAAAGAATTGACTTATACCAAGTAATAATAGTGACTCAAATTTTGACAATATTTTGAGATCTACAAGGAAATTGTGAGAAACCACCTGTCACTAGAAGTGTATTCACAAATTAATACAATTGAAATAAGTTCTGACATCTGCTCTTTCAACTGTGATGATTGAGAAAATAGGGGATGCTTCTGGGTTTAAAGATTCCTGTGATCTATGAAAAATCCCACTTGGAAACATAGCCTTCTTTCGTTTGCTTTGGCATTGAGCATTTCAAAAGTCCCTGCCTTTTTCTAATACCTTCCAGAGTGAAGTAAGTGGAGTGGAGCAGTTAGTGCAACATTGCAATGAAGCTGTGAGTAACTCACTCGAAAGCACACACCGTATACGGAGTCAGTTTGTAGGGTGTAGGCTTGGAACACAGAGAAATAAACATCTCTGTGAACTCCTCGTTCTGTTCTGTACTGAAAGCAAAGGGGAGAATAGGAGAAGCTCCTTGTATAGCAGAGTACCCTGTGTTTTCCAATAAGAAGCACGGTTTAAGAAAACTAAGAGAACTACTTTTCTCTTCAGTACCATATTTGAATGAGCACGTTCACCATAAAAAAGGATCTTGTGTTCTGTTCCATTAAGTACCCCAAAACAAAACAAATTTAGGCTCAGCATTTTTTGAAGAATTTAGTTTGGATTTTAAAAAAAGGAAGCTGATTTAATATACAAAGATCAAGTTTCTTTTGCCAGGAAAAATAATACATTATGCCTGAATGGAAGTTAAGTTTGTATTTGAAAGAGGAAAGTAGGGATGGGTAGAGAGCTAATATAATGTTTTCTAGAGTGATAATATTCAAGGCTAGATAAAGAGTCAATCCTTAAAACATATTCATATAGTTTTATGCAAAAATGCTTTAAAAGTCTGTACATCTATCTCTGTTTTTTTTAAATAAGGTTGTTTAAATAAAAAAGATGTAAACAACACTGAGGTTGCCCATGAATTAGTACTTTTGAGTGTTTTTTAAAGCTACCTGCTAAATAATCTGTAGAAATAGCTCAATCTTAAGAACTGTTTTTAATCTATAAAAACATGTTTGTTTGTGATGCTTCTGAAATGGCTCTCCAAGTAAACATTCTTACCCCTGATGTTTTACTGACTTTAAAGACTTGAATTCATTCCATAGGACCGGCATGGGGAAAGAAGAGAACAAACTCCCAGAATTTATGCTTGGCCTTCACAATGACAACGTGCATACACATAAAAGTCAGTAAGTCTTAGATTGCTATATGCATTCATAAATTAAATTATAGCTGGGGAGCAGTGGTACACACCCTTAATTCTAGCACTTGGGAGTCGGAGGCAGTTGGATCTTTGAGTTTGAGATCTACCATGTCTCCCGAGTGAGTTCCAGCAGAGCTGAGGTTAAACAGAGAAATCCTAACTTGAAAAAGCAAATAAAAATAACCACTCCAATTATTAATGTTTAGGAGCAGAAAAGAAACAAATCTTGTTTTCTAGCTATTATTTGAATAGATAATTAACTATTTACATTCTTATTATCTACTTGTGGTGAATAAGAAAACAGAAATTGAAGTGGTTAAAGGCATATCAAAGTAGGCCTCGGAAGCAGAAATGTAATGTAATAATCAAAAATTCAGTTCACCATTAAAATCTAACTTTCATATCTACCTAACTTAAAACACCATGAGAAACAATGCAGATTATATATTTTCTTTGGAAATATGTCTTCAAGTATCTTGCCCACTTTTTCATGAAAAATTTTAGAAGTTTTTGTTACTGAACTTTAAAAATTCATATTTATTCTGTACATATATTTCTTATTGCATACATCATTTACAGGCATTGTCTGTTCCATGGGTTGCCTCTTTAGTATTTTCATGATGACATCGTGGAATTTAATTTTTCATAAATTACTCCATACTCCAATTTTTTATTTCATATTTGTGCATCTGGTATTATTATCAAGAAGTTCTCAAATTCAGTGTCTCCTGGCTGTGACACTTCTATCTTGTGTTTTTGTTTTTCTAGAAAGTTTGTAGTTAGACATCTTATTCTTAGACTTTTTTACACATTTAAGTTGATAATATCACATAAATTGTCTATGGTATCAAATCAAGTTCCAAGTTAATTATTTTGGCTGTGGATGTCCAGTGTGAGAAATGATTTGGTTACTCTATAAACAATCTTTTTGAAATAATTTTTTCCACATTTATTCAGAGAAAAATGGTGTCCTGTGTGGGTGATACATGTCAAGGACCATGTTCCAGCTACCCAGTGTTATGCCCTACTTAGCAACAAAAAGGACTTCTTACTCACCTGTTTGAAAGACACTACTAGTTTCTATTTTGGGGCAATCATGCTTCTTTTCTTAATGCCAAAAACTTTCTCCCTTGGAAACAATTATAGAAAACAGTAATTTCACTATTTAACTGAGTTCCAAGGTAAACACATGAAAAATCAAAATGTTCTTGATCAAATTTGCTTTTCAGCTGATTTCTTTTTTTTTAATTCTTCTTTATTTTTAAATTGGATATTTTATTCATTTATATCTTAAGTGTTATCCCCTTTCCCAGTTTCTCCTCTGGAAAACCTCCTATGCCATTCTCCCTCCCCTTGCTTATATGAGGGTGCTTCCACACACACACACACACACACTCTTGCATCCCCACTCTGGCATTTTCCTACACTGGAAAATGGAGACTTCTCAGAACCAAGGAACCCTCTTACCATTAATGTCCAATAAGGCCATCCTCTGCTACATATGGAGCTGGAGCCATAGGTCCCTCCATATGTACTCTTTGGTTGGTGGTTTAGTCCCTGGAAGCTCTGGGATTGGTTGATACTGTTGTTCTTCTTGTGGGGTTGCAAACCCCTTTAGCTCCTTCAGTCCTTCCTCTAAGTCATCCATTGGTGACCCTGTGCTCATTACAGTGGTTGCCTGTGAACATTTGCCTCTGTATTCGTCATGTGATGGCCGAGTCTCTCAGGAGACAGCTATATCAGGTTCCTGTCAGCATCGACTTCTTGTCACCTACAACATTGTCTGGGTTTGGTAGCTGCACATGGGCTGGCTCCCCATGTGGGGCAGTCTCTGGATGGCCTTTCCTTCAGTCTGTGCTCCACTCTGTCTCCTTATTTCCTCCCTGAGTACTTTGTTCCTTCTTTTAAGCAGGGCAGAAACATTCTCTCTTTGGACTGCCTTCTCCTTGAGCTTAATTCATTAGAGATATCACCACAGTTCATCTACTTCACCTTGGAGTGGATATGTTACAGTCAAGGTATTTAATAATATTCAGAAAATCTGAGGTTTTTTTTCTAAGATGCTACAGGACAGAGTGGGAAAATCTCAATAGTTTCAGCAGATTCAAAAAGCACTTTGTATGCTTGAGTTTTATACAAGTAATGTTAAGGAAATAGACAATAGATGTTTTCTTACCTATGTTCCTGAGACAGAGCAATGAACTTAATTTCATGAAGTAGAAGTAAAGCTTATTCTTCCTGTGCTCTCCTTTCTGACAGCTGTTACCCTGCTGGATTAGCTGAGAGTAAAAGAGTAACTCTGCCAATGTTTTTGTGTTAGATAAGGTTAAATAGAAAAGATATGGAACATTTTCTATTATTTATGAACACTCACTCTTTTCATGCCCAGTGGTGATTTCATAATAACTACATGAACAGAATTCTAATCCAATTGACTTTTACATATGAGAGGTGAAAAAAAAATGTTGAAAACAACACAAAACCAAGAGATTAAATAAATATAGATTTTTTTAAAAATGTGTGATAAGGGTGGCAGAAATGGTAAGAAATGCATGTAATACAAGTTCATAAACCCATCTACAACCACATATCGGTGTCCCCAAGTCTCCCTATATGTTATATAATAATTCTTAACTATGCTGCTCTTTAAAAAGGTATGTTCTCTGTGCTCAGACAGGTTGAAAATTTAGTCCATTAATATAATATTGTTTTTCAAGATTTTATACTCTCCAAATGGCTGGACATAATGATGCTAAAAGTAAGCAGACACAAAAGTTGGCATGAAACACTCTCTGCTCTAAATAACATGAAAGAAAAAGAGTAAGAGATTCTACCATCTGCCACTTATATCTTCAGTTGGATGCAGGTGACTATTTTGAATTTTAAAAGCCATTTTAAGATTTTCACAAAACCGGCGAGCCAAAAAAAAAAAAAAAAAAAAAAAAAAAAGAAAAAAAAGAAAAAAAAGAAAAAAAAAATGAAGTTCCAAAAGTGTTTGCAGAAAAGTTTATACAAAGTAGTCATTAGAAAACAAATGAATAATTACTTGACCACTAGTTTCACACTGCTTCTAAAGCTCCAGTGTGCACCTGCACAGCAACAAGAGACAATAGTTTAAAAACACCTTGAAAGGCTGAATGAAACAGGAGTGTTGTGAAATATGGGTCTCTTCCTTTTTTCGTGGTGCATAACAAGTAGGTGTGCTGATCTTTTGCCTCACCTCTCCTCTGCCCCTTCTTAATTTTAGAATACAGATGCTTCTCAGTCATGGTTTCTGTTCAGGAAAATATAATTACTGTTCATTGAAAATAATCTTGGAGTTTTACCTAAGTATAAATCACAGGATATAGAAGAAACACTAAGCAATCTAAGAGGAAAAAGTAAGACGAATTCAAAGCACCCATTTATAGTTGTATTAAAACGATTAATGATCAGGGAATTATAAATGAAAGAAGCAAATAAGCAGTTGCACCAACACTCGTCAGAACCACAAAACATACTTCTTTATCCTTCAAATTTATTACTCAGATATTACTTTGTCATAGTGAAATGTATCAGAGCAGAAAAAATGCAAGTCTTCAGCACTTTCAAACTACTGGTTCTGCCTATGAAGTCTTTCCCAGGACATTATAGATTCTGTTAATATACTTTCTATTTAAAAATAATAGTTTGCTATTTGTATCCTCCAGTATTTCTAGTATGGAAAAACAAACAACAACAAAAAATGGTCCAAATGATGTTAATATTTAAATGACATCTAAATTTTATATAGTACATTGATAAATATATATGCTTAACTCAGCAAGTTGAATAGTGGATTATAATGAAAGTTCTCCTCTGGAAAGAAATGTCAGTGGTTTATTATGCCCATGGGAAATAGGGGCAGCGATGAACATATTACTAGTGGATGTCGGAAAAGTGACAGAAACTCAAAGGAAAGGGTGTGCTGTAAATTACTGGAGAAAAACCTTACTTTGTTTTCCTAGAGAAAGGAGCCAAGTGTTCTTTACACGGCCTTGCTTTCCACCCTGTGCTCCAACACACCTCCCATGGCAGGACTACATGTCCTCTGACTCCAGTGGACCCTGGCCTGTTACCTTGCTTTTAATTAAAACAGAGACACTGCTGATTAGAGAGAGATGGGGAAGCAGAGAGCTGTTTCCATTTCCTTCCAAATTAGTTTGCGCTCACCCAAGATCAAAGGATGTCCAGATCCCAGAAAACAAACAGAGCAAACTTGTTGACCTGATGCTGTTTCCTAGAAGTGAAATGACTGTGTCTTTTTGGACAGCTTGTTCAGCAGCCATGAACTGGTCAAAGAAAATTCTAGCCAAGGAATATCCCATGCCTATGTTTCTAAAAGCATGTTTTTAGAAACATTTTTTATTTTCTTTTATTGGAAAATTTTTCCATTTCAGATATTTTCCCTTTCCCAAAATCCCATTCCTGCTCCACCTTCCATTGCCTCCATGAAGGTGCTCCTTCTCCCAACCACCCACTTCCACCTCAGCACCTTGGCATTCTCCTACACTGGGAAAACAAGCTTTTGCTGGACCAAAAGCCACTCTTTCCATTGATGTCAGAGAATGCTATCCTCTGCTGCATATGCACCTGGGGCCTGGGATCTCTCTATGCGAACTCATTGGTTGGTGTTTTAGTCTCTGGGACCTGTGGTGGGTTTGGATAGTTGATCATTTTATTCTTCTGATTGGGTTGCAGACCCTTTCAGCTCCTTCAGTCCTTTATATAGCTCCTTCTTTGGGGTCCTCATGTTCAGTCTGATTGTTAGTTGTGAGCATTCTCCTCTGTATCAATGTGGTTCATTTTAAAATCACATAATTAAATTAGGATAATCTTACAGGCCTATGTAAATGTACATAGATGTTGAAATAAATACATATATACTTCTGCACATATATTTCTATATAAAATATATTTCTTATATAAAATAAAATATTCTTATATAGAAATATATATTTTCTATATAATAGAAATGTTTGTGCACACACATACACACATGCCCCATGGACAGATGTATACTTTTTTGAGATTTTGTTGCAGAAACTGGTTCTCGCATCTGTTTCTCCTTACCACCAGTTCTCCACGATGTACTATATAGAAAAGATATTGGTTATCAGCTACTCTGATCTTTGTTTGTAAATATATATAAATTTGTTATTATTCTGAATCCTCCTTATTCTAAATATTATGGATTTTGTAGAGTAACTACATAGTGTAATATTATATGAATTGACATAGCATAAAATTAGTACAACAAGAGTAAATAGCAATGTGGCAACATTGGAATTTAAGCTTTGAGTGTCTCAGCTATGCCCATTTTTTTAAAGGCTGTCCTTTGTATGTATGTACTGGAAGAATAGTAAAGGTAAATAAGACTAAATTATACTCTGCACATTGCTTCTATTCTGCCTGTCTTAAACTCAGATGTTGATGGGAAATTTATTAGCACATTTGTTTCATTCTTAGCTTTCTCTGATTTTTCCATTTCAAATACTTACATCTGCCTATGCAACTTAGATCAGGGAAATCACAAAAAATGTGGTTAAACATGCATTATGTTATGTTGTAGCATGATAACTCTCCACAAGTCTGAACAGATTTGTTGTCCATCCAGTATTGGTCCACTTAGAATTCTAATCCCAATATAACATTCTAAGTAGTTTCAATCTGTACTTGGACAATACTTATGAAAACAAAATTCCCATAGCCCGAGTTCTTTCTTTTGGACATATTAACTAAAGCATATATTTTTAAAGTTTTTTTTTTTTAATTTCTTTTCTTTCTGTCCCTTAAATTACTTTTATTTTGTATATTTTTGAAAATTACAACATAATTACATAATTTCTCCCTTCCATCTTTCCAGTTTTACCTTTTTCACACTCATACTCATTCCAATAAAATCTCATGACTTCTTTAAGTATTATTGCTATATGTTTGCACAGAACAACACACACACAATTTTTATAATGATTTCATGTTTGATTACTTGGTATTGAATAAGTAACTGATACTCATCACTAGAGAAGAGTAATTCTTCCTGTATCAACAATTATCAGTAAACTTTAATTCTTTTTTTTAACTCACTAAGTAAAATTAGTGCTGCGTTTATACACATGGGTTTGGGAGCAACATCCAGAAAAAGGGAACCTACCATTTTGTACACTTTTAAAGGATGTGTCTTTTCTTCCTCTATTGAACAAATTAATGTTCAATGTTCAATTGCTCCTCTACTAAGGCTTTGGGAATTCCTCCCCATTCTAAGCTTGAATGTTTCCTTTCTTAATCATGTATCTGGTATAGGTAACACACAGCTTATGAGTTTATCTGTGCTTGGAACCATAAAATCATATTCAAAGGTCAGCTTTTTCAGCTCTTCTCCATCTTCACTTTTGACACTCTGTCTAGCCCTTTTTCTAGATGTTCCTTAAGCCTTGTAGATGGACATTTATATAGATGTCTTACCCATAATTCAGAAGCCACAGTTACTTATTCTTAGCACTCTGAACATTAATATGCTTTTGTAGTACAATGAGTTATCACTTTTATTAAGGTTTGGGGTAGACAGATTTTTGGATATAGAAGTATTTACAAGGCACTTTGACAAGATCATTCAGACAGACACTAATGGTTTTTCTTAAACATTAATTGACTTCTCTAGCCATGAATTCAGCCATACTTACAATACTAACCATGGAATCCCTCCCATGTAGCCTGTCTTAAATCCAATCAAGAGAATCATTAACTACGATAAACATTCTCAACATAATTGTACTAATGAACATTTTGCTTGATAAGATCCAGTCCTTTAAAAACCATAGACACTTTTGCTTCACAAAAGCCTACATAGCACAGTGGAAGCTATGCAACAATGAGAATATCTTGGTCAGTTCAAGTTTAATTTTTTTATGTCATCCAACCAAAGTGTCTGGTATCTTTAGCAATAGAATCTTAACACTTATTTTTGGTGGACAACCAAGTGTAATATTAATATCCTGGCTTATTTGTGGTGCCTCGCGCTACTCTATTCAACAACTCTTTTCACTTTTTTAACTGGATAGTTTATATATGTACATTCCAAATATTATCCCCTTTCTTGGTCACTCCCTCCCCTATCCCCCCTCCCCCTGCTTCTATAAGGATGCCCCCTACACATATGACCAAGGGCTTCTCCTCCTATTGATGCCAGACAATGACATCTTATCATATATATGCAGCTGGGGCCATAGGTCTCCCCATGTGTACTCTTTAGTTGGTGGTTTAGCTTCTGGGCTCTCTGCGGGTCTGACTGGATGATATTTTTGTTCCTATGATACTGTTCTTCCTATGAGGTTGCAAACCCCTTCAGCTTCTTCAGTCTTTTTTTCTAACTCCTCCATTGGGGTCCCCATGCTCAGTCTTAAGTAGGTAACCTCTGTTTATACATAAGATTTTAACTTAATAGCTCATGCCTTCCAGAATTACCATTGTTTAGGAATGTGTAATACTTT
Source organism: Micromys minutus (assembly GCF_963924665.1). Taxonomy (NCBI): domain Eukaryota; kingdom Metazoa; phylum Chordata; class Mammalia; order Rodentia; family Muridae; genus Micromys; species Micromys minutus. The sequence goes on from NC_137976.1 coordinate 9,808,780, forward strand.
GGGACAAACTTCTGTTTTATGATAAAATATATTTTCTAAACTCATAGTGTTTATAAGGCTCCTTTATATATCCTAAGTATTAGTTAGCCTACATCCAAATTTCTCCATTTCTCTAACCTGTTTTACCCATACCCTTGTACATCTTTAGCTCTCAATATTCTACTCCTGTTTTCTTCACCCATGAAATATGACTGTCTAAGCAAAACCATTACAATGATAACATGCCAAAATGGAGGAGAAATAGTTCCTAGGACACAACCTCCAGATAGAGGATTACAAGGAATTAATAGCTGCTTGTATTATCAAGTATTCTACAGGATTACCCATTTTATGTGTATAATCCTTAGCACATATATATGCTACAACACACACACACACACACACACACACACACACACACACACACACACACAATGAATTTTTATCACCAAAAGTTTGGTGGACAAATTGATGCTTTTTTCTAAAGTAATCTCAGTCTTTAAATGTTCCTGCTTCTACTCTGAGAAGCTTATTTCGTAAACATCTTTACCTGGGATGATTTTTTGGATGACATCATATTGCTGGGTCTAGTTAACTGACAGAAAATATATGAGGCCATGTGAGAGTTGACGGAATTTGATACATATCAAGTTCCACAATATTTTATGTCAGAAGTTGGTAGCTGAAGGATTATTCCTAGGTCAGGAAATGACATTTCATTGTTCCAATACACAAACACAGTAATACCCTTACCATCCTCTGTCCTTCACACTTAGGAATAGTAGTAGCTTTCCATTGATACAAAACTGTGAACACTTCAGTGTCTTATGATAGAAAAAAATTAAGAAAAGTTTGCTCAAACTTAGAGCATAATGGATTTTTTTTTTATTGGCCAAGTAAGCATTTTCAGTAATACAAATTCACAGAACTTTGCATAGGCATTTTTATGAAAAGAAAAAAAAAATGAACATCTGCTATTAAGATCCTTTATTAATTCTATAATGTATTTAAATGTAGTAGGAACTAATGTTGAATGGGTCACATTCACTTAGAAGGAACCTGCCTCCTGTCCATTCCAGATGGCCATCAAGAATTTCTCTCCTTTACCTCTTAAAGCCTTTGACTTCAGCTGGGATTTTAGGTAGCTGCTGGGAAATATGAAAACTCATTTATTTGTTTGACCAGAATATTTGCCCTCTGTCATTTTCCAATAATGCTCCCTGAACAGTTTCCTTAATAGTTTTTAAAGATGTGTGGTACTGCTGTAGTGTATAATGTAAGACAGGAATTATAGTTATCGTCTCAGATGAAGTGTGTTGAAAGAGGTCAGGATGACGCAGTTGGCAGCTTTTGGAACTAGCCTCCTCATTATTACCATCTGTGTCAACTTGGAACCTCCATTCCTGAGAGGACAAGAAAAATGAAACTGTGCTTGTGTTGGGGGAGATCACTTTCATTATGATTGACCCTGGTATGAACACTAACTAGATGAGTAGAACTGAAATATTGGTTCAAATTTTTATTAGGTAATTTCTTTTGATAGCTGAATTTTAAATTTTCATTTAAATCTCCATTATCCCCATAATCATCTTATATATGGTTTGAGAGAAGCCATGATAAGATTGTGAGCAGAACTTGGTAAAATTCGCAATATTACATTTATATTCAATATATTATTACTGGCCAAAGAAAATTCATGGTTCATTTTTATGACAAAGTACATTGGCAGTAGACAGGGATATGAACAAATCCTCCTCAGTAGCCTATATGGAGCGCCGAGGATGCCAAACTATCTGGAAAGAACCTGACTCATTTCAGGGAAATTATGTAGGTCACAATCAACCACAAATTGAAGAAAGTAAAAATACTCAAAGTCAAGTTTTAGGTTTTCTTTCTTGGATTTATAAGAAAATGACATCATATAAAGACTTTACAAAGCATCCTGAAAAACATCAAATAGGTATGTTCATCATAGGACAATTACAATTAATTGAGTTGTTTCTTCTTAAAAATAGACACATTGACCAACTCTAACTGGAAGACTTTGTTTAAGTACTAAACTATAAAAATGAAAATATACATGTGGAAGAAGTCTAAAATTTAATTACAGATAACTACTATGATATCTGAATATTTTTAGAGGTACTTATGTGTTGCAGTAAATATTAAAGATAATAATGGTTATCTCTCTACCAGCCCTGAAGTCTCACTCCTCAGGCCTGGTTTTAGTTAGGAGAAGCATGCACTTCTGGTTCCCAGTCTGAACCACCACCAAGGCCCAACTTCTCTATGCAAAACCCTTCCAGGACGGTTTTCTAGCGCCTGCTCTCTGCCTCTGTGCTGGGGTGTTTCTCTACCCCAAAATCCCACATAAATACTGTAGGAAGCCACCAAATTCGCCATTACAAGATGGCACTCAGCCCAAAGGGAAGATGGCCTGTTTTGAGATAAACAGCCTAAGTGCGCATGCACATATGCCTGTTTTGCTGACTCATGCTGACTTGTTCTCTAGTCCCGAGTATGCTAATTAGGGCACACAGAATGCACCAATCAGGTAGCGACACATTCCTCCTAAGCATGTATAACGAGGGTTGATTTCTGGGCTCAGAGTCTTTCGAAACTGCAATCAAACCCATAATAAACGCCTGTAGAAGCATCCTGTTGTGGCGCATCTTTCTTGCTGGTGAGATAGGAGATCGCTACAAATACAACTCTACAGCCTGATAGCTTTTCATACAAGTTTATATATCCAGCTCTCAGTCCGCAAACCAGCTACACAGCAAGATTACATAATATAGACAATGATACAAACTGCCCATCTATATGAGATATTAAGACCTATAAAATCCTTGATGTTCTTAGCTATTTAATCAATATCACCTGGATCTAACTGGTCCTTGGGACCCTCCATCTTACTACAACCTCATCCTCTGAACTCCTCAGACCTCACCTCTCTTCCTTGCCCCACCCAGTCACTGGCTTTCCTTAATTTTACTAATTAAATGGGAAGGTTTAGATGAAGTTATCTCTTGAGTGACTAGGAAGCCCTTCTTGGGGAAGTGGAATTAACATTAAAATACAAACAGCTTCAGGAAAATCTAAACTTATGTATCTTTTATCAGGGAGGACTGTTCTTGAACTGATGGCATTTCTGAGATGTGATCATCATGTCAGCTGAATGGGATAGTAGGTGAGTGACACACTGGAAGCAGGTTGGTAAAGATAATGCATTTGTTAAGCAATGTAGCCACAATAGCAATCATAATTTTCCCTCTCCTTTCTGGCTACCATAAGGTGGGCAGATTCGACAACATGCTTTAGGTTAAATACTGTTCTGTCTTGCTTCTGGCTAGTAGCTCAGTTAAACCCGTCTTCCCTTCTTTTATTCAGATAGTAAGAAGTTACAAAACACCCAAAACTCTTTCAAGACCAGGAACCTAACCTCTGACCTAACATAAACTTGGGATCACAGTGAATCACATGAGGGTCACTTGGTAGATTACTCGCTTTATCTCGTGGTTCCATGGATATGTTCAACTTAGATAGTTAACTTATTCCAGTTTGCAATACTTCCTTTGGCATAGAGATATTGTGATGATTCCTTTTTTTTCCCTACTTGATACAAACTAGGAATCATCTGGAAAGAAACCTGGAATTTCAATTAAAGAAATGTCTCCTGTAGGCAAGACTAATGAAGTATTTTCTTAATTAATAATTGATGTGAAAGGAAGCAGCCCATTGTGGGGAGTGTGATCATTTGTCCATAACTGTATAAGAAAGATTAGTAGATAAGCTATAGGAGCAAGCTAGTAAGTATTATTGCTCCATGCTATCCACTGTAGTTCCTGCCTCCAGGTTTCTGCCTTTGCTTTGACGATAATAGACTATGATTGAGACACGTAAGCCATATAAGTGCTTACTTCGCATATTGCACTTGTATTGTATCAGAGACCTATCAGGGACATATATGTGATTTCTTTTCAAAACCCCTATTTGCTACTTTATTACATCTGTAATTCCATCTGTAATTCCAGTACCAGAGGTACTTCGTGGTTTAGCCTCTATGCACATCAGCTATGAACAAGCTGCTTATATATACACAGGCAAAACTGTATCTACATATACTTAAAATGTACCTTTTAAACCTGCATGATGATCCTCTCTTTAATCTCAGCACTCAGGAGAAAGAGGCAGATGGATCTCTGTGAGATTAAGGGGATATAAATGATGGAGAAGGGGTTGGCAAGATGGTTTATCTAGCAAAGGTGTTTGCTGTGAAAGCCAGAGATCTGAGAATGCTCACCAGAGCCTATGATAAGGTGGAAAGAGAGAACCAACACTACAAAGTTGTCCTCAAAGTTCCACATATATGCATGGCATGTGTGTTCCCACTACACATCACACACACAACAAAGAATTTTTATTTTCAAGACAGAATTTCTCTGTGTAGCCATTGTTGTCCTGAAACAAGCTCTCTAGACCAGAGCTCTGCCTGCATCTGACCCCTAAGTGCTGCCATTAAAAATGTGTGGCACCATACACATATAAGTACATATATTCTTACAGACACAATCATCATGTATCCGATTCGCATAACCTCTAATTTAGATATATCTCTTTTATACAGTGAAAAGTTAAATTTTACTTAGAATTCATTTGAAAATGTTTTCTTTCAGTAAGTAAATTAAACTTATTTACAATGAGAGAGAGAGAGAGAGAGAGAGAGAGAGAGAGAGAGAGACAGAGAGAGACAGAGAGAGACAGAGAGAGACAGAGACAGAGACAGAAAGAGAGAGAGAGAGAGAGAGAGAGAGAGAGAGAGAGAGAGAGAGAGAAAGTGGTTTGTTTGCATTTGTATGTATGTGTGTTGTCTTACTTTACAATTTCCCATCTGATTTAATTTCATTTATTTGTTTGTTTATTAAAGGTAGTACATATAGTGGTCAAAGTGATTTGGAGGAGTCAGCTCACATTCTTTAGGGTAAAGGTTAAGTTGTTATTTTCACATTATTCACTCCAATTCTTGTCACAGCCACATTCCTTCATATCTACTCTCCCCCCTTTTAACCTCCCCTAGAACAAATTAAACAAAACACAAAAATAGAACAATAACAACAACAACGACAACAACAACACCACACACACACACACACACACACACACACACACACACACACACACACACATCTTACCATGGAATCTCTGGTGCATCCCACAGTATACCACTTTGTCCATACAGCTTTACTTGAAAATTTTTATTGCAGTGAAATTTCACTGGGCCAGTTCAAAGCCTCTGGCTTCTGTTCTACTAACAATACTGAATTCTCACCATGATGTCTCTCTGGTATATGGATGTTGCCCTTTGTCATGGAAGTCTTGCAGATCCAGTGGTTCTTCTTCATGAACTCCAAGAGTTCATAGATGGGGTGAATGTTTAGATGGGCCAACTCAGGGCTCTGGATCTGGGACTGGGTAGAAGCTGATTTGGTCAACCTATTTGCTCTCTTGGCCTATCCCACCATAGCCAGAACAACTGCTGTCCAGGCAATGTACAGAGCAGCTCTACAGAGTGATTTAGCTAGAGACAAGTGGAACCAGCTGTCCAGCTCTTAGGACCTCAGGGATGGCTGAACTTACTACCCTGTTGGGGGAGGGAGTGCATCTCTCACTACAGTATATCAGGCAAAGGGTAAAGGCAGCTCTCTCAAGGTCATGCTCTTGGGGCCAGCTCACCTGGACCCTTGCCAAAAGGGCCAGCTCTACTGGGCTGCCCTGGTTGGGTATGAAGTCAAGTTTTCTTAATGTATTTACCAGCAAGGGTTGGGGCCAGATTTACCCTCACTCCATTGGGCCAGCTCTCCTGCACCAACTCCATCAGAACCAGCTCTTACATGCTGCAGAGGCAAGATACAGGGTCAGCTTCTCTGAGTGTGTTAGTTGGTAAAGGACAGGGCCAACTTAGAAGTATGCTTGAACAGTAACATGACCTCAGACACCAGCCCAGAGAAGGAACATCCACATGTTCTTCAGAGGTAATACAGGCCACAGACATTAGCACAGACCCCAGCTATGGTAGGGTTAGAGTCTTGGCAGCAGCCTTGGCCCTGAGCTCTCCATGGTTGAATAGTTTCCTCATATCCTCCTGTTCTTCACCATCACTGAGTTTCCAGTCTCCCCTCTATCCATGATACATGAATTGCTCAGCTTCACTTATTTTCCAACAAGTAATTTTTTTTCCATTTCTCCATCACATATGTGTTTGTTTTATGGCACCTCTTGCAGATCCCAGGGCATGGGTTTCAGTGTCTTTCTTCTGGATGGCTGTCAAGGGCCATAGGATACTTTACATGGTTTTTTTAATTAAACATCTATGGACTGGTCATGTGAAGCTATAAAACCATCTCTGATTAACAAGAGGCCTGCATCATTAAAGAGAAAACTTTCCTTTCTAGGAAAATTGATGCTGGTCATCTGGAGCTGAAAAAATCAGCTATGATTAAGAAGAGAACAGTATCATTACATTGGAGAAGGTTTTCTTCAGGTTCTCCAAACTGAGCTGTTATCCAAGGCAGACAAGACCGCATTTTGAGTTGCTGCCTGAGCTTAGTAATGTGTAAGGGTCTCTCACACAGTTCTGGTTTTTGAAAACACAGAAGCAGAAGGGTTGAAATGTCATTGAGAACAGCTGAGACTTGATGTTGCAGTAGCCACAGTTGCGGTGAATACTCTAGCATATTAGAGTTACAGGGTCAGTGTGATGACTCCCAAGGACAGCACAGAGTGTCAGCAAAGTGGGACTGCTTATTCACTTTGGATCCCTGAGGCCCTGAGTTCAAGATGTCACACAGTGAGTTTTTTACACTACTTGTGTTTAGTTTTTCTTTGATTTGATGGTGACTGTGCTCTGGTTCATTTTTCCTGAAATAATATAAAAAAATGTATGCAGCTTAACTTCGTATTAAGAGAGAGAGATAAATTTTGGACATTTAAAGAAATGTTGGATATTTAAACAGGAAAAGGACTTTAAAAATGTTAAAATATTTGAAAACTATGGGACTTGATATGGATTTATTTTGTGATATTAATGTAAAAGTTCAGTGATAAGCAGGAAAAGGGTTTATGATACAATGGTCTTGTGACTACATGTCAAGTTTCCGAGGGTAATTGTACTAGTTATGGTTTTGACAACTTGACACAATCAAGTACAGAAGGAGGGAACCTCAACTGACAAAAATGCCTTAATCAAATTGACCTGTAGACATTTTCATGGGACATTTACATGATCCATGAATGATATGTTATGGCATATGCTCCTGGGGATAGTACCACTCCTGGACAGGTAATGCTGGGTTATGTTTGAAACCATATTATGTAAGCCACAGGGATCAAGCCAATAAAAGCTATCTCTCCATTATCTCCATTTCTGTTGCTGCCTCAAGGTTTCTGCTTTGAGTTCCAGCATCACTTTCTTTTAATAATGGACTACAATTGAGACATATAGGCCAGATTAAACTTTTTTTATTTCCAAGTTGCTTTTGGTCATGGCATTTATCATAACTGTATAAACAAATTAAGACAGCTAGGGATAATTTCTGTCTCCTCTCTAGATAAATGACAACTAGCAAACAACAACGGCATAAGCACCATGGTGAGTCCTCTTTTTGTTCCACTCAGCTCTCAGAATTCTTCCAAAATTTCACTTTAGCATACACCAATATTTTAAAGGTCATTTTTTTGTACTCCATAAAGCCTACTCATGTACCCTATGCACTAAATATATGTAAAGAAATAGAATGGAAGCAACAGTTTAGAGATACACTCAGTTGATCTTTCATCATTCATGCCTTTAAGCTTACTACTGTCAATAGAGGTAACCTAGTAACAGGCTATGATGAAGGAAGATTGTGACATGAACTTGCAATTTACCGGAAGTAAATTTAAATGCACATATATACACATACATAAAGACATTATGTTTGTGTCTGTGAATATAAACATAAAAATGAAAATATGATTCTTTCTGAGAGTCAAGGCTGAGTATCAAACTTTGAGAGATCAAATGCTGAAAAATGAGTGATGCTTTGTTTTTACCTCAGGGTAATTCTCTATTTACCCACCTGGTTCTGGGATCAGGTGCTAAGAATGCAGGAAATCCACTGCCTGTTTCTGGCTATGAGCCACATTTCTGGTGACCTGCCCACCTGCACTCACACTGAAACAAGAGAAATAGAATATGCATGTTTGAATAATTGCCAGAAATAATAACTAAACACTATTTGGATGAATATTAAATATTTTGCAAATTTTTCCACAGCATCTATATTAGCGTGTTTGACTTTATTTTGATCAATTACCATTTAGTTAATTCTCATTTTTACACATAACTACTTCTCTCTGTATTGGATGTTACCATCTTTGTAACTTTTATCTCTGGTTCATTTCCTCTGACTAAATCCGGATTTTTTACATCTTAGGCTCTTTCAATTATTGTGCTTTTGGTTTAAATCTCTATTTATTGCTTTATTTCTTAGAGCTCTGGATAAAATCCAGTTCCATCATTTTTTGGTACCATTTGATTTGCTGTTATTGTATAACCCTAGTATAATTCCTCTCTTATCTTTTAGTACAGAAATAGAAATATACATTAACTTCCCTGTAATATGGTCATTAAATCACATTGGGTTTTATTTATCTTAATAATTGCCTTGTGTTGCAAATTTAATAAATTGAAAACAAATGCATCATACCTAGGTTGGGAAAGGCTTTTGTGCATTGTGTATTCAAATGCTGTTATCTCTCCCCAGAGAACTGGGTGCAGTCCTGATACTGTTACTGCCATTATTATGAAGCAATTCCTGATTCAAAATATTTTGTAAAACATTATTTCTCACCACCTCCTGATTGGTAAATAAATAACAGATCAGCCCCTTAGCTGATCAGGAGAGATTAAACAGGATTTCCATGCCTTCAAAAAGAAAGAGAGAATCTCAAGGGGCAAGGGAATTGCCATGAGGACAGAGATAAAGAAGAAGGTGTCAGAGCAAGAACAAGATGGCAGGGAATACCACATAGCTAGGAAGTGGCTGGGAAATTGTACAATCCAGCATAGTTAGGTTAGAATAGCTCAGAATCTGCCTAGTTTAGGAACAAGACCTTGTAATAAATATACCAGATCTCGATATCATTTATGAGGGAGATAAAGGGTGCAATAGAAAAGCACCTGAATTACCTTTTACACATCTAATTTATAGAACAGTCAGATTGTTGCTCTGGAAACTTAGATTAACTTCCTCTTTTGAAGTACTTCTTCCTTTCTTATTGTTACCAAGAACTATGATTTTTTACATTAATTACTAAAATCTATTAAAATGTATTTACATAAACTGACTAGCTAACATTCATTTTCCAATACTGCTTTCTATACATACTGAGAGATGATTTTTACCAAGACATTTTGTTTAGCTGAGTAGAATGTTAGAGAAATATCCACAAGCTTGGTATGGAGAAGAAAAGATTAATCACAAATGTTTGGATGAATGGATTAACCCAGGAAGATCAGAGTAAGGGGAGTGAGGGGTAAGAAGAAGATAAGATATGGGAGACATTATGAAGGAGGCATTTACCACTGGTAAGGACACATGGGGAAGACAGGAAAAAGACTAAGAAGATTGCTTCTGTGTGCTGTGGAAATAATTTCCTTGGAATCTTTCGTAAAATCTTTAAAATTTATTAATTTTCCCAATAGGGCCTGAAGGCATGGGAGCATATTTGTATGACTGAACATATGCATGTGTTATGTGACAAATTTTATAGGACAGTGTTAAAGGGCAAAATAAATAATATTTTGAGGAACTTCAGAACATTAAAACATTTCTCAGGAATTATTGAGAGTGGGAAGTATAACAAGAGGAGGAAATATTTTATATAATCATGACTAAGATCTTCCCTAAATTAATAGAAGTAAGCAAACTAAAGACCAAATTAAACCAGAGCACTGTGGAAGCTACACTTTACAAAACAAACACAAACAAACTTATAAGAATATTATGCTCAAAAGGCAAAACAGTAAAACCCCGTAAACAACAAGGCCATTTGTTCAGAGACAGTAGAGAAAGGGCTGAATAATCAACATTACTCTCGTAAAACATAAAATAAAATTGCATCATAATTTTGTCACATACACCACTCACTCAAATAAATTAACCCAAAGGAAAAAGTTTATTTGGACTCAGCTTCAAAAGTTTTTATTATATTGGTTTTGAGTCTGTGGTGAGGTAGAGCAGTAGTATATTAAATTTTCTCAGCATGATGCGTGATTTCAAATCTACAATATATGTCCTGCCTCTATAATTTTTTATTTTAAATATTTCATATTAGTAAGATCATTTAAGTCTGGCTTGCATCATTTTGCATCACATTTTCAGATAGCACGCATATGAGTTTCATATAATATATATGTATATAAATCCCTATCTCTATCTATTTCTCTATTTCTTTCTCTATCCCTATCTATCATTTCATCTATCTATCTGTCTATCTACCTACCTACCTACCTACCTACCTATCTATCTATCTATCTATCTATCTATCTATCTATCTATCTATCTATCTATCTATACCACTTATTGATCCAATATTCTTAGGGTTAAAATTTAGTGTGCTGAGTACTTCCAGTTTGTGGTTCTTATGAATAATGAATACAGTGATTCAGGTATATATTTTATACTGTTCTTTTAATTATGTCTTTATCTAGGAGAGGGGTTCTAGTACATGAAGGACACATTGTAATTCTACATTTAACATTTGTGATTATTATAAACAGCTTTCTTCTTTTTTAGATATTCTCTGTATTTACATTTGAAATTTTATCCCCTTTCCTCACTCTGCTCCCATCCCCCTCCCCATTCACTTGTCTTAACTAAGGTACACTCACTCCTAATCACCATCTCTACTCCATTGCCTTGGTATTCTCCTACCTTGGGAAAATGAGCCCTTTCTGGACCAAAACCCTCTTCTCACATTGATGCCAGACATTGGTATCTTCAACTGCATATGCAACTGGATCAATAGGTCTCTTAATATGTGCACAGAGGTTGGTGTTTTAGTCCATGAAGTTTTGGAGAGTTTGGTTGGTTTGTGATGTTCTTCTTCCCACAAGGTTGCAACCTCTTTCAGGTACTTCAGTACTTTCTTTGGCACCTTCATTGGGGTCCCCATGTTCAGTCCAGTGGTTAGTGTCAAACATACCTGTATTAGTATGACTTTGGCACAGTCTGTGAGGAGGCATCTCCATCTGGTTCTTGCCAATATGTACTTCTTGGCATCAGCCATAGTGCTTGGGTTTGGTGGCTACATATGGGGTGGATTGCAGGGTGAGGCAGCCTCTGTATGATCTTTCTTCAATCCCTGTTACCCTATTTGACACTGTATTTCTTCCTATGAGTGTTTTGTTCTCCCTTCTAAGAATAGCTGTGGCATCCCCATTTTTGCCTTCCTTTTGGGCTTCATAAAGTCTGTGAATTATTTCTTAGGTATTCAAAGATTTCTGGAGCTAGTATCTGCTTATCAGTGAGTGTGTACCATGTGTGTTCATTTGTGACTAGGTTACCGCAATCGGTATGATAGTCTCTAGTTCCATCCATTTGCCTAGGAATTTAATGAAGTCATTGTTTCTAATAGCTGAGTAGTACTCCATTGTGTAAATTACCACATTGTCTGTATCCATTCTTCTACTTAAGAACATCTGGGTTCTTTCTAGCTATTATAAATAAGGATTCTATAAGCATGGTGGAGCATGTGTCCTTGTTATATGTTGGAGCATCTTTGGGGTATATGCACAGAAGTGGAGTAACTGGGTCTTCAGGTAGGACTAGGTCCAATTTTCTAAGGAACTGCCAGACTGATTTCCAGAGTGGTTGTACCAGCTTACAAACCCACCAACAGTGGTGGAGTGTTCTTTGTCCACATCCTCACCAGCATCTGCTGTCATCTTTCTTTTTAATCTTAGTCATTCTGACTGGTGTGAGGTGGAATCTCAGCATTGTTTTGATTTGTATTTCCCTGAAAACTAGAGATGTTGAGCACTTTAGGAGCTTTTCAGGTGTTTTATATTCTCAGTTGAACATTCTTTGTTTAGCTCTGTACCCCATTTTTAATAGGACTGTTTGATTTTTGGAGTCTAATTTTATAAGCAGCTTTCTGTTGTACCTTTGCTATTTTACATTTTCACCAGTCTTGACTGGAATTACATTTTGAACATTTATGGGGTTTTTTTCTCAGCAACACTATTTTCCTTATTTCCTCCAATTCTTGTCATATGGCTAGGAACAAGGTAGCATTTCATTTACCTTTGATTTGTTTGTTCTTTATGACGAATTATGTACAATGTATTTTATACATAATGCTAATTAATTTTTTTCAAGAAAGTTCCACTGAAGTCTAAGTGTTTAAATAATGTTATTTGTGTTGACCTGTAGATATGCTTCAATTATTTGGACTATTGTAATTTTATCACATATATGAATATATTTTTGCAGGTATTTTAATTTTTGAATAATATGTTTGATAAACAAAGTAATTTAACATTGATAAGCTTCATTTTGACTTTTTTTTTAACAGTCATTATCTGCAAGATATATCTAAGATAATTGTGTCATAGTTAAGATACATGTTTTTGTATTTAACATTTTTACTCAGCTTCAGGAAATGTGTTGCACTGTGAAAAGCAATTGCTTATATAAATTCACTGTGTCTGCTCCATTGCTGAAGAACTGTTCATTCTCTCAGATATTTTATTGCTGCCATAGTTGATAATATTCTAACTTTGTACCAGAATTACTTTTGATTGAGTCATTTTGTAAAAATTGAGAATTGTTCCTTTTTAAGATTATGCCATCCTTTTATTGTACCTTTCAATTCTATAAGAATATACATATTACTTGTTTGCTAAAATACTGATGCAATATTGAGAGTTGTTGTATTTAACCAGCAAACCTTTGGTTATTAATGTAATCACAACACATCTGTCTTTCTTATTTATTTAGTTGGGTGTTCTTTTTCTAATTACTTTCAGTAATTTTTTTATAATTTTATTTATTTATTTATTTATTTATTTATTTTTACAACTTTATTTGAAAAAACAAAGATAAATGTACAGATTTTAAGCATTTTTTTTGCATAAAAGTATACAATACATTTTTGTCAGTACTTTTTTTTTTTTAAAGGTTTGATAGTGTGATTAAGATCTTACTAGTTACAATGAGCATAAAGTACATGTAAAACAAGATGTAACCTGGACATACTCAAAGTTTTCTTGGTGTGTAACTTTTTTTTATTTTATTATTATTATTTTTTTTTTACAATGAGCAAACAGTACATGTAATACAGGGTGTAACTGGGAATTTGTCAATGTGTTTTTCGTGGGTAAGGATTGAGCAAAACTTTTTTTTGTTGTTGTTTTGTTTTGTTTTCTTTTTTTCTTGGACTTCACACAGTCTGTGAGTTATTTCTGGGGCAGTGCGAGCCTCTGGGGTTAGCATCCCACTATCAGTGACTGCATATTATATCTATTCTTGGTGACTGGATTATCTCACTCAGGATGATATTCTCTAGATGCAGCCATTTTCTTAAGAATTTGGTTAAGTCATTGTTTCTGGTGGCTGAGTAGTATTCCATTGTGTAAATGTACCACAATTTTTGTATCCATTCATCTACTGAAGGACATCTGGGTTCTTTCCAGCTTCTGGCTATTATAAATAGAGCTGCTATGAACATTGTGGTGCATGTATCTTTGTTGTGTATTAAAGTGTCTCTGGGGTATATGCCCAGACGTGGAATAGCTGGGTCTTCAGGTAGTACTATGTCCAATTTTCTGAGGTATCGCCAGAGTGATTTCCAGAGTGGTTGTATTAGCTTGCAACCCCACCAACAGTGAAGTGTTCCTCTTTCTCCAAAGCCTTGCCAGCATCTGCTGTCATCTGAGTTTTGGATCTTGGCCAATCTGACTGGTGTGAGCTGGAATCTCAGGGTTGTTTTGATTTGCATTTCCCTGATGGCTAAGGATGTGGAGCACTTCCTCAGATGTTTCTCGGGCATTCAATAATCCTCAATTGAGAACGTTTTGTTTAGCTCTGTAACCCATTTTTTAATAGGGTGGTTTGATTCTCTGGTGTCTAGCTTTTTGAAAAAAATTTTTTTTTTACTTTATTCAGCAATTTCTATTATTCCATTGGAATAAATATATATTATATTTTAATTATATCATTCTTTTAGGTTGTATTCTAAAATGAGGATAATTTTAATTTTATATTCATGACTAATATTGTTCTGTTATTTTAAATTCTCCATATATATTATTTTAGACATCAAAATACTGAGCTTATTTTTTATTTTTATTTCTATAGTACAGAATAGAGTTGATTCAGGTCATATGGGAGTTAAGAGGGAAGTAGAGGCAGAGAAAGAGAGAGAAGAGAAGAATAGAGGAGGAGAGGAGTAGAATTGGCCATGAACACATGGAGAGAGAGGGGGGAAGGTAAGGGAAAGAGGAGGAGTAAGGGGAGTGGAGAGGAAGAGAAAGGAGGCAAGAAAGCAAGAACATAATGAGTTTTTATTAAATTCACCCCTGATTCCTCCCTTGCTTATAGTTCCTCCTCTCCCACCACATTTTACTTTCATCTTTTTTTTCAAGCGAATGAATCTTTTCAGTGCTGCCTGTATGTTCATGTATATATGGCTGTGTATTAAACACATATAATTTGAAGAAGATTGATTCTGGATCCTCTTTCTTCCAGAGTTGCAGACAGTTCCTCACCTAAAGGAGGTACTTTATGGAAAGCTTTTCATGCCTTCCACACTGGCATGTTAACTGATTCATTCCCATGCATATCAGTAGCATGCTGGCAAAGCCAATTTGAGTCTACTTTTGCAGCAACACTGAAAATATTGTTTGATTGCATATGGCTAGTAATTATGCCTCTCACATCCCTCATCCCACTTACATGGTGAACCTAGAGTGATATTGTTCCTCCATTTTCAACAGAGCCCTCCAAGTTTTGTTATTCTCTATATGTTGAACAGTAACGGTTCTGTTTTAATCACCAGCGTTAGCAAAAAGAAATTTCTCTGCATCAAGGTTAAAAGATACCCATGTGAGCTCACAACTTCATTCTCTGTGTCTGTCTAGTTTGGATGTGAGAATTATGCTGCCGTGTATTTTTATCTATGGGAAATGTTCTCCTGTTTTTGGAAGACCATGAAAATGACATGTATTAATTCTTTTTAGAAATATATAATAAAATTCTACTGGGAAAACATCCATTTCTAAGGTTTTCTTTAGGCAAGATTTGTTGAAATAGCTCTCCTACTTAGAGGACAAATAAGGTTTTGATTACCTCTTCTATCACAGTGTGGAGTTCATGTGTTCTTGGAATCTGTCCATTTTATCAAGAGTATCCAATTTAATGGTTCAAAGTTTTCCATAGTTTGTCGTTAAAAAAGAAAGTTTAAGAAAAAAGTAAAAGTAAACTGTAGACTTTTTATTTTGAATAGAAGAAAATATTCCACTTAATTTTATACGGTTCACTTTCCCTGAACCTTTTTCTTCTTTAATGTCCTAATAGGCAAGTGCTGTATACAATACAGAATTTCATAATGTATGCTTTTAAAATTATTGTAAAATTATGACCACTTGGTGACATTGTTACAGGGAAGTGATAAACATATCTCACATTTCATGTTTTTGCATTTGATATTCATAAACTGTGTAGTAGCTGTTGCAAATTTCTTGGTGGTCAATGGGAAAACCTGCAGCTGAGGGCAGTTTATAAATGTCATATGCTGTTTACTAAATCATTAATATTATACTTGATAGAGGACTAACATATTGAATATATTCTCTATTTGACTATATGCTACAATTACTTTATACACATTAACTCAGTAAGAGTCCCAGTGTCTTATGATATTACACAACCTTCTTTGGGAAGGCATACCATGAATTTCAATATGTAATTTATCAAAACTGTGATTGTAGGTTAGAATCCTTAATTTTATAAAACAAATAATAACATACTATTCATAATGTTAAAACAGCTACTTGCCTTAGAAATGTCAAAAACACTCAATACAGTTTTGAAATAGTGCCAAAGCTTATAATGAAGTATGCAACTCTGTGTATATGTTTCCTCAGAAATCACTTTCCAATGAGGTTGTGGCATTTAGATGTTAACTTTCAGGAAAAAATGACCCTTGTACAATTGGAGGTTGGGTTTAAATTCTTAAATTTGTTACCTGTACAAAACTGTGACTTTCTGAGCTATTCAAAGCCAAGGGCAAAAGCAAGTTTTCCACTTACTGACAATCACTGAACTAAGGTAATGGCTCAGATTTTCTTTCCATCTCAAGTTTCTGTTATTTAAAGTAAGTCTAGGTGTCTGGAGTTGTGAGCTCAGATTGTATTTCTTTGTTTCTGGAAATCCCCTCTTCAGAGCCCTTAGAACAAACCATTCAAACCCTGTACTGAGGGAACACACTTCACAGAAAAGTATGACTTCATTTTGGCATGATTCGTCTTCAAATCAGGTCAGTGGTTTAGCTGTGAATGCCTGGATTGTTCTTGGGCACTGGATCAAATTAGACTTCCATTTATTTTAGGAACTTCATTATACCAATTATGATAACCACAAAAGGATGCCTCATGGCCGGGAAGTGAGAATTATAAGGACAGTGATAGGCATTGTTCACTGTTACATGAAAATTCTTGTTTGGGTTGCCCATTAATATCCGATTGTTTATTTTATAAAAAGTATCACTATAGTGTAGATCACAGATAAAAATTAAATGCATTATGCCAAAACAGAGTCACTAAATATATGCCTTCCATATAGTTTAACATTAGTTATAAAATGAAGTCAAGTCAGTATGTTTGCAGGGAACAAGTACTGTGTCCTCTTCCCATTATGTTTCTGCATGCAAAGCCACACACACTGTGCTTCAGTAATGTGAAATAGGAGTTAAAAATCTGGACTTTAAAAAAATCTGGTCTTTTTTATTCCAGTTTGGGAAATTCATATTAAAACAGTGTATATCTGAGTTTTGGGACTAAAAGGCATCAGATTTAGATTCTGAAATGCTTATGTCTGATTCTACTCATTTTATAACTCTACCAACTTTTCAAATTCCTGAAAAGGTTTACTTATAGGTAAATATGTAATGTAGCCACTGTACTCAGTGTATGCATTCATTCTCTAGAGCTATTCTCATGAGTTAACACAGCCAAGGAAAAATGGCAGATCCCACATTAGTGATTATGTCACACTTTTCTTCATATAGAGTTGATCTTGTAATGAAAACAGGGTGTTTTGTAGAGCTCCTTTCCCTTTGTTTTTATTCATTATTTCATGAACACTTACTAGTCTGCATCTGCAAATGGCACAGAAATTTAAACTATTTCTCCTGAATGTCGATACTGGTGTCCTTCAAGTTTGTAGCTTCTTATAGCCAGAGTGTAACTTTTAGAAAGAAAGTTTAGTTATTTTGGGAGATAAAAACAAATAAAAACCTGCCCACTAATGAATTCACAGCACTCAAGGAGGTAGTCACTGGCTAAAGATATTATTTTTTCCTCTAAAAAATATTTAATTGGCAATTTGAGGGATTTCTTGTTCAACTCATCTGTAACAGATTGCAAGGAAGTAGAACATTTTTGAGAGTTACTGTGCTTTGGCTATTATGTTAGATTACAGAGACTTTTGAAACTTGGTTAACAAAGTATTTAAGCAACAGAGATTTATATGGTAATATAGATTATTTTATTTGATTTTAGTGAAGATGTCTATGTAATTTACACTTGCAATAGAACAATATATACACTTGACTTCAGGAGTCTTCAAACATTCTGTTTTATGGGGAAGAAAAAAATAACACAACTTATGCAAATTTTCAGATATAAAATAGTAACTCTATTAGGCGAATCTATGAAAAGTTGTAGTCTTTGAAATATACAACTATAACTTCAGGTTCCAGTACCATTCATTTTGAAGCCTATATTAAAATTATCTTATTAAGATCATTATAAGATTTAGTAATGTTGCAAATGCACCCAATAAATATAATAGTAGTATTTAAGGACAATCAGCCTGTATTTTCTGAAATAGAGAAGGTTAATCTTTTGCTGAGGAAGATAACATCAGCAGTGACATAATCCTCAGACCATAGACAGTAGGCAAAGTGGAAAACACTGCGTGTTTCTCTTCTGGCTAAAGATGAGATTTAAGCTTCCTCCTTTGTAATGTGTAATTATGAGTCAATCACTCACTATTGTCACTAAGATTCCAAGGCTTTTCCTGTGACAAAGACTCGTAGTTTCTATGGAGTGCATCTTTGAGTGATCCTGGAAATATGGAGTTTGTTAAAATATATCGCAAGATTAGCTCAGGAAGTAACCACGAATCATATTCTAAAGCCTATTTTCAATTAGAGTAATTTTTTTAATTTGAAAAAGAGAATCATTTCTCATACAAATATCTCAAGCACAGGATTGCCTCCCTTCACTCCTCCCAGTTATTCACTGTCTCTAAGTTTTCCTGGATTCACTCTCCACTCCATCTCCCTTCAGAAAAGAGCAAGCCTTCAAGAGATAACAACCCAAACACACACACGCACACACACACACACACACACACACACACACACACACACACACTCACACACAAAGACACACAGACACACACACACACACACACACACACACACACACACACACACACACACACACACTAACAAGGCGAGTCAACAGCCATTACAAAGAAGTTGGACCGGGCAATTCTATAGGAAGAGGGAAAGAGTCCAAAGATAAAACTTGTTAAAAATACATAAAGATTAGTTCCACCACGTTTTTTTTTTAAAGGGAATAGATGCTGATTTTATACAAAGCAAATTTATTGTCCCTACTTTAAAGGCAGTGTGGGAAATGCAAAATGATTATAATCACTCTACATATATGTCATAGGGTGCCATGCAATGATGGGCACTTTCTCTAAGCCATTGTGTGCCTAAGTTTGCAGAGTATACATTACAGAATATCAGGAAAACTTAAGACAGAATGAAAATAGTTTAAAAAGACATAGAGTTTGTCTAGAATAAAAAGCCACGGAAAGAAAACAATCTAATCAGAAGTTGTTCTGTGTCTGCATATGGGTTGGTTCTCCAGGTGAGGATCTGTAGATCTGTAGATCTTTTCTTCAATCCCTCCCTGCTCAGAATGTAGGTTGTTAAAGAAAACAAATCACAGAAAGATTTTACAAAATGAGTCAGAGATAAAATATGCCCAACTTTCATGAGAAGAGAGAGAGATAGATAGAGATAGAGAGAGGGAGGGAGGGAAGGAGGGTTGGATAGAGGGAGGGAAGGAGGGAGGGAGAGACTGGCTACTGGTGAAGACAGAATAAGCCAGAGAATGAGAAAGAGTCAGAAGATTAGAACAGATTGCTAGAGGTACTTTGAGACCAAATAGAGGAATTCAGCCAGAAGGCAAGATAACATAGTTTGAATCAGTCAAAATGGAGAGGAGTTTGAACCAGAAATCTTATTTGAACAGCCAGTCAGGGCAAGTTTAATTAGCAGTGATCTTTCAAGACAACAATTTCATCTGGCAAATGAAGTTACTTTTTTGTTCTCTGAATATTCACCTCAATTGATTCATTTATTTTTTTCCTTTGCTTTATGTATAAAATTTCCCCTTTTCTAAGAATACAGCAACATTTCTCCCCAAAAACAAAACCATGGTTTTCCTGTGATCAGTGAAGAAGAGTCTGCTTCTGAAAAACAATAAACTCTCACATATAGAGCCTATATTTACTTGTATTTTATTTTCAAAGATCATGTCTAGTTGTGCAAAAATAGTGTGTCTGAATGGGCAAAAATATGATCTTACAAATGTACACAACTGGGCCCAGTTGCATAAATTAAAGTCAATAGTTTGAGAAAGACATTAAGAAACAATTTGAATTATTAAAATTGAAAATTACAATTTGGAAATTTATTTGAAAATTCATATTTTTGACACATAGTTTATTCAATCCCTTATCACTCTCTTCTCATTTTTTCTTCTCTATTTTCTTGTTCATATTTTTCTCTCCTCAACATTCTCTCTGTTTAGTTCTATTTGCCTCCTGGTCATGTTATCTATGGTGAAGCAATGGATCATGGTAAGGTAAAGCAGAGAGAATTAAATTACCACAGAAGCACTGGGAAGTAGAAGATTTGAGAGACTAAGTGGTAATAGAGCACATAAATCCTTCAAAGCGAAGTACTTTGTGACTTACTGTGTCTAATTTGACCCTACTCCTGATGTTCCACTTACCTATCATCAGCATGATTAAATCTTCATAGTTTCACCACCTGGGGCACAAACAATCAATAAGGAAACCTTTTGAAATGTGCACTTCCATTACAAATCATAAAAATGTAGAGTCAAGTTATAAAATTACTTTCATCTTGCATACTAAATACTTGACTAGCTTTCAAATAGGCCGCTAATCCTTCTTCTGGCCCATTTTTTTAAACTTACTTATAATATCAGTAAGGGTCAACTTAGCCAAAACCTGTTTTTCTCAGTATGTCATAATTCTTGATATCTAAGCACAATTTCTAAAAATGATTTTCTCTAGCTGATAATCTAAACTTCTTTCAGTAAGACTCTGGTTAGACATATTTAGATAAAAACTTCAATAATCTAATGTTTCCTTAGATGTTTCCTGATACCAACCTTTTTTGTAGATAAATCTCAATTGTTTGCCTATAATCCAATATCTCATATTAAAAAAATCATATTGTATTGCAACCCCATATGTTTACCTTAAAAATACAATGATAAATCTATGAATTTATATGAAAACACTCCACAGAAAATATATATATTTCTTTGTATTGGGAATACATGTTTCTACATTAGAAATCCTTGTAATATTTAGGTTTAAAGGAGTCTCCAAAGCTAAAGAAATTGTTTTGTTCCTTAATATAAACCAAAAGTCTCCATCTGATAAATTGCCTTGCTAACCAAACTAATTTCTACTGCCTTTAAGTCTATTTGGCCAAAGGTTCATGTAATTTATTAATATGTATCATTTTCTACTAAGGACTGGTGCTACCCATAAGTATACAGAAAGGCTAATTCTCTTTGTGTTTATTTTATGAAGTTCTTCTTCATTAATATGAGCTTATATGAAAATATAATTTAACTCACTTTATATTACATTGTTCTCACAATTATACTCCATGAAAGAATGTCATAATTTATTTCTTTTCATTTTCAAAATACATTCCAGAGAATGATTATTATTCAAATCTTAACTGAAGAAAAATTAGAAAAGTAGAAGGTAATATTAACACATTGTCACTGTGAATTAAGGCACAAAAATAAGAGTAATATATTTTTCTTCAAACTTAATTATATATTATGCCAGTTAATTTTAAATTAATTTTACATATTTGTAAAATAATATTATTATTTTACATGCAAGTTTTATATGGTTTTGCTTACTATAAAAAATTGTGAGAGATTACAGAATCATCCAGTAAGACTTTTGGCAAGCACAATTAACACATAATTATATTTGGATCTATTTTAACTTCAGTAGTTGTTTGTTCAATTAGAGAAAATGTCAAAAATATGTACTGGGAAATAACTAATATTGAATTGAATTTATTAGTGTTTTCATACAAGTGGATTCAGTTTTCTAAGGTACTATTATATTTTTCTTTCTTCCATACAAATGCACGCACACACACACACACACACACACACACACACACACACTCAAACACAGCATACACACACGCACACAGATATACTCATACACACTACACACACTAGGGTGAGGTATTCAAATATGTACAATGATCAAGAAAGCTGGGGGTCTTATAGATTGCCTATGAACTATGACAGTTGTATATCAAATAAGGAGAGCATTTACTGAAAAAAAAAATAGGCCCATTATATTAATATGTGAGGTGATTTTATTTTATTTTTTATTTTTTGGTTGACAATTGATGTTGTGAGTGAGACACAGTTCACTGTGGTTAGTGCCACCACAGGGATTGTGGTGTCCAGGCCATACAAAATGTAAGCTGAGCAAGCCATGATGAGAAAGCCAGTAAGCAGTATTTCTCCATCCAGGTTTCTGGACTCCTACCATGATTACCTTTGGTGATGGGTTATAAACTGACATAAATCTTTACCTATTGACAATGCTTTTTGGTGATGGAGTTTTTGCATATAAGAGAAATCATAGTGAATGTAACCACATTGGTAAATGTGGTTACAAAGGCATTGGCCTCAGAGACCTGAGGGTGATGGTTTGATTCCAGTCAAACTCCATTGATGAAGAATCAGGAAGCCAGTGTTTAACTTAAGTCTGAGCTTACATCCAGATTTCTAAGAATGCTGATGTCTGAGGAGAAGATGAGAGGATGTCATCCTTAATCTTAGAAAGAGGAACACTTCTCCACTGGTGGTGGGGTTGTAAACTGATACAACCACTTTGGAAATTAGTCTCACCGTTCCTCAGAAAATTGGACATAGTACTACCTGAAGACCCAGTTATTCCACTTCTGGGCATATACCCCAGAGAAGCTCTAACGTTCAACAAAGACACATGTGCCAAAATGTTCATAGAAGCCCTATTTATAATAGCCAGAAGCTGCAAAGACCCCAGATGTCCTTCATTGATGAATGGATGCATAAATTGTGGTATATTTACACAATGGAGTACTACTCAGCTATCAGAAACAATGACTTTATGAAATTCTTAAGAAAATGGATGCATCTAGAGAATATCATCCTGAGTGAGATAACCCAGTCACAAATATGCAGTCACTGATAATTGGAAACTAACCCTAGACAGCTCTGAACACCCCAGAAACAACTCACAGGCTATATGAAGTTCAAGAAAAAAAAAAAAAAAGAAAAACCTTTATGCTTAATCTTTACACACCAAGAAAACTTTGACTAATTCCATGTTACATCTTGTTTTACATGTACTTTATGCTCATTGTAACTAGTAAGATCTTAATGCACACTATCAAACCTTTAAAAAAGAACAAGTACTGACAAAAATGTATTCGTATACTTTTATGCAAAAATGCTTAAACTCTGTACATTTATCTTTTTTTAAAAAATAAAGTTGTTCAATAAAATAAAATAATAAAGACAAAAAAGAAATCAAATATACTAGTGTATTCTCATTGCACTGTTTGATAATCAAATTATTACTGAAAGAGAGCCTTACTCTGCTTGTCCATTTTATTGTTACTTTCTTGTAGAGACACTTTAAAAGATATACTACCCAGCACAATGTCTCTTCTGACTACATCATGATACTTTAGCCCAACCAAGTTGACATATAAAATTAACAATAGTGGTATAAATGCATATACCTCAAGTGTCAAAGAGACAAATCTTAACTGATGCCATGTAAAGTTAATGTGAGAGCATTGTAGCTTTCACTTTTTAAGTTAAGGTTCCTTTTGTCTTTATACAATTTTAGAAGTATATTTAACAATCCATCACAAGTAAACTCTGATTTGAAGTGTCACCTGATGAAGTTTCTAGTAGAACTATCTTTCCTATCACTCCCCATTTTGAGATTTTCTTTTAAACTAGACAGAGACAAATTAGGTAAGAATCATTTGTCTATTTTCAAGTTTGAACATTAGGAGGTATTGAGAAATTTTAGTCCCTCAACATGGTTGCTCTGGTCAAGGATGACACCCAAAGAACTTCTAGGTGTATGTCAGCAGGTTGGAATGACATAACATTAATCCCTCTGGCTGAAATTCAAAAGTGTCCTTAATACACACCTTCAATCCAAAATAATTTAAGTTTAGTTTATAGAAAGAAGCAGCCATGCTTGAAAGTGATGTCTAATTAAGAGATAGATAAATTAACAAGAGGAGGATTGACAGGTGAAACAGAGATAGGGAACACCCAAGTCTTATGAGAATAGACAGGAAAGAATGGCTACTTTAGAGAACAGCACAGAGAAAGTTCCAAGAGAACAGGAGAGGGAGAGCAGTTCTGTGAGTGTAGTTGAGTTGAGTTCAGGCAAGCAGTAGGGCTTCATTGAGTTTAGTTCAGTTCAATGTATTTCAATTGAATACAGTGAAGTTAAGTTTTTGCAGTTTAGTTCAGTTTTGTTTAGTTTGTGCATTCAGATCAATCAGTGCAGTTTGGGTCATAGAATTCAGAGGTAGTTTTTCCAAGCAGAGCAATTCAGTGAGAAGCCAGAAGAACTAGTTTGTATCAGTTGCCTTGGACAACATTTTTGAAACAAAAAAGCCAATATCTATGAAGATTTAGAAGTGGTGAGCTTATTCAGAAGTAAACCTCAAGGCAACAATTACATTTGGTGAATAAAAGTTATTTCTATAAGAAATGTTTAATATTGTATAAATAACTACATATTTCCTGAATCTGTAAAGTTCTCCAGCTAGTTCTCTTTTCATAAAGAAATATTCTAGCCCACATACTTACATCCTTTCTTGCCATAAAGCTATCATCATTTTTCAACATCCTGTGATATATTTGTAACAGGACATTCTCCTGACCTACTGTTGATATTTTAACTAGTTTTATTAGCTGTTTGAGAATTTATGCATGTTTGATTTTAATCATTTTTCCCCAAACATCACATCTATTCAATTTTTACCCAACAATATTTTCTTTTGTGATTTTTAAGGCCATTTT
Source organism: Micromys minutus (assembly GCF_963924665.1). Taxonomy (NCBI): domain Eukaryota; kingdom Metazoa; phylum Chordata; class Mammalia; order Rodentia; family Muridae; genus Micromys; species Micromys minutus. The sequence continues at coordinate 9,833,504 of NC_137976.1, forward strand.
TTATTACCCAATTATTTTGGTTGTGTGGCATTTGATGACACTTTTTCTATTCATCAAGGTTGACACTCTTAGACTGTTCTTTCAGAAGCTAACAATTTCCAATACCTTCTCATTTGGAGTAGAATTTCATGCCCAGCTCCCCTCTCCATGTATTTATAATTTACCTGGGACTTGAACATGTGTTCTACATATGGTCATAACTTCTTGTGAGTTTACATGTTTCCCTTATATGAATATGATGCTGTTTCTGTGTATACACCATCTGTCTATATCCCTATCCTCTTATTCTCCTGCTTTTAAATGATTCTTAAGTGTTAGAAAATGAAATACAGGCATACCTGTTGTACATAGGGCTGAAATTCTATACTCCCTTATTATCTATACCATGGGCATCTATGGGATTCTCTGTTGATCATCACCTGAGGAAATACTAATTTAGCAGATGAGGGTTGAGAGATGAATTTGTCTATTGGTTTAAGATAAGTTATCAAGACTTGACTAAATATTATGTCTATAAGCAAATAAGAGTACTAGGTTTTCTTGTGGAGTCTATGATCTGTTTAGTCATTGGTTTTTGGCCTGATAAGTCAAGTTGAACTAATTCCTTTTTTTGAACAAGTATTTAATATCTATTTTCAGTATTTTGAAGCAATGTGAAGGGATATATTTATATTAATAAGTTTTTACATGTAGTTTATTTTAAAGTTTCATGTCCATTATAAAGAAAATGCTAACATTTATTGACCTGCATATAAAAGGACAAGATGTATATTCATATGTATCTAGTCAGGTGTTATTTATATAGCCAGCATTCTTAGGCAAAGCATATTCATTAATATTCTTAGAGATAATATATTAATTGATTTCATCAATATTAACATAAATCTTATGAAAATAGCAGTGCCTCACCACATGGTTAATTTGTCAACTTGAAAAAAGCTGGAACAATCTGAAAAAAGAAAACCTAAATTGGGAAAATTATTACATCAGATTAGCCTATATATATTCTGTGAGAAATGTACTTACTTGATGTGGGACAGCCTAGTGGGTGGTACCAGCACTGGAAAGGTAGCTCTGGATTATTTAAGAAAAAAATCTTAGAAAGTTCCACTGCGCAAGGTAGTAAGAATTACTCCTTTGGGGACTCTGCTTCAGTTTCTGCCTCCAGTTTTCTACCTCATGTCTTTGCTTTGACTTCCCTGATTATGGACTGTATAATAAAGGTCAAATTAAAACTCTCCTCCTCAAGTTAATTTTAAGCAATGTGTTTTATAAGAACAATAAAATGTAGCACAGACACTTCTAGTGAAAGTAAAAGCAAAATACAGCAAACCAATAGCCAACATCAAAATAAATGGAGAGAAACTTGAAGCAATTCCACTAAAATCAGGGACTAGACAAAGCTGGCACTTTCTTCTTCCTATCTAATAAAGTCCTTAAAGTCATAGCCAGTCCAACGAAATAAGAAAATGATGTTGAAAGGATACAAATATCACTATTTACAGATGATATCATAGTATATTTAATTGACCCCCAAAATTCCACCAAAGTCTAATGCTGATAAACAAGCAAAGTGGCTGGTTAAAAAAGTTAAACAAATTAAGTAGCTTTCCACTACACAAAAGATAAACAGGCTCAGAAAGAAATTGGGGAAATGACACCCTTCACAGTAGTCACAAATAATGTAAAATACCCTTGTGTAACTCTAACCAAACAAGTGATAGATCTTTATGACAGGAATTTCAAGTCTCTCAAGTCCCTGAAGAAAGAAATATAAGATGATCTCAGAAGATGGAAAGATTTCCCATGCTCATATATTGACAGGATTAAGATAGTAACTATGGCCATCTTGCTGAAAACAATCTACAGATTCAATAAAATTCCCATTAAAATTTCACCTTGATTCTTCATAGAGTTCGAAAGAGCAATTTGCAAAGTCATTTGGAATAATAAAAACAAAATTATAGTGAAAATTGTATTCAAAAATAAAAGAATTTCTGGGGAAATCACCATTCATGACTTCAAGCTGTATTTCAGATCAATCATAATAAGAACTGTATATTATCGACATAGGGACAGGCAGGTAGATCAATGGAACAAAATTTAAGACCCAGAAATGAACCCACACACTTATGGTCACTTGATCTTTGACAAAGGAGCTAAAATAATCCAAGAGAAAAAAGACAGCATTTTCAACAAATGATGCTGGTTGAATTGGTGGCCAGCATATAGAAGAATGCAAATTGTTCCATAATTATCTCTTTGTACAAAGCTCAAATCTAAGTGAATCAAAAAACTGCACATGAAAGCAGATACATTGAAACTAATAGAAGAGAAAGTGGGGGAGAGAATTAAACATATAGGCACAGGAGAAATTTTTCTGAACAGAATACAAGTGGTTTATCCTCTAAGATTAAAAATTGACAAATAAGACCTCATAAAATTACAAAGCTCCTGTATGCATAGGACACTGTCAAAATTACAAAATGGCAACCAACAGAGTGGAAAGGGATCTTTACCAATCCTTAATCCAAGAGAGGTCTAATATTTAATATTTATTAAAAGAAACTCAGGAAGTTATACTCCAGAGAACCAAGAATCCCCATTTAAAAATGGGATATAGACCTAAACAAAAAATCTTCAGCTGAGAAATATCAGATGACCACAAATCACCTAAAGAAAGCTCATACTTCTTATGTTTAAAACAAAGGTATTAATACCAGATTTACTGGAGAATTAAAAGATTAAATTGGAACAGTGACTGCTAAGCATTGGTTCCTTGCCTGTGACTTAATACATGGCATATCTCACCATCTGCATTCTCAGTTTACCAGTAAGGATATCAAGTTCAGTGTATTCAGTCCCCATAGTAGTACATCTCATCAAGATGAAAAGATAGAATCTGAACTCTGTCTCCTCATTCCAGAAGTCTCTATGAAACAAGGTTGTTTAAGATATATTTTATACATATTTTCTGACCAATATTTTTGTTTAAACATATAAATCTACCTCTGGAGTTGAAAGAATTGCATAACCAGTTTCGTCCAGTGCACTGGGTGATGCTCACATTATTATTGAGACAGATCTTTACTCAGTCTATTCATTTTAGTGCCAATATATTCTGGAGATACATTGATTTAAGGAATCGGGTACAATTATTATTGAAATTCACAGGGATACCTTAGTACACAATTCACAGGAGCTTACTTAACAGAAAACTTTACTCATATAAGAGAAAAATCTCAATTGAAGTTGTATTATTAAAATGGAGTGCTCCTGTGTCCTAGGAAAGACATATGTAGGAGTAGGATTTTGTTCACTCTGTATTAAGATTCTGATTTCTGGGCACTGAGATCTAGATGTCTGGACACAGGCATTCACATGAATTGTGTTCTACATTTTCTTTTCTTAAAATTTCTTCAGTCTTCCATCTAAGAGATGATCTGTTATAGTTGCCTGGATTCTAAATTACACAATTGGTTTACACTGTAATGTATATTTTATGTGATTAGGGCGCTTACTGTGGTACAAACATGAGAATAGACTAAAAACAACAAAATTTAGAGTATAAAAATTATATCACAGTAAACTATAATGCAATAATGTAGTAGTAATTTGTTTAGTTTATCCTTTTAAAAGACCATAATTAGGAGGAGACAAACAAGTGATAAAGAGATGGTTCAATTGTTTGGCTTGCATTAGGGATTTAGAAAGATTTATAACTTCTTCATTTTGAGTTAGCATCTCAACATAACTATGAATATCCTTATGGAAGAGTGAAAATAAAAAGTAAGATGAAGCTTACAGACAAAGAAAGAACTTAGGCTTTCGTGAGCCAAACAATAATACTTAGAATTATTCAGAGCTTTAAGAAGAAATGGAAGGTAATTTTGAAATAAAAATACAATCTTCATTTCAGAGATGCTGATGCCCAGAATTTTATGAGAATAAATATTTGATTTTAAAATAATCTTATTGAACTGTTTATATATATTCATTGTATATAATCATGAGGCTGACAAATAAATGGTCTTTAAATATTAATATTACTTTATATTTATCGCACTTCCCTCCTTCTCTCATTTCTATTAATTTTTCCAGACAATATAGCTTCCATTTTCATGTTTTACCAAAATAAATGATTTCATATGTACATATGTGTGTTTATAAACAAGTAATAAGCTTGGAATATTTCTGGATGTTATTAATTTTATTATCTACTTTCATGTGCATCCATTTCCTTTTAAACAATATTTATATAACCCCCATTGTCTGTATACATTATATTGTCTTCATCCAGTCATCTGTATAAGGACATCTAGAGTGTTTTCATAACATTACTATAACAAATATGGTCAAAATAAAAACAAATATGCAAGTATCTCATTGGTAATGTTGACGTAGGGTCCTTTAAGCCTCTACTAAAGGTATAGCTGTGTCTTGTGGTAGTTCTATTTTTAGTTTTTTGAAGAACTGACCTACATACTGATTTCCTTAGTATCTAGATTAAATTTTACTTTTACCAACATATGACAGAACATATCAAAACTCCAAATAGTAAATATCAAAATTTTAAATCTAACTAATAAATAAATGAGATAACAAAATGAACAGAAAAATTCACAAAAGATGAAGTAAAAGTAGACAAAATATGTGCCAAGTTACTCAAATCCAAATTTTGTTTTCATTTTGATATTAGCCCAAGAAAACAGAATCACTAGATATGTGGTCAAAACACGGAGTGATAAACACAAGTTATAACTGTTAATATATTGTTAATAATCCTCAAGTGGAAGGAATGGTCTATGGAAGAACCATCCTAAATGAATTCCCTATCTGCTAAGCTTTTGCAGACTTAAGAGATGCCACCCCTAAAGTTGCACAGGGTAGCAATCCTCCATATATGGTATATCTTTTCAGAATGCTTCTACACTTAAGTATTGGTTCATCTTTTTCTACATCAAGCAGAAATTAACTCAAATCCTGCTTTTCTTTATCTACCTGATGTATGAAGAATGCTACTCCAAGTATAGGAAACTGTTTTGCATGTCTACATAAATTCTCTCTCATGAAATATATTAAGGGTGTGACTATGGATATCTCTTGAGATGTTGTAGAATAATTTAAAATTTCTATTCTGGGCATTTAGGCCAACAAATAAAACCATGTGGATTTGAACATCCTCTGCCAAGGCAGCCATCAAGACTTATATGTGAGATCCAGGGGAAGCTCAAAGGGACAAGAACAATATAGAAAAAAATATACAGAGTGAGAGCTTTATAAAATCTTCTAAGGCAACTTCCTGAAAGAACAAATAAGTAAGTACTAGATACCACTACCTTCAAGTAACAGTCTTTCTGTGTTATACTCCTAACAAGAAATAATGTGAGAATTTCTCATAGGTAGCTTCTTGATAAAAATTCTCTAAAGAACAGTACAAAAATTAGTCCACATCAGAAAATGGGCCATAGACGCTCCAGTGAAGACCACATGGACTGAAGAAGTTGTTCTGAACCTTGCTTTTCTGCTTTCCTGCCAAAGTACACAGCTGCCTTGGTATTCTGCCCATTGCTACCAAGAGGTCCTGGCACCAGCACTCACTGAATGTCTTTCACTTTCTTGTGTACATAAACTTTCATGAAAGGAGATTCTGTGCATTTTTTAAAATGAAAGGCTATAGCTCTGCCATCAAATTCCATGATGACAGTGGTCATTTGGTTCATGATAATAAACAACAACATTTTACAATATGAATTAAAAAAGAACAAACTGTGGAACAAGGGTATATGTGGATTAACAGAACACAGTTACCATGACCACGGTGCCATGGAAGTTATATAAAAAATGAAAAAAAAATTCCAGAAAAACAAACAACTAAATATTAGAACTGGGAGGAATGGCTTGAAGTGATTTAATTCTTGTAACAGTATCAAAAGGATTTTAATATAAGAATCTAGAATGGTATAAAGATGTGAAGAAGAAGAATTAAGTTACATGACTGAGTTAGTACTAAAACCCATCATTAAATAGATTGGCATCTTCCCCAGTCTCTTGATGATATTTCTTGGCACAGTGTTCTGTCTCAAGGCCTGGAAACTCACTTGGAGTCCTCATGACTAAGCAAATTTCCCTGGATCAGTGGAAGGATGTTTTCTGATGTTTTGTAGCATATCTTTTGCTGATGCATGACTCCAAGGGTTTAATCTATTATCCTAATTAGAATCATATGCTACATAATTTTCTGATAGCCAAACAAATTCAGTGAGCAGACATGGAAAAGTTTAGCCAGAAACACTGATAATCAGAATTTTTTTCTCTAGCTTTAATGAAAGAACGATGACTCTATCATTTACAAACAAATAAGAGACCTGCTATCAACCCTAGTCATGAATTTATTGCAAAAAGGCAGAGACTAGAAACCATGTGAAAAAAAAATCCTTCCACAGTAGCATGAACATTAATCAGATTACTGGTGCCATCATCCTGCATGAGACCTCCACACAGTGGAGAAAAGTTGAATAATATCACAGAGAAATTGAGCAATAAACTGAGGCAAAAATTTCATTTTGTGATCTGTTATGCTTCTGACCTGTCATAAATTTGTCCCCTTTTGGAAGGTTAGAAGAATATTAGTTGTCTTAATTTCAATTGTGAGAAAATGTGTCTTAATTAATACATTAATTAATTCTATGCAATTCTAACATTAATTTTAATCATGATGACTGTTCACAACTGGGGCATTGTATCTCAGCAACTGTAAATGATAATTAATGCATCAATTCTTCTGATTTTCACTACACAAATTCTACAAATAAATAACTACCATAATCATTCTATAATAATACAACATAGAGACTGAAAATAAGAATTAAACCAATAAACCCATTTTGTTAACCTCTATACTCCACTATGTGAACATTCCTCAAGCCTGTAGTAATGTAATTTATTTATGTTCAGTGTTAGATGAAGGAAATGTAATATAATAAATAAATTATTACTTTATGGGCAAGAAAATGTCTCTAACCACTACTTCAACGCTTAAGAACTGAGTACAAGAAACAAAGACCATTATTAAGCATTAGTCAGATGCCAGACAATATTCGGTTCCTTTGAGGCAATTTACTGGTACACCAGTAAGGAGAAGTTACTTCTAAAGTATATAGGAATATGTTTTAAATAGTACAGATAATTTCATATCTCTAATTTGCTTAATATACTAGGCTGAGAATTCATGTTCTCAATAATGTTCTATGAAATATATACTATTTTTATAACTTAACATCAGATTCTTTAAATTAAATCTAATATCTAATTTGGTTTATCATATAAATTATAGTAATATAGCATTATAATTTCATTGTATATATTTTGTGCCATTCTCAAGAATAAACAAGTTGAGTCATTTATTTTGTTAGCTCCCAACTTCTAGATCATTCAGTTATTGTTTTTATTATAGCAATTTTTCAAAGGAGGTGAGAGAGATTTTGTATCTTTAGAGATACCTATTACATGTGAATTATGAGTTACTTTTTATGTCTGGAAACATTAATCTTTATATCTATATGACATATATATATATATCATCAAAAATTTACTTATTATAAATTGTAGTTTAAAACATTTTAAAATTATTTTCAGAACATTGACATGGAGTTTTACAGTAGGAATGGTAGTAGACTCCTTGCCTTGTATAAGAAAGGTCTATTTTTCTATCCCCCAAACCACCAAAAAACATCAGAAGCTAAAACAAAATCAAAATAAGAGATTACACATTTCACAGTATAGTAGCTAAGAGAATGGGACTTTATATAAGGTTGCATGAAACTTATGAGAAATTCGTGTGTGTTTTGAGTTTCTTTTCACCTAGGAATGCTCCAAGATGTCCTATAGTAACAGAGTAGAAAAGACAAGAAAGATGAGTTGTAAGATTACAACACCAAGCAGAGTGATGTGGAATTCAAGAGCTCCAGAGGTTTACCTAACTTTACACCCACTTCCTCATGTCAAAAAAATTAAATCAGTGTCTATTTTGTATCATAGATGTGATACAGTAACACTATGGGTAGATATGTGGAGGTTTTTCAAAATTTCTTATAAAATTTAGAAATTCTTTTGTCATCTTAACATGTACAATGAGGACTGAGTAACTGATCTAACAATGACTCTGTCATTATTACTAGGATATCATTAATACAATTCACTGTAACTGCTGTTCAATAAACACTGAATAGCCTATTCATTTTAGTGTATAAAGTATACACTATCTAGAATTGGAGACGTCTACCTATCTGTGTATATCTTCTTAGAATATTTAAATATAAAAATACTTGTATATACCTTGGTTCTTTTAATTCTGGCTTCTTCATATGTACTCACTGAAATAACCCTAAAACAGAAGTAAAGTTATCATATTATTTATACACACAAAATATCAATACAATGGAACATTTGTTCATGTAACAAGAAACTATGCCATAATTTACTCTCACTTTCATCTCAGGATACCCTTGTTAATTCTGCCGTTTATTAAAACTACATTCTGCAAATTTCAGTGTAAGTGAATAGTTTGGGATTGTATAATGGGCCACATGTGACTTCTCTGTCTGTGATAATAAATTTTTTAAGGTTATTAATAGATAGGATCAGTTAGTCAGTTAAATAATAATAATTGTCATATTCTTAGCATATGAATGATTATGAAAGTTTATGATTATAAAGATGATGATTAATGGATGGATAAATAGTTTCAAGATGCATACAGAATAGATAGATATATAGATAAACAGATAATAGATACACTGATTCTAGATAGTTATACAGGTTTTATATGTGATCGATAGGTGATAATAAGTATATAGATACCTAGATACATAAATACATAGATGATACATAGATAAGATGATACATAGAGAGACAGACAGACCAACTGACAGATAGCTAGATGATAAACAGGTAAATGGAACCAAACCTGTGTGCTTACTCTTCAATATAAGAAGTTAAAACATTTTAGTAATTTTAATCTAAGCCCTTGAAACACCTGATTTTTAACTAGCAACTAAACTGTTACTGTTCCAGTTTAGATAGAAGCCTTCTACCACAAAATGATAATTTAAAAAGTACAAATGCAAAAGAAGAGGTCCCAGAGTCCATATTAAGGCTTTCAAATGTAAATAATTTAAAAATTTGAGTCCTTTAATTTATCTTAATATCCTCTAATACAATGTAGATCTAACTGAATTCAAAATAACAATACATAAAACATCATACTGTGGCAGTAAAATTTCTTCGCTGAAAATAAATCAGGCCCTGCAAAACATCTAAACTCCATGGTCTTTTTTTACTCACCAAAGTGGACAACATTTATAAGAAAATAATTGGATTTACTGAACATGAAATTCTGATGAAGTGTTATTGAAGTTATATTGTATCAAATCCCGTGTTAAAACAGAAGGAGCTCAGTGAAAACCACTGGATACTTATCACACAAAGATAATGCTGCATTTGATGTCCTGCCATCAACTTCAGGGTAGACTATTTGGTGGATTATTTTTTGTAATATGTCATTAACATTATTCAACTTTTAAGTCCATGTCCTCACCCTACAACTTCCTGAGTCTGAGAATTACTACAAAAGCTTCTTTGTTGTAACACAGCTTCTGAACAGGGAATTTAAAATTAATAAGAAGTATGCAGTCCTCTTTGGAAATTGATTCTTCCTCTCTCTCTCTTCCACCCTTCCTTCCTTTATCCTTTCCTTGTTCCTTCCTCTTTCTCCTTTTCTGTCTATATAGTTTGCTCTCTCTCTCTCTCTCTCTCTCTCTCTCTCTCTCTCTCTCTCTCTCTCTCTCTCTCTCTCTCTCTCTTTCTCCCCCTTCTTATTCTTCTTCTTGTTCTTCTTGTTCTTCTTCCTCTTCCTCTTCCTCCTCCTCCTCCTCCTCCTCCTCCTCCTTCTTCATCCCCCTCCCTCCCTCCCTCCCTCCCTCCCTTCCTCTCTCTCTCTCTCTCTCTCTCTCTCTCTCTCTCTCTCTGTTCCTTTTTCTTTTACTATGCATGTATGATTTGGGGACCAAACTTAGACTTTCATGCATGCTCAGTAAGAACGTCATCACTAAATACATCCTCAGTCAACACTTTGCTATTCTCTTTCTATCTCATCCTATTTGTAAAATCTTAAGCCAGAGACATAGCCCCACCACCCCACTGTTTATTGTATGGATATCATAAGATTATCTGACATCCATATCAAGATTTTATAGAACCTTCATTAACTGTACTGTAAAGATTACAAAGCTGATACATGATTATAAGGACTACAAAGTTAAACATTAACTTTTTTAAAAGTCTTTTTTTTTGTTTTGTAAATATTTTTATTGTTTTGTTTTGTTTTCTTTATTTCTTGGACTTCATACAGTCTGTGAGTTGTTTCTGGGGGAGTGCAAGCCTCTGGGGTTAGAATCCCACTATCAGTGACTGCATATTATGTCTGTTTTTTGTGACTAGGTTATCTCACTCAGGATGATATTCTCTAGGTGCAGTCATTTTCTTAAGAATTTGGTTAAGTCATTGTTTCTGGTGGCTGAGTAGTATTCCATTTTGTATATTTACCACAATTTTTGTATCCATTCATCTTCTGAAGGACATCTGGGTTCCTTCCAGCTTCTGGCTATTATAAATAGAGCCGCTATGAACATTGTGGTGCATATAACTTTGTTGTGTATTAAAGTGTCTCTGGGGTATATGCCCAGAAGTGGAATAGCTGGGTCTTTAGGTAGTACTATATCCAATTTTCTGAGGTATCTCCAGACAGATTTCCAGAGTGGTTGTATTAGCTTGCAACCCCACCAACAGTGGAGAAGTGTTTCTCTTTCTCCGCAGCCTCGCCAGCATCTGCTGTCATCTGAGTTTTGGATCTTGGCCAATCTGACTGGTATGAGGTGGTATCTCAGGGTTGTTTTGATTTGCATTTTCCTGATGGCTAAGGATGTCGAGCACTTCCTCAGGTGTTTATCGGCCATTTGGTGTTCCTCAACTGAAAACGTTTTGTTTAGCTCTGCACCCCATTTTTTAATAGGGTTATTTGATTCTCTGATGTCTAGCTTTTTGAGTTCCTTGTACACCTTGGATATTAGGCCTCTATCTGATGTGGAGTTGGTAAAGATCTTTTCCCATTCTGTTGGTTGCCGTTTTGTTTTCTTGACGATGTCCTTAGCCTTATAGAAACTTGGCAATCTCATTAAGTCCCATTTGTTTTTTTTTTTTTTTAAACAACTTTATTTTACAAAACAAAGATAAATGTACAGATTTTAAACATTTTTTTGCTTAAAATTATACATTTTTTGTCAGTACTTTTTTTCAGATTTTAACATAATTTTTATATAAAACTATATGAATATATTTTTTAGTCAGTACTTGATTTTTTTCAAGGTTTGATTGTATGCCTTGAAAACTTAATAGTTACAATGAGCTAAAGTACATGTAAAACAAAATGTAACTTGGAAATAGTTAAAGTTTTCTTGTTTTGTAAATATTTTTCTAAAAGTCTTTAGTACACAACTCTATATTTTTTCATTTCTGTTGAATATTCTCTGTATTTACATTTCAAACATTATTCTTTTTCCCCCCAATTCCTCTCCCCCACTTTAATAAAATTGCTCCCCTTCCCAACTACCTTCCCCACCTCAGCTCCTTGGCAATTCTCTATCTGGGATCAAAGGCCTCTCCTCCCATTGATGCCCGAGAACGCTATCATCTACTACTGAGGCAATTGGAGCCATGCTTGTCTCTATGAGACTCAATGGTTGGTGTTGGACACACTAGGAGCTATGGCAGATTTGGTTGGTGGATAATGTTGTGTTTCCCATGGGGTCTCAAACCATTTCAGCTCCATCAATCCTTTCTATAGCACCTTCATTGGAGTGCCCCTGTTCAGTCTGATGATTAGCCACAGCGTCTTTATTTGTATATTAGTATGGGTCTGGCAGAGCCTCTGAGGAGGCATCCATATCAGGATCCTGCCAGTAAGTACTTCTTGGCATCAGCAATCATGCTTGAGTTTGGAGGCTGCATGTAGGTGAGGCAGTCTCTGGATGATCTTTTCTTCAGTTCCTGCTCTTCTTTGTCCCTTTATTTCCTCCTGTGAGTGTTTTGTTCTCCCTTCTAAGAAAGATTGAAAGCATCCACATCCTCACCTTCCTTCTCTTAGAGCTTCATAAGGTCTGTGAATTATTTCATGGGTATTTCAAGCTCTTTGGGTTAGTAACCGCTTATCAGTGAGTGCATACCAGGTGTGTTCTTTTGTAACTGGGTTACCTCACCCACAATGATAATTTCAAGTTCCATCCATTTACCTAAGAATTCCATGAATTAGTAGTTTCTAATAGCTGAGTAGTACTCCATTGTGTAAATGTACCACACTTTCTGTACCCATTCATCTGTTGAAGGACATCTGGGTTTTTTTCAGCTTCTGGTTATTATAAATAAGGCTGCTATGAACATAGTGGGGCATATTTACTTGTCATATGTTGGAGCATATGTTTGGGGTATACGCATGGGAGTGGTATAGCAAGATCGTCATGTAGTACTATGTCCAATTTTCTGAGGAAGCACAAGATTGATTTCCAGAGTGTTTCTGCCAGTTTACAATCCTACCAAAAGTGGAAGACGATTTGTCTTTCTCAACATCCTTGGCAGCATCTGCTGTCACCTGAGTTTTTGATCTTAGCCATACTGTCAGGTATGAGTTAGAATCTTAAGGTTGGTTTCATTTGCATTTTCCTAATGATTTGGGATGTTGAGCATTTCTTTAGGTGCTTCTCAGCCATTGGATGTTCCTCAGCTGATAATTCTTTCTTTAGCTCTGTACCCCATACTAATAGGGTTTTTTGATTATCTAGAGTCCAACTTCTTGAGTTATTTGTATATATTGAAAGATCTTTTCCCAATCTGTTGGTTGCCGTTTTATTTTCTTGACAGTGTCCTTAGTCTTACATAAACTTTGCAATGTTATTAAGTCCCATTTGTCGATATTTGACCTTAGAGCACGAGCCATTGGTGTTCTGTTCAGGAAATTTTCTCCTGTACCCATGTGTTCTCAGGTTTTCCCTACTTTCTCTTATAATAGTTTCAGTGTACCTGGTTTAATGTGGAAATCTTTGATCAACTTGCACTTGAGCTTTTTATAAGGAAATAAGAAAGTGTCTATAGAGTCTTTTTATGGTTTAGGTATGAGCATTTTGTGGCTTCAAAGAATGAGTTGGGTCCCAGGAGTCATATATTTTTCTGTTTTCTGGGACCCTCCAGTTGTTATCCCCACTTTTTTCACCTACCATTACATATTTTTGTTTGATTCTTAGACCCTCTGTAACTCCCTCACATTCACTCCTGTTCCTGATACTGCCCCTCCCCCATTCCCCTCCTCCACTCTTCTTCTGAGATGCCCTTTTCTATCCACCTCTCAAGATCTTCCTGTTCTTCCCTCAATGCAACACTGAAGCATTCATACATTGGTCTTTTTTCCTTCCAACCTCAAATATGGTCTGTAGATTGTATCATGGGTTTTGTGAACATTTGGGCTAAAATCTACTTAATAGTGAGTATATAATGTATGTTCTTTTGTGTCTGGGTTACGTTAGTCAGAATGATATTTTCTATTTCCATACATTTGCCTGCATATTTCATGAAGTCATTGTTTTTACTTACATAGTACTCCATTGTGTATATGTACCACATTCAAAATATACGAAGAACCCAAGAAGATAGACCCCAGAGAACCAAATAACCATAATAAAAGTGGGTACAGAGATAAATAAAGAATTCTCATCTTAAGAATCTCCATTGCCTGAGAAGCACATAAAAGAAATGTTCACCTCCTTAGTTTTTAGGAAAATTCAAATCAAAATGGCAGTGAGATTTTACCTTATACCAATCAGAATGGCCAAGATGAAAGATGCAGGCGACAGCAGATGTTGCTGAGGATGTGAAGAGAAACACTCCTACATTGCCTGTGGGAATGCAATTGGGTAAAACCACATTAAAAATCAGTCTGGTGGTTCCTGCGATAAATGAAAATTGTTCTACCTGATGACCTAGATATATTGCTCTTGGGTGTTTACCCAAAAATGTTCCAACATATAAGAAGTAAACATTCTCCACTATGTTCATCACAGCCTTATTTAAAACAGACAGAAACTGTAAACAACCCAGATGTTCCTCAACAGAAAATGGATACAGAAAATGTTTTTTTTTAAGTATGTTTTTATATGTTTGTTTTGGGTGCAGAGAATCTGACATATTGATGGACAATGAGATCTGCTTTTCTAAAAGAAATCCAAGGCACAGTCCTCAGCTGAGTCCGATGTTGTTTTTTTTCATTACTCTGGAATACCATTTGAGGATTTTACCATTTCATAAAACTGGTCCTGTGCTTGCTTATACTTTAAGGGAAATCTGTGAGTGAAGTGTGTTTGGTTTCTCTCCAGGCATCTCTTCCCTTTCTGTTCCCTCCTTTGTTGAACTTTGTTACTCTGTTCTTTTTCTCAGAACAGTTTTGAAAGATCCAAACATTATCATTGATAAATAAAATACATTGCAAGATATTTCACAAATCTTCTTTTCTGCTATCCCTGCCTGGGGTAATAAGGCTACTGCCCTTTTCCATGCATCTTATTTAGAAAACTCATATGCTTCAGCTTATGGTTCCTGGAGGAATAACTTATTTAAGAATTTTCTCTTCTCCTTCTAGCTATTACAATATCCTCTCACCATAAATCCACATATGGCAATCTAGAACCCAATGTGATAGTATTAGAAATTTATACAACTAGATTAGTGCTCAACTCTTACATATATTATTATTCTTATATATGTCTTTATTAGATATTCTCTGTATTTACATTTCAGATGTTATCTCGTTTTCCCCAACCCAATCTCCTCTCCCCTCCTATTTCCTCCATGAAGGTACTCCTTCTCCCAACCACCCTCTTTCACTTCAAGGCCTTGGCATTCCTCTCCACCGAGAAAAAGAGCTTTTGCTGGACCAAAAGCCTCTCCTTCCATTGATCCCAGAGAATACTATCCTCTGCTGCATATGCACCTGGAGACATGGGTCTCTCCATGCAAGCTCATTGTTTGATATTTTAGTCCCTTTATTTAGTGAGCTGTGGTGGGTTTGGTTAGTTAATAATTTTGTTCTTCCCATGGGGTTGCAAACCCTTTCAGCTCCTTCAGTTCTTTCTCTAACTCTTTCAATGGGGTCTCCTTGTTCAGTCTAATGGTTAGCTGTAAGCATACTCCTCTATATCAGTATGGCTCTGGCAGAGCCTCTGAGGCAGCATCCATATCAGATTCCTAGTGCTCAACTCTTAATGAGAAAAGAGATCAAAACAAGGCCCAGAGAAGCTGTCTGCTGTTTCTTTTGTACCTTGGGTTTGTAAGATGAATGTACTTGTCCCAAAAGGTTTCTCCTGGAAACTGAGACACCAAGAATGCTTACCTCTATAAGTAAGCCTTCACCCTATGAAAAACATAATTCTGTTATTTGAACTACAAAAAATACAGTGTTATGTTATGCCAATCCAAGAAGAGACAACTTTTCTAGATACAAAAATGAGATGTAGATGCATGTATATACAAGGTACAATATTTCTGCATGGGTTGTAAAATAATTTTTACTTTAAAAATATACAATAGTAAGAATAGTATAGAGCCAAAAATAAATCTCAATAAGAGGGAAAAATAGCATTGGAGAAATGCTCATTTAATTTGCCAAACTTTATAATTATGCTTTTTTTTGTAAAAATATTTTTATTTGTTCACATGTATTTTCCAACAGATAGCCACCTGTAGAACAAGGATCAACAAGAAAAGATGAAGATGATGAAGAGTTAGATGTTACAGAAGAGGAAAACTAATTTATAAAGAATTCACATTTCTGTTTTCATGTCAACTGACTTGAAATGGATCACTTTATACACTTGACAGGTTAAACTATAAAATGAAATGTACTCTAAAATAGGGAGAAGACTAAAGAAAATTATGCTGAAAAAAAATAATGAATATTTTTGGTGTGTGTGTGAATTACATACAGACTTACATCGTATCCTACGGTAGTGTATAATTTTTCTGTATATGTTCTTTTTTTAACAACTTTATTTTACAAAACAAAGATAAATGCACAGATTTTAAGCATTGTTTGCATAAAATTATACAATACATTTTTGTCAGTACTTTTTTTCGGAATTTAAAATAATTTTTACATAAAACTGTATGAATATATTTTTTAGTCAGTACTTGATTTTTTAAAGGTTTGATAGTATGCATTGAAAACTTAATAGTTACAATGAGCATAAAGTACATGTAAAACAAAATGTAACATGGAAATAGTCAAAGTTTTCTTGTTGTATAGAGTTGTTTCTGGGGCAGTGCGAGCCTCTGGGGTTAGCATCCCATTATCAGTGACTGCATATTATGTCTGTTCTTTTGTGACTGGGTTATCTCACTCAGAATGATATTCTCTAGATGAAGCCATTTTCTTAAGAATTTGGTCAAGTCATTGTTTCTGGTGGCTGAGTAGTATTCCATTGTGTAAATGTACCACAATTTTTGTATCCATTCATCTTCTGAAGGACATCTGGGTTCTTTTCAGCTTCTGGCTATTATAAATAGAGCTGCTATGAACATTATGGTGCATATATCATTATTGTGTACTAAGGTGTCTCTGGGGTATATGCCCAGAAGGGGAATAGCTGGGTCTTCAGGTAGTATTATGTCCAATTTTTTGAGGTATCACCAGACTGATTTCCAGAGTGGTTGTATTAGTTTGCAATCCCACCAACAGTGGAGAAGGGTTCCTCTTTCTCCGCAACCTCGCCAGTATCTGTTGTCGTCTGAGTTTTGGATCTTGGCCGATCTGACTGGTGTGAGGTAGAATCTCAGGGTTGTTTTGATTTTCCTTTCCCTGATGGCTAAAGATGTCAAGCACTTCCTCAGAAATTTCTCAGCCATTCAATATTCCTCAAATGAGAACGTTTTGTTTAGCTCTGTACCCCATTTTTTAAAGGGTTATTTGATTCTTTGGTGTCTAGCTTTTTGAGTTCTTTGTATACATTAGATATTAGGCCTCTATCGGATGTGGAGTTGGTAAAGATCTTTTTCCATTCTGTTGGCTGCCCTTTTGTTTTCTTGACAATGTCCTTAGCCTTACAGAAACTTTGCAATCTCATTAAGTCCCATTTGTTAATCTTTGACCTTAGAGCTTGAGCCATTGGTGTTTTGTTCAGAAAATTTTCTCCTGTGCCTATATGTTCTAAAGTTTTCCCTACTTTCTCATCTAATAGTTTCAGTGCATCTGGTTTAATGTGGAGATCTTTGTTCCACTTACACTTGAGCTTTTTACAAGGAGATGAGAAAAAAGTCTATTTTCATTCTTTTGCATGTTGAGTGCCAGTTGGACCAGCACCATTTGTTGAATAGGCTGTCTTTTTTCCATTGAATGTTTACGGCTCCTTTGTCAAAAATCAGGTGACCATATATGTGAGGTCTCATTTCTGGATCTTCTATTCTATTCCATTGATCCATATACCTATTTCTGTACCAGTACCATGCAGTTTTCAGCACAATTGCCTTGTAATATAGCTTGAGGTCAGGGATAGTGATTCCCGCAGATGTTTTCTTGTTGGTGAGGATGGATTTCGCTATTCTAGGTCTTTTGTTGTTCCATATGATATTGCATATTGATCTTTCCAATTCCATGAAGAATTGTGTTGGAATTTTGATGGGAATTGTGTTGAATCTGTAGATTTCTTTTGGTAGGATGGCCATTTTTAAAATGTTAAACTTTCCAATCCATGAGCATGGGAGATCTTTCCATTTTCTGAGATCCTCCTCAATTTCCTTCTTTAGAGGTTTGAAATTCTTGTCATACAGGTAATTCACTTGCTTAGTTAGAGTCACACCAACGTATTTCATAGTTTTTGTGACAATTGTGAAGGGTACCTTTTCCCTAATTTCTTTCTCCACATGTTTGTCCTTTGAGTATAGAAAGGCTACTGATTTGTTTGAGTTAGTTTTGTATCCAGCCACTTTTCTGAACTTGTTTATCAGCTGTAGAAGTTCTCTGGTGGAGTTTTTGGGGTCACTTAAATACACTATCATGTCATTGGCAAAGAGTGATGTTTTTATCTCTTCCTTTCCGATTTGTATCCCCTTGATCTCCTTTTGCTGTCTAATTGCTCCAGCCAGGACTTCCATTACTTTGTTGAATAGGTAGGGGGATAGTGGGCAGCCTTGTCCAGTCCCTGGTTTTAGTGGGATTGCTTCAAGTTTCCCACCGTTAAGTTTGATGTTGGCTGGTGGTTTGCTGTATATTGCTTTTATTATGTTTAAGTATGGAACTTGGACTCCTGTTTTTCCAGGACTTATAACATGAAGGGGTGTTGAATTTTGTCAAATGCTTTCTCAGCATCTAGTGAGATGACCATGTGATTTTGTTCTTTGAGTTTGTTTATATGATGGATTACGTTGATGGATTTCCTTATATTAAACCATCCCTGCATCCCAGGGATGAAGCCTACTTGGTCATGATGAATGATTGTTTTGATGTGTTCTTGGATTCGGTTTGCAAGGATTTTGTTGAGTATTTTTGCGTCAATGTTCATAAGTGAGATTGGTCTGAAGTTCTCTTTCCTTGTAGGGTCTTTGTGTAATTTAGGTACAAGGGTTATTGTAGCCTCAAAAAATGAGTTGGGTAGCATTCCACCTGATTCTATCTTTTGGAATAGTTTGGAGAATATTGGCGTTATATCCGCAATAAATGTCTGATAAAATTCTGCACTGAACCCGTCTGGACCTGGGCTTTTTTTGGTTGGGAGGCCTTTGATGATGACTTCTATTTCTTTAGGTGTTATAGGGTTATTTAGATGGTTTATTTGGTCCTGGTTTAACTTTGGGATCTTGTATCTGTCTAGGAATTCATCCATTTCCTCCAGATTTTCCAATTTTGTGGAGTATAAGTTTTTGTAGTAGGATCTGATGATTTCTTGAATTTCCTCAGGTTCAGTTGTTATGTCTCCAACTTTCCTTTCTAATTTTGTTAATTTGGATACTCTCTCTTTGCCCTCTAGTTAGTCTGGCTAGGGGTTTATCAATCTTGTTGATTTTCTCAAAGAACCAACTCTTGGTTTTGTTGATTTTTTCAATGGTTCTTTTTATTTCTATTTGGTCTGTTTCTGCCCTAATTTTGATTATTTCTTGCCATCTACTCTTCTTGGGTATATCTGCTTCCTTTTGTTCTAGGGCTTTTAGCTGTGCTGTCAGTTTGCTGATGTAAGCTTTCTCCAGTTTCTATTTGGAAGCACTTAGGGCTATGAATTTTCCTCTCAGTATTGATTTCATTGCAACCCATAGGTTTGGGTATGTTGTGTTTTTGTTTTCATTGAATTCTAGAAAGTCCTTAATTTCTTTCTTTATTTCTTCTTTGACCCTGCTATCGTTTAACAGAGCATTGTTTAGTTTTCATGTGTATGTAGGCTTTTTGTTGTCTTTGTTGTTGTTAAAGACCAGCCATAGACCATGGTGATCTTAGAGGATGTATGGGAGTATTTCAATCTTCTTTATATCGATTGAGGCTTGTTCTGTGTTTATGTGGTCAATTTTCGAGAAGGTGCCATGGGGTGCTGAGAAGAATGTGTATTCTTTTACTTTAGGATGATATGTTCTGTATATATCTATTAATTCTAATTGGTTCTAGGTCTCTGCTAGTTTTGCAGGGTCCTTGTTCAGTTTCTGTTTCCATGATCTGTCCATTGGTGAGAGTGGGGTTTTAAAGTCTCCCACTATTATTGTATGGTGTGAAATTTATTTTTTGAGCTTTAGTAGGGTTTCTTTTATGAATGTCGGTGTTTCTTTATTTGGAGCATATATGTTAAGAATTGAGAGTTCCTCCTAACAGATTTCCCCGGTAATGAGTAAAAAGTGTCCTTCCTTATCTTTTTTGATAACTTTTGGTTGGAAATTTACTTTATTCAATATTAGAATAGCAACTCCAGCTTGCTTCTTGGGGCTGTTTCCTTAGAAATTTTTTCCCCACCTTTTTACTCTGATATAGTGTCTGTCTTTGTCTCTGAGATGAGTTTCCTTTATGCAGCAAAAGGCTGGATTTTGTTTATGTATCCAGTCTGATAGCCTATGTCTCTTTATTGGGGAGTTGAGACTATTTATGTTAATAGATATCAAGGAATAGTTGTTTCTGTTTCCTGCCATTATTGCTTTTGTGGGTTGAGTTGTGTCTGTGTATTTTTCTTCTTTTAGTTTTCTTGTTTAGGAGTTTTCTTTTTATTACTAGGCTGTATTTTCCCTCATTGTATTTTGTTTTCCACCTATAATTCGTTGTAGTGCTGGGTTTGTGGTCAGATATTGTGTAAATTTTGATTTGTCTTGAAATATCTTCATCTCTCCATCTATGGTGATTGATAGTTTTGCTGGGTATAGCAGCTTGGGCTGGCACTTGTGCTCTCTTTGGGTGTGCATGATGCCTGTCCAGGCTCTTCTAGCTTTCATAGTCTCTGTTGAGAAATTGGGTGTGATTCTTATTGTCCTGACTTTATATGTTACCTGACCTTTTTCCCTTACTGCTTTTAGTATTCTTTCTTTGCTTTGGGCACTTGGTGTTTTGACTATTATGTGTCGGGAGGTATTTCTTTTCTGGTCCAACCTATTTGGAGTTCCGAAGGCTTCTTTTATGTTTGTGGTCATCTCATTCTTGAGGGTAGGGAAGTTTTCTTCTACGATTTTGTTGAAGATATTTACTGTGCCTCTTAGTTGATACTCTTCTCCCTCTTCTATTCCTATTATCCTTAGGTTCGGTCTTCTCATTGTGTCTTGGATATCCTGGAGATTTTGGGTTAGGAGCTTTTTGTTTTTTGCATCTTCTCTGGCTGTTTTGTCTATGTTTGCAATGTTGTCTTCTGCCCCTGAGATTCTCTATTCGATCTCTTTAATCTATTGGAAATGCTTGCTTCTGGGACTCCTGATTTCTTTTTTTTTTTTTTTTTTTTTTTTTTGGTGTTCTGCCTCTAGGGTTATCTCTTTTAGTATTTTCTTTATTGTGTCAATTTCTGTTTTAATTCCCTCTTCCATTCCTTTATTTCTTTGGTTCTGTTTTTCTCTAGTTCTTTGAGTTCTTTGAGTGATTTTCTTGTTTCCTCTTTAAAAGCTTCTGATTTTTTTTTTTTTTTTTTTTTTTTTTTGCTTTTCCTCCTGTTCTTGTTTAAGTATCTCTATCAGCATCTTGAGGTATGATTTCAGGCCTGCGTCTTCTTTTTCTGGAGTGTTTGGAATTCTGATGTTTTCTGTTATGGAAGAGCTGGGTTCTGGTGTTGCCAGGTTGTCTTTGGTTTCCTTGGGATATACTGTTTCGCTTTCCTCTTGCCATTTTGTTGTCAGTGATATGTTCTCGCCTTTCCCTTGTATCTGGTCTGTGTCCCTGGATCTCCACTGGTCCAGGTGGCAGATGAGCCCAGCCCTGTTCTATTTTTCATGGTCGTCGGGTGGAACTAGAGGTTCCAAAGTTCTGTTCCTGGTCCGTGGATCAGGCAGGTCGGAAGGCACGCTCCGCGTGTGCACTCCGCAGAGATCTCTCTGCTCCCTGGCAGCCCAGATCTCCCACTCACCAGTTCTCAACCCCTAGGGGCTGGCGGTTTGCGTGGCAGATGGGCTGGGCTCCGTTCTACACCCTGAAGTCCTTCTGTATATGTTCTGCCTGATCAGTCAGTCTTCATTTCCTTACATAGTCTGGGTAAATGCTTTTCCTTTTATATCTTGGGAGACCTGTCTTTTCTGTAAAAGCAACTTAACTAGGCGGCACTCAGAGAATTTGGCTCTCAAGATCCCTGAAGTTCACACACTGCCACACAAGGCTGACAGGAGGAAGTCGGGGGTCAGGGAGTGCAGCCCTCACCCTGGCCCAGCAAGCTGGTCTTTCTGGCTCTCGTCCCCTCCCTTCTCCCCTGCCCGGTATTCTGAGAAGAAGTGTTTCGCACTGGGCAATGACCACACACCCCACAAATGGAGGTTGAGATGCTCCTCCTTGCAGCAGCCTCCACAGTGCTCTATAATTATACTTTTAATGCTAAGCAAATTGCAAACCTCAGATTAAAAAAAAAAAAAAAAACCTTAGTTATCCTAGAAAAGGGGTTTTATAACACTTATTTAGTAATCACATCTGACTGATTTATTTCCATGATTTCAGGCCTTGAGGTGGAGTTTGACTGGAAGATAGAATTATAGAATGGAAATATTGCCAAATGACTTTTAAATTATATTTATGAAGAACATTTGTATTATATCGTCACATATTTAAAGATCAAGGGCAGACAATAAATCATATGCAGTAGGGATTACATTGTCACTTAAGAACATCTTAGTTTTTTCTCATCTGTTATATTTACTAATTGGAAGAAAAAGAAAGTAAGAAAAATGGAAAATATAAACATTGTTACAGAAACCAGCAGGACCTTAATCCAAAAACCAGGAAGCAAATCTCAAGCCTTTTGACAACTGAACTAAAACAGGGGACAGCATCTTATTCTGAACACTTCCCATGTTCAGGAAGATCATTCTGGGAAACAGTATGGTACCTATCCTGGGAAATATACATTGAAAGTGTTTTCTCTTAAAACTATAGTTAGTCATAAAGTAGAAAATAGTTAATCAGAGTTATGTAACGATTAAATCCAAGGAATTTAAAGTTCAAAGATAATTCAAGCCATTGTGTCCTATTTCTCTCTCAGACTTTGGTCTCCAAGCAACAAGAATCATACAGTTGAGGAGGAACAATGGTGAGCTGAAAAGTTCATAACAGAGCCTAACACTCCAGAAACAAAATCCTGAGTTACATAACCTCTATGCACGTAAGTGCTAACAGAAGTCCACATGGACATAATAACCACAGGATCAGGGAGGTCAATGAGCACTGTTCCCTGAAGCCTAACCAAAACGAGGACCTAAAATGCATACCATAGCACCACTTCTTTGAGCATCTTTTAATTGATGTAAATCTGTCATTATCCTAAAAGGAATGCTGAAAACTATGTATATAATTCATGCATGTGTCCTAGTTTCTAAATGTGAAGAAAGGACAAATAGGAGAACTACACTTGCTCCTAGTTACAAGTAGACAAAAAATGGAGCTGAACATTTTACCCTGTGTTTGATTATTGATTACCATGGGCAGTAACATGAATTTATCACCAATTCCAGTCCAAAGTAGACTTTCTAAGGTAAAAATTCGATCTATTACACTGAGGAAAATAAAACAGACTAATGAAACTCTGGGTAAAATAAATATTAAGTGAATAATTCAAAAAAGCTATAAAAATAAAGTCGTAAAATATAGCCACTAGAAAATAATGCATCTGAGAAGTTATGAACTAGATAGGAGTAAGGGCTCATGTCAAGTGACAAATGACAAAAATTAGAAACAATACTGAGATGTGGGTACTGATTGGGGCTTGATAAAAAAGATTCAACATCTGCCTAGCTAATATTTATTTAGAACAGAAATGAACATATACAAATAAATTCAATTATGGATAGTTATTAGCTCACATATACAGTGTTAGGCTTCATGTAGGGCCCAGAAAATGTAATTTGGGAATTGGTGGTTTACTCCATAATAGTAGAAACTATGTATTTTACAGTGACATAAAAATGTCACTTAGAAACTTGTCAACAAAAATTGCACTATTGGGAGTGTGCATCACTACCAGAGGGGAAGGATGATCATTGGTCATAACCGGCTGTGAATCCAATTAGTTCTAATAAGGACTGACCTCGTAAGTCAGGCCTACATGTAAGTACAACAGTGGCACAAACGTTATGTGAATAAGCAACCACTTTTTATCAGAGTTTAATCTTCCTCTGCAAGAAGGGACCCATGTATAACACAGTGAGCAGGTCCTACAGTGATCATACTTCCCAGGGGAAAACCGAATATCACACTGGTAAACAGACACTGTCCTAAGCTGAATCCTAATGACTTATTCTAATATCCATAGACGAATGCCTGTCTCAACCCAAATAAGGAAACCTTTTATTTGCAGCATGTTCACAATTGACACAAAGACTCACAATTGTTCAAATGTCTTCCTCTAAAGTTTGAGGGAATACTGTGGGGGATAGGTCCCTTGGAAGTCATGAGTTAGGAAAAGATAGTTATAAAGGCTTAAATCTTTTAACAAGGGCCATGTGTAAACACTTGCTCAACAAATAAGAACATGGGCTATAAGAGCCAAAGATTTTCCTGGGATCTACCTTATATAATTGGAGCCCCATTGGTCCACCTCATTTACTCAACATCCAGCTTCGCTATGGTCTAACAAAGAACATATTGTTACAGCATGCTGCAGACCTATGCCTAGATATTGATGTCACAGTAAATGTGGCGTGAACATTACATAATCTATGTGATCTACCCTAAAATTTCATACTTACCAAGACTTTGAAAGTCAGAATGTCTCTAGAGCTTATAGGCTAGCACACACAAAAACTGATCAAAATCCAATTCTGAAGATCATCTAGGCCTATGCAGTCAGCTCTTTGTTGAATACCCTCTAGGAGTAAAAAGTCAATTATGAATATCTTTTCTTCATCATCATGGGCTCTGGGTTTAAGCTCACTAGTAGCATTCAGAAACACTTTATGTAAAAAGCCCAGCTTTATTTATTTGTCTATATTACTTTAGTAATACAAAACAAAAATTTAAGCATTTCATTCTTATTTGGGTAATGTTAAACTGTGCCATATAGTTTTGCATTTAATGTTGCACATA
This sequence comes from Micromys minutus, assembly GCF_963924665.1. Taxonomy (NCBI): domain Eukaryota; kingdom Metazoa; phylum Chordata; class Mammalia; order Rodentia; family Muridae; genus Micromys; species Micromys minutus. Next base: position 9,858,327 of record NC_137976.1, read on the forward strand.
TATAAGCATATACGTTATAGGTATACATGCGTGTGTTATATATACATATGTACACGAGTGGATGTGAATGTAACATTTAGAGATGTGGTTGAACAAACCTCTAATTCCATCAAGTGTGATTCTGAAGAAGAAGCTTGGAAGACTTTAAAGCTATCTTCAGCTACATAAATGATTTTGAGGCCAGCTACAAAGAATGACTTTGTCTAATCAACAATAACAACAACAGTAACAGCGGCAGCTCCCTCAAAACTAAACAGCAATAAAAATAATTGAATTAAATACCAGCTGCCAAATGGCAGTGTGAGTCAAAAATAGATGAAAGTCCAGTGTACATGTAAATAATTTAAAGAAATGATCAAACTAAAATTTATAACTATCTTGACTAAGAAAATGATCTCACAAAATACACTAAATATATTTATAATTGAGTAATATATATTCATGGAAGAGAGAAAAATTTCCCTGGTAATTTATGGGAGAAGAATTACCTAATGCAAAACCATTTAACATTACTGTTTATGGTAAAATAAATTTTAATATAGTTTATTCTTTTGTTGCTTTTTATTGTAAAATGTTTATAAATGAACATTTATGAAACTAGGATTAAAAACTTGAGGTTGGCTGACAGAAAAAGAGTTTAAATGACTAATATAGTATGTTTGCTTTTTATAACAAATAATCTGAAGTGGGCAGAGGCTGACCCCACAAATGCCAAGTCCTGCCTGCATTGGCTTGGAAGTTTATAGTAAAATATTTTTGAGCCAAGGACATTTAGAGCAATTTATCCAAGTAACTATGAAGTTGCCAATGTGGCATAATCTTTGAAAGATGGATGCTCTATTTCTGAATTAACTTCCAGTACAGTTCATGTCATGTCAAATTAACTGAGGACATTTGCTTCCAGGCCCTACAAGCTGATATGCGTATTAATTACTAAGTAGAACTATGTAACATGCACTCACTCTATTAGTTTAATATATATGCTGTAAATTAACTTTCAGATGTTGGTTTTTATGTATCCATGTTTAAGTCTGTGCTTTTTTTGGGTCATTACATCAGTTTTTAAGCACAGATAGAGGAGAAAAAAAGGTAGAGACAGAAAATTCTAAACATCATTGGGATTAGATTATTTCTCCAATAACTTCCTTCTATAGTTCAGCATCATCCTGGAACTGTTCTATTAACCAAGAGCTGTGAATAGTTTTTATTTTTGTTTTCTTATTTGTGATCTTCTGAATGGCTTGAAATACTATAGCTTTTAAAAAATGCTTATTTAATATCTATCAGTCAAATTTCAAGGCTTTTTGGAAAGTAAATGTAATGTCTTATGGTAATGACAGTATCTCAAGTCAACAACCCATTAATTAAAAAAAAAAAAATTAAAAGAAAAAATTACATGTCAAAAGAAATGTTTACTGTCTGGGTAGACAAATAGTAGAGATGTTCCATCTAACAGAGACCCTAGATGCAAAATATAGAGAGCTCCCACTTAAACTGGCAAGCCCTGGAAACACAAATACAAAACTGAAAACACACACACACACACACACACACACACACACACACACACACACACTTTTTTTTCAGTGAGTTCTCAAACCTACAGACCATGTACTGAATCTCATTAATTATGACAAGACATATGAAACAACACCTCATCATGAAGACACAAATTTACAGCACTTACCTAGGAACTTCCAAGTGTTCCACTAAAATCATATAAACTCTGATTCTAGTGATAGGGAAGTTCTATAGCAATTCTATTGACCATAAAACCAATACTAATAATATACTCAATCATATAAGCTTACAACTTATTTTTTCTTAAAGATGTATTTATTAATTTAATATGTATGGGTACACTGTAGCTGTCTTCAGACACACCAGAAGAAGGCATCAGATCTCATGACAGATGGTTATGAGCTACCATGTGGTTTCTGGGCATTGAATGTAGGATCTCTGGGGAAAAAAAAGTCAGCGCTCTTAACCACAGAGCCGTCTCTCCAACCTGTCCACAACTTACCTTACTGTATGTTTGTGTATGGCGTCAGTTTATCCTTCAAATTGTTTGAGATTCGGTGTATGTCTTGTCTTTATGTTTAATTTTTTGGTGGATGCCAATCTTATGCCTCAGAGCATTGTTGACCCTCCATGGATCCATATTCAAAAAGATGATTGTTAAGTTTATGCTAAATATAGAAGTATAAAAGTAGTGTGGGCTATGCTTTTCCTCTAGACATGGCTTTTAGATTCTATTATTTTACTTAGAGTTATTCTAAAGTCTGAACTAAAAAATTAAATGATCACAACCTACTCATTGGCTATTTGGATTTTATATATTCATCAATAATATAGGAGTTTTTCAATTAAAAATTCAAAACAACAATAAATAACTCTAAAAATACAAATTTTCTCAAGCAAAGGTTTACTGGACATTGATTGAATGATCTTAAATATAAAGCTGATTTTATTTTTTGAACTCTAAATTATGTGTAGGAAAATTGTTCCAAAAGTTAATATTTAGTATTAGGTGACTAAGAAGTCTCGTGTATATTTAAGCATAAGAGTTAAATACTGGTTTGTGCATTAAATTTAGTTTGTTGAATTGAAGAGTGACCTCAGATTTTTTTATTGCTGTGAGGCCAAACACATCTAACTGCACAAAGCATGATTTTTATATTGCAATAACTTTCACCAATTTCTAGGCCAAGATAAACTTTAATAGTCAATGCATATTGAAGTTTTAGGCTTAAAATTGGACAAAAGAATTTAAAATAATTTTGGTCACCTATTTTTAATATCATGTGTTAATTGACATCTTTCATAAAGGGTTTGAAATATTTTTTTCAACACTGAAAACACCTGCTTATCTATAACCAGAAAGTACCTTCCTCAGATTTCTTCATGGTTCCTCTGGATAGTTGAGGAAGAACTCAATTAAAAAATTTTAGCAGGATTGTGTTGTCACTTGAAAAAACTTCAGGAAAATAAAACAACATTAAGAATGAAAATAGTCTGGGGTTTGAGTCTACTTTGTTACTGATATATGATTAATTTTAATGTGAAAATATTCAAAAAAACAGAGTTTTATTGTCAACCTGTGACCATTATTGTCCAATAAGTTCCCCAAACTTCTCAGCTGACAGCTCACATCCCCACAACAGGAACAAGAGGTGCAACCTTTAAAACAAGTTGAATGAATGTTTGAAAAACCATAGAGTGTCCTGTGTAACATGGATTACTTTGCACAGTACAGTCAACCTGTGGTTGTGACTTCCACAGAGTTTGGAAAACACAGATATTTATATTATTATTTGTAACAGTAGCAAAATTACAGTTATGAAGTGGCAATAAAAATAACTTTAGAGTTGGAGGTCATCGAAACATGAGAACCTATTGGAGGGTTACAGCCTTAAGAAGGTTGAGAACTCCTGGCCTAACAGTAATGGCTTTAGCTACTAGGTCTAATAACCAGCATTATATTCCCAAGAATTATAATGGAAAGAGTTAAGTTATCTTTTGGCCTTCACACATGAGCCATGATACTTATGTGCATTATTACAAAACACGTATTACAAATTAAATGCAGTTAGAAATTTTAAGCAAAAAAAAAAAAAAAAATCAAACAATATATAATGAATGCTTCTTTCTGATGTTATTTTCTCAGCAGCAAAAATTTGTTCAGTATTTAAAGTTATTAGAATAATCCACAGAATCAAATGAAAATAATTTTATTTTGAGTCTTTTCCATAGAAAATGAATATGATTGTATACTGAATGATTAAATAAGTTTGACATCTGCATGTATGAGGATGAAAATACGTGAATCTACTGGTGCATTATTTAAATGTATTTGAAGCCTAAAAAGAAGTTGGGAATTATGACAATTGTCGCCAATATTTTATTAGATTTGAAAAATTTTTAGCTATTAATATATTAAAAATATTAAAATGCATCTTCTAAACTAAAAAGAAAAATATATTCATGGAGAATTTGACCAATATAATGATAACATTTAAAATTTCTTAAAACACTGACTATCTAGGAAATTCACGCATGTTTATGTTTTATTTCTGAGATTATAATTTAATTAATTTATTTCTTCCTTTTTCTTTCTCTAAACTCTCCCATATACTTCTCCTCGCTGCCCTTCAAGTTATGACCCATATATATTCCTAAATTTAACTTGTTCAGGCCTTATATTGTTACCTATATATATATTTATGGGTCTGATACTTAACAACTGAACAACTCAGTCCTATGCTTCTCCCTGGGAAAAGTGACTTTTCATGTTTCCTACTCCTAGCTTTCTACAGATATTTTTTCCCACATACTTATTCTCAGAAAAAAATGTTTTGACCGGCCAGGATGTTTTTGTATAGTAACATATTCTATGCTTGGAGCATAACATATAACATTAATGCCACTGTATATTGCAATAAGCTATTTTATTAAAAAAAAACAACCATTTACTTCAGTTAAAGGTGAGCCTTGGATTAAAAAAAGTAAATTCTGGTACCATTCCTTGTGAAAAGGTCCACTAAAGAATTCATGTATACTTGTCTTAAATTCACAAAGCTGATTGGCCCAGGGCATGGGTGAAGACCAATTTCAAGGTTTAACTGTTCCAAAATGTTTACATTAACTAATCGATGTCATCAAGTGAAAGTTCCCCTGTCATTCTTATTACTTTTAATTGTTGCACACATAAATGACTACAAAATCTTGAAATTCTATTAACAACAAATGATATCAATTTGTTAACCCATCTTATAAATATTATTTGGGCTTCCTTTAATAACGTTTTTACTTGGTAGTGGAAGAGAACTTAGGGTATGTTGCTTAGCAGCTTTGTTTCTTTCATCAATATTCACAACATAGTGATTATTATTTTATTGCATTATATAACCAAGTATCAAATTTACTCATAACTTATTCCCTTTAATATCAGAGTTTATATGAGACTGTATCAATGTTCAAGCAGATAAAAATCAGTCTTACTCATTTTACTTATATGCATGAGTATGAATAATACAGTAAATACCATTAATTTGCATTATTTAGATGTTTTAATAAAAAATATGCTCCAAATACTATGCACTAAATTCTTGCTTCAGATAGCCAGGAACCAGTCCTTCCTACAGAGTTCTCTTTGTAGAACCAGTGGCTCTATAAATAAACATAATTTATATGCTAGATTACAGTTCATAACAGAACAGATTTTCCTAGCCCAGTAGATTCTATGATGTTAAACTGGCAATTTGTATTAATTTAAAAGAATTCTTCCCTTACAAAGGTCAAGGAGTTTCTACCTCCAAGCATTCTATTGGTGTCGTCTCTGTTGCCAGGAGTAGAACCAGGAGGGTTTTAGCACTGAGCTATGGTTCTAGCTCTGTTGATACTTCTATTTCTATTTTTTGAATTCCAAAATTAATGAAATGAATACCTGAACAATTCCTTCTACAGATTCTAGAGAATTCAAATTAAGATAATGATGAGTCCCATTTCTTTCATAACTATATGTCTTTAAAAAATGTATCTCAGAGTGACACATATTTGATAATTGAAAACTCACCATTATGCGACTAAACACAGTGAAGGTTGGATTGGTACGGCCTTTGCATGTTCCCTTATTATAAAGTGCCAATGACGGCTTAATTTCTGTAAATCTCTGTGTCTGGCTGAAAATAATCACATTGTTAATAGTACGTTCACTTCCACAAAAATCGATGAAGTATGAATTTGTGATGTAATGATCACCTGTGAGATGGTTTCAGAGATATGACACATTTAGCCATCTTGTGACCTGGTAAGTTGACAGGGTAAGCAGACCTTGTGTGGATGATAGTAATTCCATAAGACATCAGAGAACTCACAAACACTGCCAGCAGGATGTCAGTCTTAAGGACATAGAACACTAAGGGAGGTGTGTGGGGAACTGGAAGGAATATACAGAGCAGAAGATGGGGTTTGGATATATTGGAATCTTTATGCAAAATGATCAGCCACTTGTTTTCTTTATCATCACACAGCTTTGTTCCATCATTGTATAACTTGTTAGTTGAAAAAGCATCTAGAGTAGCATAGGCCGACCTCTGGCTATCTGGTTGGTGTGCATGAACTGGAACACATGATCCTCCTGTACTGGGACTATAGTTGTGACTCATTATTTACATCTCTGCACCTACATATTTTTAAAACAGAAAAATATTTAACATATCTGTCCCACATGATTCTAACTCTCTGTCTGATCAAATGCTAGTGCTAATGGGTGACACATTTTGATTTCCAGCAACCTAGCCTCTATACTTCTTCATGTATTCTGAAAAAAATGCAAGAAATTCTGTTCAAAATCTTAAATCTTATAAGGAAACAATCAAATATTCAATTTTAATTATAAATGTATTTCTTTCATTTATATTTAAGGTAATTTATCATTAAAATAAGGACACTGGCAAAAATGAAGACACAAATAAAACACTAAAACAAAAGTATATAATTTGTCATAAATTGTCATAAGAATCTGAATAAAAGTAGTCAAAATCTTAATATAAGTTGGCTTTTCATCATCATCTGTAAGGAATTTAGTCATGAGGTAGACACTGGGTCCACAGCACTAACCTGACCTCATTGCTCTGAGTCAGAAGACAGTCTGACATTTAAGAAACTGGAATATTTATGTTTATTTCTGAAGTGGCTCAGATCATGTGACCATGTAAACATCTTCCATGATTCATTTATTTTATTTTGTTTTGTTTTACTTTATTTTTTGCCACATCAATGATGCATACTTTGTGAAAACATTTCATTTAATGAGCTACTTTTATGAGAATTGGTGTTATTAATGCTCTTAATAAATGCTAATTTGTTAACCATTGTTTTATTAACATGACAAATGACTAAGAAAATCAACAAATGGACAGATTTATTTTTGCCACCTGGTTTATGTCTCTGCTTCACTGGCTATGATATTTTTGGATCTTTAGTGAAACTGAACATCATGGTGGAGTGCATACAAAAGAAAAATGCTCTGTGCCATGTTGTATCAGAAATTGAAGAGAATGAAGGGCTGAGACCATTCGTAAAATTACAGTTCCAAGGATCCAACTTCATTCTATCAGGCATCACCTCCCAAAATGCTATAACCTCTAAGTTGTACTATGAACTAGCAACCAGTCCTTTAAGATGGGACTTTTCTGAGAAACAACGTCCTGAGCTATTTTGTTACATTGATATGTGATAGGGTTGAATGCATTAAACCACCTAGATCTTGTATTTTATCAATATCTTTCAAATGTAAAAAAAAATGCAAAAACCAGAGTAAAATCATTGTTGATTAATCTAGTAAGTAGTTTCGTGTGAGTTTATTATACTCCTGCTGGTTTCTGCTATATATAAGGAAATGGAGATGGGCATTGTGATGGAAGAATAGACAGAAGTGCAGTGAATATTGATTAGTGACTAATCTAGAACAGTCAATTTTTGTCAGGAGGCAATAAAAACACTTGCCTATAAAGAATCACACAATACAGGATTCAGCTAGGTTTGTTGGCTTCATCTATAATCCTAACAATTTGAGATCTGAGGCAAACAAACAAATAAATAGGCTCGAGTTCAAGATCAGCCAGGGCTGCAGAGTGAATTCAAGTCCAGTCTGTGAAACATTAGTGAGACCTTATTTTATAAGAAGAAGAAAAAGATAAAAGTTGAAATCTGCAGTGTACTGGTAGGCAGGCACTATTTTCAATCCTTACCACACATAATAAAACAACACTGAAGTTAGTCCAAAAAATTATTGCTAATATATATTGTCAGCTTCTGCTGTCAGTAGTACTTGGTTTAAATATTGGTGCTTGTCATCTGAGGCTTCCTGAGCACTTGGCAGATTGAAGACCAAATAAGGTCTAGGACTTGAAAGAATTAGGAAAAGAGAATGGAGGTTTTTTTTTTTTTTTTTTTTTTTTTTTTTTTTTTTTTTTTGTCCTTTTAATTTGGCAGTGACTCCAGAAAGTGGAAGAGTTGAGATGCTGACATAGGTTAACCAAGTATATTCATTTTCAGGTTAAAAGTTAATAGAATATGTTGACATAAAGGCCTATGAAGATCAGTGCAGATAAAATAGTCCACATGGGGTATAATCAGGGAAAGTAGAGTTTGGCTAACAGCAGAGGAAGCGATGCTGGGACAGTCCTAGAGATGGGGTATGATTCAGGGTTGACTAGAGAAACAGAACTAATAGACTGAAAAAAAGGAAAGGGCATTTCCTAGTGTGGCTCATATGCTGTGGTCTGGCTAATCCAACGTCTTATATTTCTTGATAGATATTCAATAATTTAATAGCTCTTCAGTTCATAATGCTGAATATCTCAGATGGTCTCCAGGTGGAGTCCTAAAGAAGTAGATTCCAGACAGGGAAGGACTGCCTTAGCAAAATGATAGGTGAACTTGCCAGCTACAGTGAGGGCAAGCAACCAAATATGGTTCCCTTTCTCATTTCCTTTTACATAGACTTCAACCAAAGTGTGTAGGTCAGAGTTAAGCTGTTTCTTCTAACTTCAAATGATCTAATCAAGAAAATTCCTCCCAGTCCAACTGAGATGCTTTGGTTTAGTTCAGTCCAGATGTAGTCAGGTTGACAACAAAGAGTATCCATCACCAGTGACCAGGATAACAAAGGTGTTGAAGTAAGAAATAAGAAACTTAGAAAGGAAATTGTTGGAAAAATGTTGAATTTATCCTTTAGTAGTTCAATGTTGAAATTTAGTGACTGGAAAAAAAGTGACTTTTCTTTTAAAATGTAAAAAGGTTGCTCTTTGATAGAGATAAAAAATCCCTTTCATATTCATAATACATTTTAATATATTAATTTTACTAGTTATTAAACAGAGCAAAGCTCTATTTGTCCCAATAGTTCACTGTCTATATATACCACTATTATTGATGCTTAAAGGGAAGGTATTTTATCTAGCTATTGAGTTAGAACAGTGGAAGAATGGCTGATGAAGAAAACAACTCCTAAGTCTTTAGCTTGGAGCTAGATAGGTGGCTTTGTGGTCATTAGAATTAGCTACTCCTGTAAAGGACTCAGATATGGTTTGCAGGATCTACAAAGAATGGTTCACAGTTATGAGTAACAACATGTACATGGATCAAGCACTCCTTTTTGGTTTCTATAGTTACCCTAATATATATAGTTCACATATAGACAGGAAACCCAGTACACACTTTCATAAATAATAATAAAATAGTTTTTAATTAATAATAATAATAATAATAATAATAATAATAATAATAATAATTTTTTTAAGGGTCTCTGACTGTGAGTTAGGAAGTTACTCTCCATCATTTCTGTTAGGCTTTTTGCCTCTGAAGTAAATTTATAACCACTGAAGTTTCTGTCAACATACTTCTGGCTGCCAAACTGGAATGATCTCTACTAGTGTACCCAACAATGATTCCCTGTCCTGACAGATATGCAACTGTAATAGCTCATTACTTTCTTACATGTGGAATTTCTAGGAAGTGTCTCTAACAGGACAATTTAATCATTATTTGTAGGGCAGTATATTACACATAGCTTTCAAGCCCTTGAGATACTGATAACACAGAAAGGCCAGAGGGTGACTTTAAAATTATAAAAGCATGTATGGACAATTTCAGTAACAAAGCCTTCTAGGAGCAAATGGTGGTATAGAAAATTGGCTGTCTGCTGCCTGCATTGTGAGAAACAAATATCTATTTCCGCATCGTTTTCAATTTTTGTTCTTTTCATATGTTGAACACGTGGACATGGTATATGTGTGTGTGTGTGCAGAAGAGTTTTAATTCTACAGCATGGCTGCTATGATCATATTTAAAGACCTTCTAGGTCTCTGTGATCTGAGTGGAATCACACTTGGTACACACCTTTAATCGCAAACTATGACATCTTGTTGAGGGCCAGACAAAGTAACATATCAGAGAAAGAGTGGACAGAGAAAGTCAGAGATATCATATGCCCAACTCTCAGAAAAGTTATTTAAGAACAGAGCAGAAAGAGTGAGAGAGTTTCTAATTGGAAGTTGAGTCAGATCATGGTGAGTGCAGTGGAGTCGAAATTATTCCTGAGTCCCTGCAGTTCAGTGCAGGTGAGCAGAGGCAGTTGTACCCAGAGAATAAGAACAAATTAAGAAGAAGGAGCCAGAAGATTAGAACAAATTGCCAGAGGTTAGTTTGTAGCAAAGCAGATCAATTCAGTAAGAAATTAAGAAAAGCCAGAATGAATCAATCAGCTTTGGGAGGAGTTTGAGCCAGAACAGCTAGCTGAGTTTAGAAGGCCAGCCAGATTCTAGAAGGAAAAAGAATGAGGGAGCTTATTCAGTATAAGCCTCTAAAACAACAACTACACCAGGCAAATAAAAGACACTTGTGTGTGTGTGTGTGTGTGTGTGTGTTAATGTATGCATATAAAGGTGTGATGCTGCTATTGTGAATCTTCCTTAATTATTTACCTCATTCTTTTGAGGAAGGATCACATAATCAAGTCCAGAGTTAGCCAGCTTCTTCTAAGATCCTCTATCTCTGCTTTCCAAGGATGGAATAGAAGTGGCCCACCATCACAAACAGCATTTATATCAGTTCTGGGGATCTAGATTTCAACCTCTCATTGGCATTAACAGGTACTTTAACCAATGACCTATCTCTCCATACCCATTTCTACCTCTTTCTATTCCTATAGCCGATCTGAAGGGTTCCTCATGGAAAATATAAACTACACATTCATGCATACACATGTGTATGTTCACTGATCTGTATATAATCGTCCTTTTGGTCCTGCTTTCTTCTTTCTCTTCTTTCCTACCCACCTCTCTCCTCCATATAAAGATTTATTTGCTAAAAATATTTTTGAAAGAATTAAAAATTGTAATTTGAGTCTTCTTATAGGACTCCTAACAGTAGGAGTAGGGGTTTCTCTCATATCTATCTATCTATCTATCTATCTATCTATCTATCTATCTATCTCTATACTTTTAACCCCCCTCTCTCCAACACCGTCACCTTTTCCTGTTACTCGTTTGCCTTGTCCAGTTTTAATACAAGAGGTGGAGCCAATTGTTACTGCAAGTTGACACATCATATTTGGTTTATATACATTGAAGTTCTGCCCTTTCCTGAAAAGAAAGGGAGAAAGAATGGATGGATGTGAACACAAGAGGGAAACAGGGAGGAAACATAGCATATGGAATGTAATGTATGGGAGAAGATTAAATAAAATAAAAATGTACATTTTCATAGGGTCATAATTTACCTATAACAATTCATAGAATAATTCTAAAAATAATTACAAATCACTTGTTAGGCGTGCTAGATCTTATGAATGACAAATAGATCTTGAGATCAGCCTACCTTTGCTGGAAACTGAGTTTTACCAGTGTATCCCTTCTAAGGAGTTTATATATAGTATTTTTCAGCAGGTTTTCCGGTAACCACAGAGCAGTTCCTTTGGTCTCTCTGTGACCCAGGAAATAAAATTAATTAAATGGCAGCAATAAAACAAGAGGAGCAGATTTCTCAAGAACTTCCTCAATGATGTAAGTTATAAGAGCTGCATTAGTCAAGATAATAACACGTTTTTAGTAGTCTAAGGAAAATATAAAATGTCAAATGCTGTCCCAACTTTTCTATAGCAAGAATTGTGTGGGTTGAACTGAGACAAGCCTTACCTAGATTTAACATTTACTTCACCCATATGAAAATAAATTTCAGTTGTTCTCAAACAAATATCACGCTTTGTTCTATTTACCTATACTTATGCTTGTGTTAAATGCACATATAATATGGAAATGCGGGTAGGTGTCAAAAGACAACTGGTCAGGTTTTCTAGAGTCCTCAGACATGGTTGGAAACTTTCAATATGCTTCAAAGAGGGTAATGACATCATGTTTCATAGCAATCCAATATAGACTTTCTAAATTTAGACGAGTAAATGTTTTTGTATACATTAGGCTGTGCTGAAGTCATGACATCATGCAGACCAGAACATAGCCATAGTAAATCATACCACTGCTTCCCTCTTGTAAGCATTTCCCTTTTGACCTTTGGATACAAATCAGATTCTTTATGTCAATATCAAGTACCACCTAGTTGGCTGATTTAATACTTCCTAGCAATAGAGACAATTTTCAAGTTAGGTTCCCTGGGACACATCAACCAAATGATGCTCATCACTAATATTCTAATCAGGTTATGATGTTGAAGCAAATTGATTAGTCCCAACTTCTAATGAGTCAGGGTTTTTGTTGCTTTTTTTTTCATTTTTTTAAAATGACAACTCTCTATATCATCCATATTTGCACAGCAGGTAATGCTGACAAATTTGATGGATCTTTGTTTCTTATGATGTAGGAATTATAAAAACAAATGCTAAAACAGCTACTTGTTTTCAGGAGACCAGTGTTGTCAATGAAAGTTGGTTAAGAACGAAGATGATAGCACTGTTTGTAGAAGTTGGCAGAATAGAGAAAGATTAAGTTTGAGGAAGTTAACTTCAACACAGAGCTTTCAAGATGAAGAAGAATATGGGGTGGGAGCTGTTGATGTGGGTATTGTGAGAATGTTCCAGGAAACATTCCTGCATATCTGTGTGAGAGAGGATTACAAACTAGTGAACTTGAAAGCTAACAAAGAAAAATTTAAATTCCTCCTTCTGTTGGTAAAATGTGTTTGGTTTTGGTGTTTTGTTTTTTTGTTATAGCAGACAGCAGGTTTCATGCCAGATGTAAAACTTTAGAATGAGTCATTTGCTTGTAGAGTGTTAGCCTTTGGTGAAAAAAGAACTTCCTTTCAAAGCAAATCTGGGGAACTTTTCACATATCCAAAGACCAAGAAGAATTAGCATTAATATTTGCACTATTTTAGATAATACTGCGGGGAAGCTCACATCTGCTTTTCCCTTTTATCTGCACATTGACTCTAAGTTATGAAAGATAAATATCTCACTCTTTATAGGTGAATATTTGAAATGCTATCACTCAAGTGAGATGACAAAAGACAAACAAGATTAGAACTCAGAACTCATAAAGATTCACCTAGAACTCACCTCCCCCACACTGGTGCCCCACATTTGGAATGGAGGTACAAGCTGTATTTTCCTCTTTCGGGTAACTTTTCCTTATTCTCTTTGTTTTTCTGAACTGGGATCATTGCGAGGACTAACACCTTAGTGTATGTACAATGGATTTTTCCTATGAGGTAACCGCTGTCCTTTGCTTTACCCACCAGGCAGCTGGGATAAGTCACTCTGGAGAAATGCTTCATGCCAAAGATTCAGGCAAAAGGAGCTTTATTGAAAAAAATCAATTTATAAAAACAAACCCAGGCTTTTTTTTCATTGTTTATATGTTTAAGAGTCCCTTGGTTAAATATTAAGGTGTTCTTACAACAGAAACAAATATTAATTTTATGTGTTTGGATATATAGTGCAAAAGTAAAACATATTATACTCTCTGAATAATAGGACTGCTTACCACGCTGTAGAATGTGTACTTTCAAAAAGGTTAGAAACCAAACACTAGAAACAAAAAGCAGGGCTTTGACACAAGAGAGCATTAGCCTTCATTAGAACAAGTTATTTGGACTATTACATAACTACACAGTATGCACCCCTTTTTAAATTGTTTTGGTTTTGTTTTTTGTTTTTTACTTAATGACAAATTTGGTGGATTTGGGTAAGAATCTCTGTAAAATAATTTATGGAGATGGGTTTATTTATTCCATACATTCATTTATAATGAGAGAACGTTAGAGAAAGAAGGATAAGTACTCATCAAATAAAGCTTGAGGTCTAGCTTTGTTTGCTTCTGGCCTAGAACTTGGCTTGCTTTGCTTCATATGAGGTAAGACTCATGTGACTTCCCCCCTGCAATAGAATCTGTCAGCATTCACAGTATTTGGTTCTGAAAGATCTGTTCCTTTCAACTGCCTGCTCCCTTTATAGAACCACCATGAAGTGACAGTGGGGCCTGTATTTCACTCAGTGGCAGATAAAGATCAACATCTGAACCTAAGAACTAGGTTTTCTCAGATGTTTCCCTGAGGAGGTTTCAATGCAGGGAGAACTGAAACCTTCCAAGGTAGGATTAGGCAGATGCTCCAAATGAGATCTGAGAAACCAACACCAGTTTCTTTCTTTGTCAGAAGCTGGCAGGAGCTTGTAACAATTTCTACCAATATAACATGACTCCAGCACTGAACTGCCTATTAGACTGTATTCTGGAGTTAGTTTTGGAAAGCTGGGTTAGCTTCATGCATAAAACATCTTACCTAAAGTAAAGATGGGCTGCGAGCGGAGACTGTAGGCAGAAGTTTAGATATTGGTCAGTGCTGTATTAATTTATGTGTTCAGTTTGTCTTATTTGCCAGATAGTTTAAAAAAACATATTTATTATTTCCCTAAATATTACATCCCAACCATAGTTTCTTCCCCCTTCTCTCTTCCCTGTCCCTCCCTCTTCTCTCCCCTCTACCCACTGCCCTTTCATGTCTCTTTAAAACAGGACAGGGCTCCCATGGATACCAACCTAACATGATACAGGAAATTAAAGAAAAACTAAGCTCCCCCACCTCCCAATTATTAAAGCTGCATGACACAAATCGAAGAAAAAGGGTCCAAAAATATTTCCTTTTTATTTATTGGAAATAAATATGAAAGTGAAGAACCAGAGTTACCTTGCTAGTTTTTAATAGAGAAAAGTTAACAGTGACTGTAAACAAATCTATACATCAAAGTGTGACTGGAGACACCTGACACTAAGACAAGCTAGTGGAAACAGCTTGCCCCATCTGTCAAGTATGGATTTCTTTTAAATGTGTTGCTGGGTGTAGAGACTGCTGAGTGATTAACAGCACCTTCTGCTCTTCTAGACCTCCTGAGTTCAGTTCTCTGAGTCCATGTAGGTCAGTTCACACACAATTGCAACTTTGGGTTCAGGGCAAATCTTCAGGCCTCTGTGGGCGTCCATATATATTTGACACACATACACACAAACACACAGACACACATACACACAAACACAAACACACACAGAGAGACAAAAAGATAGATAGATAGATAGATAGATAGATAGATAGATAGATAGATAGGTAGGTAGGTAGATAGATAGGTATATAGGTAGGTTGATAGGTAGAGATAGATGGATAAATCAAAATCACGTATATATTAAATCATATATATGTATATTATATAATATATGTGTATCTATTAAAAAATTTATATATATAAAATCAAAGGGAATGGGAGATGCTTATGAAAACAAACCAGGATATATTTCAGATATATTATTTTATTAAAATACAGTAAATGAATTAAAATGAATCATATTTGGTAGTGGTTTCTAGGGTAAAAGAAATCAGTTTAATTTCATTCAAACTAATATTGAATGGTAGTGAAGAATGTTGGTGACATAAAAATTTTACATTTAGTTAGACTCTCCTGAACAAAATAGAATGCTATGCTCTCTCATGCTTAGGGTGCTGCTGTGAGATTCATCACATTAGATACTCTGTTTCTTATGTGACAGACAGACCATGGAGGGTCAAGTTTGGAATGTTAACCAGATGGCCTACTTTTACTTGTCTGAGGACTCTAAAAAGCTGGGAAGTCCTGTGCTCATGAGAAAGAAAGACCCTTCCACTTGAAAGGCCTGTAACAGTATTTGCTCAGGTGTCGCTCAACATCTACATTAAATAAGTAAATAAATAAATAAATAAATGTTTTCAGTAACGTTGGAATAAAGGGACAAACGTATTCAAAGATTTTCTTTAAAAAAGATCTAAGATTCATATTTTTGACACGTAAAAAGACTTCATGTTTATATTTGTATGTGTATGTTCGCTTCGCTGTTTCCTCATAACCCTTTTTTGAGCCACACTTTCTACGTCTGTGAAATTCAGAAATGCAATAAATACAGAGATTTCTGTTTAACACACACACACATGTGCACACACTTCTATCACCCTACATACATACTTCTACCCACTCAAAACCCCCACACACATATGCAGACACACACACACCCTCCTATTACACCCACCCCTATATCCACTCCCATATTCTCACTCAAACTGATATACTTGAAACGATTTCCAAGATGAGATAAGCATCTATATTTATAGATTTTCAGCATTCAAATTATATTGTTCTTCAGAATTTGCACTAACAATACAGATTCATATGGTTCAGGGTCTTAAATTATTAAATGACTAAAGAAAAGTTAAACAACATTTATTGAAATTGGAGTGTTAATGTATTTTGAATACTAGTACCCAGGAATCTGAATGAATTGAATTTTCATCATTTTCTAGATGTTTCGGCTCCAGAGTTAGTGTAGGATAGAGGGCTTTCTGTCTTTCCTTATTCCAAGGGTCATAGGTTGTAGTTCAGGATTCAGATTGTGTTTCCTTCCAATTATGCATTTCTGTAAAGATTGTTTTAGCATTCTCAAGGAACATGCTGGACTTTACCTCAAGCTCAGGTAAGCCGATATGAATACATATTCATAGCATCTGCTCATATTCATCCTCATGAACCTGTAAGGATTCACCAGTACAAGGTCAACTGAATCATTGTAATTTGTGATTATTTTTAGACTTTGTTTTATACACTACTCTCCCTTTCTTCCTCCCTCTCTCCCCTCCTTTGTGTACCTGTGCGTGCACTCGTGTGTGTGTGTGTGTGTGTGTGTGTGTGTGTGTGCGCGCGCGCGTGCGTTCGCGTGTCTGTGCGGACATGCGTGTGTGCTCTCGCGCGCATGCACATGCATGTTCCTTTTCCTCATTTTGTCTGTTGTTTTTAAAGCAAGGTCCTCATGAGCTCGGAATGCACATGATTAGGCTAAGCAGCCTGGCCAGTGAGGCCAAGACTTCTATTTGCCTAAGCCTTTCCAGTGCTTTCCATTTTAGACATGGCTCACCAGTTTCAGAGTTCCTACAAGTATTCAGGTAATGGACTCAGTTTCTTGGCTTAGTTATAAGCACTCTGCTTAAAGGAACTCTTCCCCCAATCCTGCCATTGCCACTTCCTTTGCAAATTTGCTTCCTGAATTCTCGTGAAAATATTTCTAATGCTCTTCAGGAGTCAACTTTTTTTTTTGAGATAAATGTTGTCTATAATTTTTTTGAAAAAAGAAATCCATCCCTTGAATGAAGAAATACAGCAAGATTCTACTTTCTTAAGTCTTATTCAATGTTGAGGAACTACTCACCCTAAAAAAAAGTAAGGAAAAATCTGTGATTCATTTTTTTTTTAAAATCTGTTTTCTCAACCAAAACGGGCATGTGGTAAAGTGCTTGTGGCACAGACACAGGCCTTTTCTTTCTGTGGAAAAAAGGCACTGCTGTTTTACCATGGCCTGGAGGCCACTGGGTGCTGGCTGCCAGGGACAGCTGCTGTGATGATGTCAGTGGGCAGGAGGAGCCTGTAAGAAAGGGGCAGGTCTTTCTCCTAGGCTGTGCTCTCCATGGTTGCAGGCTCCCCTCTTAGTGTCTTTAACTATCTCTTTGATACCCTGCAGTGCTCTTCCATCAGAATTGGTCTAAATTCATAGTGATTTTCCCATTATAGATTTCTTGAGCTTTGAGAAGAGTTAAAATAAATGGGTGGGTTACATAGATGGTGTGTTATTGGATTCCAAAGTGCAGGTTCTTAGGCTATACACGGAACCCCTACTCCCTGCTATCGCTGCATTATTTACCATTAAAAGACGGTGAGATGCGGTAGTGAAAGCAGTGTTTACGGTAGCGTTGGCCTCTGAAACCTGTCCTGATTCTCTTACACAAAGGCTTCATACCATAGATTCTATACCGAAAAAATGCAGGACTCTGGTACACAGAAAATATGAAATCAGAAAGAAGTTTACATGGGGGCACTCAACATATTTCTGTCATTTTTTGATTATAGAAGCAATTGAAAAATATGCATGGTATGAATTAAAATATCTTGTGACTAACTTACAAAATTAACTTATGCATAAAATAAATACCCTTGTTAAAGAACATCATGTAACATAGCAAAATACTAAGGAATTTTCTAATGTTTGGAGGGATACAAGGTATTTTAGGTAAGCTTGAATTTAGAGATAAAACATCAAAGATGTTATTTACTAACATTTAGAAATAAATCAGATTCTTAACTCTATAGAATATTTTTATCTGTAACTCATCATACAGTTTCAACTCTGGTTGTTGATTTTCAAATCTCAGAAATTAGAATCTATTGCTGATCACTACATTTCCTTGGTATTCAAAGTATGTTCCTCGGCCATTATTTTAGAAATCACATTGTGCATTTGCTAGTACCTGATATCAAAATATCCTTGGAGTCATCAAAATGTGCAGTTCAATAAGTTACTTATGAACTTATATGCCATGATTCTTCCAAATGTGCAAGACCACATCTGGAGATGGGCAGTTTGTCAACTATACTTGAGCATACTGAACGAGTGTTTCTCTGCATATTGAGGCACTTGACCCACTATTGGATGAGTAAGCTCTCAGTAGACCACTCATGTGTCTCAGGTAGTACTTCTCTTATCAAGAGGATGGAAGTGTGCACACTTCGATACTGTTTTCTGATTTACATTTGTCATCTTTTGTTTTCTAAGTGGAAGAATCATTATGAATCCCTGAAAGGTACTAGCAACGCATTTTGAAATAAAATAAAATAAAAAGGGTTTATCTCTAATACATTTTTGATATAAGTATACTATAAGAATGGTGTCGTACTTTAGGTAAAGTCATTGGTTTCTTGTTTTTCAAAGGAAGCCTTATGCAAACACAACCATGTTCTTTTGTTCACATTTTTCCTGGTCAGTTCCCTGTGCTATGGACAAGCTGAGTAATTCCAACATAGACAGCATAGGCCAGCAATGTAAAGTTATTCTCTATATATCTTCATATAAATGAAGGCATGGCTGAGCCCTAGGCTCAAAGAAAAATTGACCTTTATGCCACAACAAATATTTATAAAACCTCATATAACTTTTAGGAGCTGAATCAGAAGCTAGGAATTGTCTATTAAGTAAGGTTGGTGTTTTTAAGGCAATTTACCCCTACTATAGTAATGAGCACTCAAATAGTTCATTTTTAATTTGTGCTAAAGTATCTATTGCAAAGTAGTCATGCCAAGATTTATTGTATCAACCAACTTTATATCAAACCATATATCCTAGAACCAGGTCCTCAGATTCATGCTTATAGACAACACAAGTTTGATATCTGGATAGCTTTTTCCTTTGACTCGGCTTTTGTTAATAAAAAATATAAACAAGGCTTGATTGGTATACAGTGTTTTTAGACCATGCTGTTTTACTGATTTTGTTTTCTTAGATATTTTCCCACTTAGTCTCAACACATATTCATCATGTGCTGCCTCCCTTATGAACCCCCTCTCTTCTCCACAAATCTCTTTCAAGATTATTACACGTATACCACCTTAGAAGGTGTGTTAAAGAGGGGCAAAGGTAGGATATTGCTATCCACAGAAATTTATCCCAGATCTGAATGTAATTCTTTGCATGTGATTGATCATTCAGGGTCATTGCCTCCATAACTCTTGCATCCTGAGTAGCTTGTGTATAGAAACCTGACTGGAGCAATAAAAGAATGCAGAAAAGATACATACATACACACACACACACACACACACACACACACACACACACACACACAGATATACAGAAAAGCTGAGGTTAGGAGAGTGGTGCACACTTTGATTGAATGGTACCAACTACACAGAAATCATGAACCTACCATGTTTATTATCTCCAGTACAGGAAAGTGTACTTGCTAGAAGGTCTCTGGAGGTGAGAAGTCTCAGGCTGTCAACGTCCATGGAGGAGGAAGCTGCAATCACTAATTATTACACACACAGTTCAATCCTTTGGAAGCACATGTATGGTTTGCCATTCTCATCATACCTTTTATGGAAAAGAGTTTTCCAGTCTCTCATGGACTTGAGGCTTTGGAGTCTTGACATAGCTGTTCTCATATATATTCAAGATTCCTTGTATTTACACATTTGTTTAATTATTTCTCCACACCCCTCAGATAGCCACCTATGATACTACATGAATGGTTTACTCTTTTTTTTCTTATTGACTAATGTCAGTAATTTTAAACAAACACCCTCTTAATCATAATAATAGAACGTTAATTCAATACAGCTGTCAAAACTTACAAGGAGTCACTGAACCTAACTCATTTGTTCTCTTTAGTCATAGTTCAGGGACACTAAAGAAATGTTCAGAATCTTAGGTATCACAAAAAAAAAAAATCACCTGCTCCTGAATCATTACGATGTCTGTCAGCTTGAAATTAAGAAGCACAATTCCAGTGAGGCAAATCTGGGAGGAATAGAGGGAAGTGAAACTATATTTTGGTTATATGTCACAGAGAGAAAAGATTTGTTTTCCTGTTGTAAGAATGGGTAGATGTGTATTGGCCCATGCTTTTTGCAACGTTCATATCCCATATGTCCCAAGGCCAGTAGAGTTCCTTGTTTGGTATCAGGTATCTTTCTCCATCCATCTCTACTACATTGAGGGAAGGTCTTCAGCTGGACCTTTCTATCTTTTCTAATTAGCTTAACTCTGGAAAAATCTCTGCCTCTGTCTCATGCTGGGAATAGGTAGAGTATCACACTACCATGCCTTTTAGTGGATTTATGGTATATGAACTCATTCCTAACACCCCCACTGTATGCACTCTGCTGGTTAAGCCATCTCAAGAACCCAAGGCTTACAAAAGATGCACAACTACAACAAACAAACTATGCAGGTAAGTTCCCATGCTCTCAACATCATGTGGACAATACCTTAACAGTTCTTACTTTGAAAGGCAGCTGAAATTAGAAGGTAAAGTGCTAGGCTGTGGAACCAGGTTTGATAATGACTTTCATGTTCTACAGAATTTACACATTAGCACCATAATCAACTGGTCTGTGTTTTAAATTTTACACAGGCTTCTCTGTGGCACATCAGCCCTCAGAGTCAACTTTCTTCTCCAACCGCTATTTAATGAATTTAAGCTCTCTGCTGCATATTTAATATCTATTGAGCAATCACTATATATTTATATATTCATGGGATAGAGAACTAATTTAGTTTATGGATTAAGAAGCAGTGCATTATTTTATGGCTGGGTGAGCATAACAGTATGAACACTAGATACATCACATTGTGTCTATAGGCAGGAAGCGGAAAGTTACAGATGCTTGCATGTATTCTCATTGTATATATTTAATGTGGTAAACATGACTTACTAGCATGCATATGGGCATTTTAAAGATTATTGTAGTCAATGAAATTTATATAATCACGGCTTTCTAATATTTTTCTCATGTGTGTATAAGTATTAAGGGCAAGCTAAATCCGACCTATATCTCTTTATAGCACCACTGCTGTGTATAAGTAACTAATTAAAGAATGCATGTTTTCTCAAAGAGTTCACATCTACTCTTTCCTCAGTTACCATTAAGCTTCTGTGTTGTTTATGATTTTATCCACTTGTTGCTTAGTATTTTTGTAAAGTTTGCTCAGCATCCTGATGGTTTTTATTTTCAATATGACCGACTTGAGAAGAGAAACTCAGCTGAGGAACTGTCTAAAACATATTGAATCTTTGAACATCTTTCTGATGTTTCTCTTGACTGAAAATTGATGTAGGAGAGCCGGCCCACTGTACGCTATACTGCCTCTAGGCAGGTGGCCCTTAGCTATATGAGAAAACTACCTTACCATGAGTTCAGAGGGAGAATACGTGATCAAGAGATCAGGCATCATTCCTTTATGGCTTTTGCTTCAAGTTTCTGCCTTGAAGTATTCTTTTGGGTTCCATGGATAATAGGGAATAACCTAAAGTCAAATAACCCCTTTCTTTCCTAAGTTTCTTCTGGTCACAGTGTTTATAAGAGAAGGCAAAATGGATCATTCACCAAAAAAAACTGTATTCTGTCACTCCTGTGGGAAATCAGAGAATGGTGGATACTGAGAAATATCAGATTATAGTGAACATTAAATATAGCAGAGTAAAACTATCATTATATTGATTTCTCAGAATCATCTTATTTGAAGCTGCAATGGGATGTAAATAAGAAAGCATTTTATTCTGGGACAATACATCTCCATGTTGGAAGTTTCAGGGGAAAAAATTGCACTGAATAGGGAAAGCAAACACATTGTTACTTTTCACACAAAAGAGCATTGTGTAATTTGGACATTTCTGAATTGTTTTTAATTTTAATTGTTTGTCTGGGTGATGTATCTTATATAACACCCGACCATACTGCTTTATTACTTCCCTTTCTGGAACTCCTGCCTGATGCTGAGGTTGCACTTTTGTCTTAGGTATGCAGTCTTCTGAGGTATTTATATTGATAAGAAACACATCTTAAAGAGAAATCTGATTATATATCCCCTTTTTATCCATAGCCATTTATCTATGTGGATCCTCATACTTCAGCAAAAAAATAGTTTTTCAAATAGTGAATATATTTCTACTACACAGGAACTTCTTGGAGCGTAGGTTAGCCTATGAATTTATTAAATGCTTAAGAGGGAGCATAATTCCATGAGACGTCTTTCTTAAATACACTCCAGAATGAAAAAACACAGACGGGTCATATGGCAGATTATCAGAGATCCTTTTCCAACACTTACATTTCTGCATTTGCTATTTTTATCCATTCATAGTTACTGATCTGGCATTACTTTCTATAAAATCTTTAATTGATTCATTTTCTCATGTGCATATATTTTGCTGTACCTCTATAACTTAATGGTGCAAATTCCTCTGACACCCTCCCCATCATCCCCTTAAGTGAAGGTCTGTCAGTGAACTTGGATCGAATCTGGCAGCTGTTGAGACCCAGTTGTGGTCTCTGCCATCCAAACCACCTGGTATCTTCAAATTCTCTTTAATTTGTTATTTTTACCATAGGAGTCTTAAATGGAATTCAGATATAAAAGCCTCTTGCCCAAATATATTTCTCTTGAGATTCTACAATAGTAATAATCAGAATGTATGAGTAAATAGACTGGCATTCAAAAAATTATTTATTTATTTAATGTATTATTAGATACTCTCTGTATTTAAATTTAAAATGAACTCCCTTCTCCCACCCTTCTTACATTCCCCCCATCTCCCCCCCCCCGCAAGTCCACTTGTCTTCAGGAAGGTGCACTTCCTCCTAATCACCCATTACAAATGAGTAGATGACTACAAGCAGTTGTCTTGGATGGAGGTTTACTCATTGTGTGCATTCATAGCGTGTGTGTGTGTGTGTGTGTGTGTGTGTGTGTGTGTGTGTGTGTGTGTGTTCCTTCTGGTGCTTTATGATGAAACCTACATGAGTGGTCTGTACTGTACAGATACAAACAGAAGACCATTTGTGGATGACTGAAATAACTTGACCGGGGATCAAACACGGAGAAACAGACACCTGTCACCGACTGTCCTGTAAGTCACCTCCAGATTCATGGGTAAGGCCCTCGAATGTGGCTTCACTTCAGAAATACTCTGGATGCTCAGGAAGAAATTCACAATGCAATGAATCATTGATTTATATTTTACTATTAATAAAATAAATGAATCCAGAGTTTGCCCACAGCTTGTAGCTACATTACCTAGGAGAAGGGCTTCTAAAAAGAATTCAGTGACTTAACTTTTCTCTTTAACAATAAAAGGAGGGTAGTATCCATAGTCTTGGATTCTAATCTGATGAACTCATTTTGAACTTTAAATTAAAATAACCACAGAATGAAAACTTTCACCATGTTTCCCTACCTTGTGGCCTCTTCCTTCTTGGAGCTAAATGATTTTTTCACACATATGACTAAATTCCACAGTAATTGAATTACTAGGGGGAGTATTAGTTTTATAATGATAATATTTTCAAGCTTGCACATGCAGTTTTGACAAGAGCTGATAATATAGACTACAAAAAAGGTATTTTTTAAACAAAAAAAATTCAAGAGTGGTAATTTGGATAGGATTTGAAACAGAATTAAATCACAGCAGGCTTAGGGAAACTGAGCCAAATAATGTGAGATTTACTGGAATTTGGCTAGGGAGTTGCTGAGAAGCATGTCTGATGTATTTCCAGT
The DNA here is from genome assembly GCF_963924665.1 of Micromys minutus. Classification (NCBI taxonomy): domain Eukaryota; kingdom Metazoa; phylum Chordata; class Mammalia; order Rodentia; family Muridae; genus Micromys; species Micromys minutus. Next base: position 9,882,464 of record NC_137976.1, read on the forward strand.
TAGAAAAAGGATTTTTGCATTGCTCTTTCATGGAGACTTAACTTCAAAGTGATTATTAGGGGCTAGCACTGGGAAGGTGTGAGTAAGACCTTTGTTCACACCCTAGGATTCAAGAGCCTGAAACCACTCACCATTTTGTAACAATCCATGAGATTGTTAGAACAGGAACTTGGCCTCTGGTAGAGTATTTTAAACATAAGCATTCTTCAGTCCCATAGCTATCCCTCCAAGATGCACACGGATGGAATTTACAGGAATAAAATCAAAGCTGCTGGCTGACTGTTCTGTTCTTTCCTGGCTTTATAGTTTTGGAGATAAGGGCCCAGGCATTGGGGTTTTTAAGTTAATTTTTATGTGATTTTATTTGTTTACTTTTAGGAATTTTAAGGTCACTGGAGTTTAAAGAGCCTCCTGGGATTAAAAACACTCCCTGCATGGGAGCTGTGATCGCATTCCTGAGTGAAACATTCTGATTATAAATACCAATTGTGGTTACTGCAGCAGAGTGTGAAAGTTGAGTGTGGGAGAAGACCTCCATGACTACTCGAAAAGCCCCACAAATCTGCGTTTCTAGAAAACATGCTAATTTCATTCTACTAACACAGACAGATTATTTTCTTTTTCTTTTTCTTTATTGGATATTCTCTGCATTTACATTTCATATGTTATCCCCTTTCTCCCCACTCCCATCCCCTGCTTCCCCCTTTACGTATTTTTTCCCCTTAAATCATTCAAAAACATGGTAAGAAAATTAAACAGGTGTATTTCATGTACCCGCTCTCCTGGAATTTGAGAGGCGGAGGCAGGAAGTTACTGTATTTTCAACCTGACCTATGTAATGCCTTGCTTCAGAATATTAGAAGATATGAAGAAAGGATAAGAGAAGAAAAGGGAGAATGGAAAAGATGGAGGGAAAGGCTAGAGGGAGAGTAGAAGAAAGGAAGTCAGAAGTAGAAAATGAGGGGGTAGCTAAATTAAGTTGCCTCTGGGGCAGGGCGCTGCATAGAGCTGTGTGGTTTGTGACCATTCATAGTCACTTATCCCTGGGATCATTCTCTTCACCAGAAGAGCTACGTGAGCCTCTTCCTAGAATCTATCATAATCGATCAGGACTAGGAATGATAAAAAGCAAGTTGAAATCATGGCAAAGAAAAGGGACTCTTCCTGGTCAGTTAGCTCCATTTCATCAGCCGTGCCAACTGTAACAGAGGACACATGAGCAAACCCTGGCATTCTTGGTTGGTATCAGTTACATCTACTTGACTAAGTAGCTCTTTTTAGTCATTCTTGCTAAAACAACCTCATCCCTCTTATTAGAGTTCACGTCCCAAATTTCCTTTAGTCAGTGGAAAAAACCCTTAACACCTTTTCATGGCTATTTTGGAAGCTTCTTAATCATACATACCCCCTGAATTTCACAATTCCTGAATGCTAGAACTTATCATTTGGTTAATGGGGGTTAGTGAGCCAATTTAAACCTCTATTATTGGCCTGCGTACTTATGTCTCACTTCTCTCTTTAACGGTTGGAAATCCACTTTCTATGTTGTACCCTCCTTTCAATGAAGTAACATAGCCTTTTTTTTTTCTTACCTAACCACAAACCATCAGAGGCTGCCTTGCATAACTATGGAGTACTCTCACAAAGTGATAGAGTAGGAATTTTTTTTATAGCACAAAATAGATTCAGCAGGATTTATTTATATATTTATATGAATTATTCAACAAAACAACTAAAAAATAAAGGCTACAAAGCAACATAAAAATATTGCCTATTAAATCAAAATATGTCGATAACTTTTCCTTGCATTATTAAACATGATCCCATTAAACAGCATTTTACATAGTTTGTTGCACGTCACTGGAAATGTGACTTTAATGGGAGAATGAGCTCTATTTTCTTACTAAGATGATCATTAAAGTTTGTTGTAGCTTATAATAAACTGGGTGGTATAAAAGTCCCCCCAAACCATTCTTCACTTTAATCAAGTCAAGTAATAACCAATTGTGTGACATATATCTGTCTCAGTCAGCACTTCTGATTTTCTGTCAGTGAACTTAAGGTAGCATAGGTACCTATTCTAAATTTGATTGACAGAACAGCAATATTGTGTCATAGCTGATTAGAAAAACAAAACAACCTAGAAAAAGTTCTTCGGCATCTTCTTCTTCCATGACCAGAGTATAATGATCATTTAACCTGCTCATAAATTCTTTGGAATCAAAGGTCCAGTTGTTATTGTGTTCCATAATCTAAAACTCTCAGATAATAACAACATAAAAATTAAGTTAACAGCCAAATTCCGTGGTAGGCAATCTGTAAGCATAATGCTCAAAAGAATGACCCACTTTTGTTGGTCTCTAACACATAATAGACAACTTTCAAATTTTTCTCTGTAACCTATTTTTTAAATTAGATATTTTCTTTATTTACATTTAAAATGGTATCCCCTTTCCAAGTTTCCCCTCCAGAAACCTCATTGGAGGACATCAATGAGAAGAGAGGCCCTTGGTTCTGTGAAGGCTCAGTGCCCCAGGGTGGGGGAATGCCAGGGCAGGGAGGTTGGAGGGAGTGGGTAAGTGGGAGAGGACCCTCATAGAAGCAGAAGGAGGGGGATAGGATAGGAGATTTCTGGATGAGTAGGGAATTTTAAGACCAATTTTAGAAGGGTAAATTGTTTTCTTGAGAATCTGAATTTATCTTTTTAAATTAAATATTTGGAAGACAGTCTTCTCCAACCACATACGCTGAGATCCTGGAAGAAAAATAACACTAAGGTAAATTAGCTTATTTTCTTGTTGTTGTATGTTTGTAAACAAATTAACTTTTACTTATAAGCTTAAAAATCTGCTGTTTTGTCAAGAGTTTTGATCAAATAGATCAAAGCTACCTAAGGAACACTCATATTTTTAGTATAATTTGAGTAATACCTTTATAATCCCTCAAACATATATACTATCTCTATGCCTTCCCAGTTTTAACTGCATGAAAAGAAATAAAGTAAGCATGATACACTGAGCATAATTTGAAATTTTATATAGTAACTGCTTTAGTTTGCTTCCTATTGTTAGAGTAAACACCACGACCAAAATAATTTTGGAAGGAAAGAGCTCATTTGGCTTATACATCCTGCTCACAGTTAATCACTAAGGAAAGCCAAGCCTGGATTCTACCAAAACTTTTATCATTTAAGAGATATTTGTACTGTGTGCAGAAGAATATAAAATTATTTGCTAAAAGCACAATTACATTCATCTCAAATATCAACTAATAAATAAACTGCCTGCATCTAATTGAGTCCTACCATTATGCTTAAGATTATGATAGTAGCCTATTCTGAAAAGAGTAATTAGTCATTTCTCTGTGAGTCACCACTTCTTTTTTCTATTAGAATAGAAATTTTCTTAGGACTTTTTTTCTATAAACATATTTTAAAATGCAGCATTATCAATTACCGAGTTAGTTAATGTACAGATAATAATTGCTCAAATTCAATAATCTTATTTTCAGTTCAATATGGAAGGCTGATAGTTGTAAGATATGATTAAATGTTTGATTTTTTTTCTTCCATGTTCTCCCTGTGTTTCTGCCCAATATCCTAAGTAGACACCATGCATCAATATCCTGTACCATTGACTCTTTGAATTAGTTTTTTTTGAACAACTTTATTTTACAAAACAAAGATAAATGTACATTTTTGTCAGTAGCTTTTTCAGATATTAAAATAATTTTTACATAAAACTATGTGAATATATTTTTTAGTCAGTACTTGATTTTTTCAAGGGCTTGACAGTATGCATTGAAAACCTAATAGTTACCATGAGTGTAAAGTACATGCAAAACAAAACGCAACATGGAAATAGTCAAAGTCTTCTTGTTTTGTAAATATATATATATATATATATATATATATATATATATATATATATATATATTTGTTTTCTTTATTTCTTGGACTTCATACAGTCTGTGAGTTGTTTCTGGGGGAGTGTAAGCCTCTGGGGTTAGCATCCCATTATCAGTGACTGCATATTATGTCTGTTCTTTTGTGACTGGGTTATCTCACTCAGGATGATATTCTCTAGATGAAGCCATTTTCTTAAGAATTTGGTCAAGTCATTGTTTCTGGTGGCTGAGTAGTATTCCATTGTGTAAATGTACCACAATTTTTGTATCCATTCATCTTCTGAAGGACATCTGGGTTCTTTCCAGCTTCTGGCTATTATAAATAGAGCCGCTATGAACATTGTGGTGCATATATCTTTGTTGTGTATTAAAGTGTCTCTGGGGTATATGCCCAGAAGTGGAATAGCTGGGTCTTGAGGTAGTACTATATCCAATTTTCTGAGGTATCGCCAGACTGATTTCCAGAGTGGTTTTATTAGTTTGCAACCCCACCAACAGTGGAGAAGTGTTCCTCTTTCTCAGCAGCCTCTCCAGCATCTGCTGTCATCTGATTTTTGGAACTTGGCCAATCTGACTGGTGTGAGGTGGAATCTCAGGGTTGTTTTGATTTGCATTTCCCTGATGGCTAAGGATGTCGAGCACTTCCTCAGATGTTTCGCGGCCATTCAGTGTTCCTCAACTGAGAACGTTTTGTTTAGCTCTGTACCCCATTTTTAATAGGATTATTTGATTCTCTGGTGTCCAGCTTTTTGAGTTCCTTGTATACCTTGGATATTAGGCCTCTATCTGATATGGTGTTGGTAAAGATCTTTTCCCATTCTGTTGGTTGCCGTTTTGTTTTCTGGACGATGTCCTTAGCCTTACAGAAACTTTGCAATCTCATTAAGTCACATTTGTTAATCTTTGACCTTAGAGCTTGAGCCATTGGTGTTTTGTTCAGGAAATTTTCTCCTGTGCCTATGTGTTCTAAGGTTTTCCCTACTTTCTCATCTAATAGTTTCAGTGTATCTGGTTTAATGTGGAGATCTTTGATCCACTTACACTTGAGCTTTGTACAAGGAGATAAGAACGGGTCTATTTTCATTCTTTTGCATGCTGAGTGCCAGTTGACTCTTTGAATTTGTATCTCCCCAAGTCAGTAAAATTAGAAGACTTCCTCTAAATGTAAGCTAAAGACTATTACTTACAGTTAACACCAGTGATCTAGCTTTTATACCTTCAATTAACTCTTATTAAGCCACAACCCACAATAGCATATTATGCCATCTTTATAAAAATAAACAAAATAAAATTCTAAAGAAAGGAATAAGATTCTTTATTAATTTGATTACTGTATGTTGTCTCATTTTATCAAGAAAACTGGTCACAATCATCACCTCAACCTTCTCTCTTCTTATTCTCTCTTACTAAGTAGAAATTAACTGATGTGGACTGCTATAAACTTCCATGAACTGTATTCTTATTAACTAGCAAAGACATAATCAAAGATGACTAATGTATAATTCAACCCAAAAGGCCAAGACAGTTTTTAGAAACAGCAGAAGCAGAAATATGGTGAAAAAACACAGTTGAACCCATTGACAAGATAAGCAGAAAGTGAAGTTGCTAAGGAAAGTCTAAACTGGAGCTCTTAGGGTGGGGCAGCCCAGCATGGGCACAGCATGTGCCCAGGTTAGATAAGAGTGATCAAGTAGTGGTGAGTAATAACCTGGATTTGGAGAGTTGTCCCTAGCCCTGTGAGGCAGCAAGGAGTGTAGAAAGTTTTTCATGAGGGGATTATTCCATTTAACCCTTGGTCATTTACTTGGTCATTTCTCCTTTGCCATGTGTGCTCCCCTCTCTGTGATAAAGATGGGTTTCTTCTTCTGTCTGTCAAGAAGTTGCATGATTGTCTACACTGAGAACAGTTTTTGTGTGAAAATATTTCCCTTCTTCTTCAAAAGTTGTCTGGAATGAATAGACTGAAAACTGTGTCATAGACTACAAATTCAGTAGTCTGCACTGGAAAGCTCACAGGAGAACACAAAGCAGTGCCACAGTGGTATGAAAAGGCAGTATGCACCCTTTGTCATACTCTGGAAGGAAATGAGAGGTGAAAGCAGCTTTTGATGGCTAGTGAATCATTAGTTGGGGGATGAATTGACACAGAGTCTAGGCGGTAGGTTGTAAATGGTTCTTTTTAAGGGCATAGAGAGGACGGTTAACAGTCTGTGACAAAATGTCTCTGGGACTCCTGAAATTCTTCAAGCTTCTTCTCTGACGTAATGAAATCCCATGGAGTAGAAGGATGGAACTGCTTTTGTTCCTGCTGGGCCTAGTGTTGAAGCAAATGAAGGGTTAGTAGGGTGTGGCAAATTCTACCATGTAAAGTCCCAGGACTTTATTCTGTGATCGGTATGTAATGACACCACACTTTAAAAGACTTTTATTGTTTGTTATTGGTTTAGAGTTTTGATATTTATAAAGTTTTCATAAGGACAGAATCCAAAAGTTTGGATTTCTGGTTGACAGAGGACCTCTTAAAGAATACCTTTATTTTGTAATTATTGCATTATTTTGTTTAATAATAAAAAAAGAAAGACCATCTAGTCTCCTGCATGCCAAGAATGTATTTTTTAAAATTACCACCCACCCTTGGCTATGCATTTTTTCCATAATGACATTTTATTTCTTCATAGATTCTTATATTACTTATTCACTACTTTTGAAGTTATTCTACTATATTCATCTGCCCTTCACCTCTGCCTTTGGTGTCTATCTGTTATAAAACAACACTTTATATAAGTTCAGAAGAGTCTCATCCTCATCCTGGTGGTTTAAATCTGAATCAAGCCCAATAGATGCTGTTGAGTGATTCTTGCTTTTGGATGTCAGTGTCAGTAGGGTTTTTTTTTTATTTTTTATTTTTATTTTTTATTATTTTGTGTGTGTGTGTGTGGTATGTTTTGTCACTGAGTTCATTTGTCTATTACAATTCTACAGTAGGTCATGGGTTCATTCCTGATTGTCATTTAAAGCTTCGATTTGTCATACACTCATCTGTTCTCTCCCTCAACAAGCACGCACAGAGAGATACACTACACCTGTTTTCAAGAATTTACATATGCGCCTTGGTGTTCAATCTCAAAAAAAACCTCTGAATTTTTGTTTCCAACAACCTGTGTGATATTTCTGTAAAAATTCTCTCTATTATCTTGAACTTTAAAAAGTAAAATTGAGCAAGCATTGTTTTAGCTTCAAATACCTCAATGTTTTTCGAGTTTTACCATTTCTGGCACTGATCACCAGTCTTATTGAAATATTTTGTTGACTTTATCTCCAACAGTTGCCTGCCCATAGTCCATATTTCAAAGCTATGTCTTTTCAAAATTTGTGTTGGAAACTCAGTTAAACATTGAGTCACAAATTATAATTAATATGCTCCTTATTTTACTGTTTTATATTTGATATAACTAAACAATCCCTTGCTACCAAAAATGAAGGTGAGCTTTTCTGAAAGGCTTATGCTCTTTCTCATTTAATGTTCTCTCAATTTCAGGCCATGCTTACTCTGTATTAAGGTCTATTTAAAGAATAGCAATATGTTCTTCCTGACACATACTAAACTTCTCTTTAGAGAATATGCTGATAATAAATATACTACAGTTTGCTTCAGGAAAAAGGTCATGATTAAACTTAGAGCCAGAAGAAACATGAAGCATCACAGGTAACTTGGCCTTTCTTTTGATTTATTTTTAGCTGAATAAAACTATAAATAACTTTCAAATTTTGTTCTAACTTGGGAAAGGAAATGAGCTAGACTACAAAGATAAAGACGGATTCATGAAAATTCAGGAAATGACACAGAGCTCAACTTCCATTCTTATTGTTGTTTGGAACAGTATGTCCTTTTCTACTTTGAGCCTGTATCATTTTCCAAGGAGTACAAGGAATTGAGAATGGAGCATAGTCTATACAAAGAATTTTATGAACATCTGTTGACCCTCAGTCCTAAATCAGTTTTAAATGTAAGTTATCATTGTCAGATTATCCCATTAGAATTTAGACTCATGATGTGCTCCTTTTAGATATGCCAAGTTCCTTTTGTGAGGTCTCTCGGAGGACCACTTTCAAAACTACTTACACACCTGAAACTTGATTGCCTTGTATTTTGACAGTCCTTAGGGTTGCAAAGCTCTAATTACTTAGAATATCCTTTATAATTAACAAGGGTATGCATTCCTTTCTAATTACTTCTCTCAATAGAACAATTATGCTTTAAATGTGGCTGCTTAATTTTTAATGTTTATTTTCTTAACTGTACAGCTGAAATATTTCTAGAAAATAACTTTACCATATGGCAAAATCTTTTCTGTATCATATTCTTTAATTTAATACGATCTAATTTTTGAGAATAAAAATCTGGTTCTTAAAATAGCATGGTGCCTGAGAGACAATTTTGCAGGAATTAACTCAAAAAAAAAAAAAAAATAACCTCTGTGTCTTTTCTTCCTGGCCTTCCTTTTGAACCTTGTCCTGTCCTCAATTTTTTCCTGTAGGAAATTATAAAAATAACTCTGATCCTAATGAGAACACAAGCATCCAGAGCAGTTTTCAGAGATTATCATCTCCTGAGTCATAGTTATGTGACAGAGCTCTATTGTATGTGCCATCCCACATTCTGCAAGTGTTTGACCAGTTTCCAAGAAAGGCTCAGTCAAAGGAGGATTTTAAACTAGAGGCAGCTTTTACTTTCTCAGAGAAGATACCATTATATCATGTAGCATGTGCATCATTTAGTACACAGTTGCTTGTTGATTACAGTTCATAAATGATGCTAAACATTCACAATAATGAATTCAGAATGGTGAAACTATGATAAAATATAGTCATGAGACAGTCTAACACTGTAAACCAAACAAGAGAAGTTTTCTGTTCATTCCATATTATATCTAAAGTCTTTTTTTTGCCATTTATTTATTTATTTATTTATTTATTTTCTAAAATTTTTATTGGATATTCTCTACACTTAAATTTCAGATGTTATCCCTTTGCCACAACCCCCTCCCCCTTCCCCTCCCATTGTCTCCATAAAGGTACTCCTTCCCAACCACCCTCTCCCACCTCAGCACCTTGGCATTCGGTTACACTGGGAAAATGAGCTTTCATTGGACCAAAGGCCCCTCCTTCTACTGATATTGGTAAATGCTATTCTCTGCTACATATGCCCCTGAAGCCATGGGTCTCACTATGTGAAATCTTGTTTGATGTTTTAGTCACTGGGAACAGTGGTTTGTTTGGTTAGTTGATCATTTTGTTCTTCCCATGGGGTTGCAGACCCTTTCAGCTTCTTCAGTCCTTTCTCTAGCTCCTTCATTGGGGTCCTCCTGTTCAGTCTGATGGTTAGCTGCAAGCATTCTCCTCTGTATCAGTATGGCTCTGGCAGAGCCTTAAATGTGTTTTCATTTAAAAGACAATGAATAATTCTTAAAAGTATCCTTAGTTATTACATTTTACATGACTGCTTTAGTAAATGTGATAGTAAAATAGATTTACAATAATTCAGAAAAATAAGAATTCTATTTTACATTGGTGATGGAGAAATGAAGGAACATTATAAAGTATTTATAAGGGTATAACTACAATTATAGGTTAGATTGCTGACACATGCTTTAATCTCAGCAATAAGGAAGCAGATGAAAGAGCATCTGTAAGTTCAAGGCCATCTCCATGTAAGCAGCATGTTCCAGGATAACCAGTGCCACACACACAAAAGACAGTCTCAAAAATTAAAAAAATTAAAAAAAAATTTAAAAAAGATGTGAAGAAATAAAAGGAGAAAAAGAAAAGTAGAAAGGAACAGTAAAATAGAAGGAAAAGAAAGAAAAAAATTAGAAATCATATACAAAGACAATTGCTATAACATTAGTCTAAATTATTGCGATAACTTCAGGATAAATGAATAATAGAATGTGAAAACCATTGGAATGGAGCAGTTAGTCATTTGTCTTTTTAAAGTTGCTTTAATGTGGGAATTTTAATAGGTGGATTTAAATAATCCTTTGTTCTTTAATTTTTGTGATTTTATATATGTTTGACATTTTTTCAAAATTGAATTTTATTGCTTTTTATTTATTGTTTTTGATACATAGTAGTGTATTTATTAGCCCTGCTAGTTGACACATGAGTGTAAGGAAAATATGAAAAAGAACTTATCTGTATGCATCTATGTGTGGGTATGTGTTCATGAGTTCTTGTGTTCACAGAAGCCAGGTGGCTGGGTACTTCCTGCTGCTGGAGTTATAGCAGTTGTGAGCTGCCCTATGTGGGTGCTGGAATTTAAACTAATGTCTTCTCCAAAAACAATAGCAATGAGCTTTCTGTATACTTCTCTGTTGTGAGGAGAGAACAACGCTTGTTTAAGACAGAGGAGAACAGGAGGCAGATAGAATGGAGGAAGCCAGTGGCTGGCTCTAACATAACATAGTTTGTAAAATTAGATGCTAGAACCTCCTCTCAGAGATCATATTACTTATTGATTCTATACTAAGATATTGTGGTGTTTTCCTTCATGTGGTGACTCAATTGAGTTCCAGAAAAATGGTACTGCAGAGCATGGCATCTAGCCATGGGAATTTAAAAGCACAGGACATGTGTGGCAACAACCAGCATTGGAAATTCAGTGAGACAGGAGGAAAGAGCCCTGGTTAAAAGGAAAGAGTAAGGTCCTGTCTGCCAGGCTGGAGACAGGCCGAAGCTGTCAGTTGGTAGTAGCCACTTTTAGCATGGATGCCTTTTTATTATTACAGGCAACACTGCTCTTACTAGTATTTCTTACAATAGCCTGTTATTTATTGTAAATAAAACATTTTAAATTATATACATAGATTTGGGATAAAGGATAAGGAAGGTAGACTGCTTATTCCTTTATACACTAAGTATCCACATACTACCTTCATACTTCTCTTCAATTCTACCTTGATAAACTCTTCAATGGCTTCTGATTTTCAATATTATTTTAATTGCATATAACTGCATTAGAGCCTATCCCTGTTACGTTCCTTTCTGTTGGCACATTATAGAGATGCTTTATATGTTTTTCAGATAACTTCAAACCACATAAATAATTAGTAGTTGTGTTTGCATTTCTTTCTTTATGTCTTAATTCCATAAATCTTGATCTTGACCTCACAAAAAGAAATGATTTAAATGTCCTCTCATATTCTCTCTGACTTTGCTTTGCTTACCATGGTCTCATGCCCAATCTAACAATCTATTGTCATGTTCCCTGTCAAAGTTTACCTCCTAAGTTGTTTGTTTCAAAATATTTTTTTTATGTTTAAGATGTAAAACTTGATTTTTTTTAAATGACATGAACTCAATAAGATCCACCAAGTTAAATAAAAGTGTCAGTTGACAGTTGTTTTTATAATTATCTCTCTGTTCCTGACTGAAACAAATAAACCAGTTATGCTGTACATACAGCCTATTACACTATTGTGGACATGTGGATATTCTATTTCAAAAATATAAAATGCATCAATTAATGGAGAAATTGTATGTATCAGCTTGTACTCAAGGTGATCATTACTTTTTCTTACATTTTTTATATACATTTACAGCCTCAAAGTGCTTTGTGAAATGTTATTAGGACATGAGGTGTCATTGTTGGAGGAAACTTATAATTTCAGCAAAGTGATGACTCTAGTTGCAAAATAGTTATTATGGCCCACCAGAGTATTATAATGTTTGTGGTAGATAGGAGCATTTGCAGTGAAGGCAAGAGAAAACAGAATAGCACAGACAGGAGGTAGACATCCCATAATGACAACATTAATTATTTCTAAATTGTGAGTCTATTCATGATTAGCAATATGTTCATAAGGTCCTTAATTATCATGGTTTTACTCTACCATAGAAAAGAATTTTCATTGAACAGTACAGTGAGAATTCTCATTTGTGTTTGCTAGAGTCTAAGGAATGCCATTGGGCTAGAGATTTCTAAAATTTTGATGATTATCAAGGAGTAGGTAGCAACTTGATTGCCTTCACGCCTTCTCTCTTATCCTTTTCAAACTGTTGCTTTGTATATAAATACTACAATGTTGGGAGACCCTTAACTTGTATAGCAATTTTGCAGCTGATGGAAACTGATGTGAAGTACAGGATTAGTAGTGTAAGGATAAAGTGTTGTTTCTATACTCCAGAACTGGAATATCAGGATGCATAACAAACTTCATTTAGAGAAGTACCAGCTATGTCATTGGATGGAACTGTTTCTTTGAGCAATATGGGTAGAAACTGCTGAGTATCTTTATCCTATATCAGCAGGAAATATTTTTAAATAACATTACTTCAAGAATTTAAGAAATTTGAAGAGTAAGAGAGAGGGACAAGACTGTGAGTTCCTTCCACATTCTTGGCCTGGCCAAATAGATAGATAGATAGATAGATAGATAGATAGATAGATAGATAGATAGATAGATAGATAGATAGATAAAAAGTGTATTTTAACAATAGAAGTTGTAAGAATACATCACATCACTCTATGGGAGGTGGGAGTTAAGTACTGACAGGGGTGGACAGACTGGCTGGCAGAGGGAATAGAAAGAGAAAGAACTACAAAATGATGCTTTTCAAGGGGAAATAACTTGGACAGTAGTAAGGACAAACAGTCTACAGGATCTAGTAACTCTCTTAAGAACTGAAGCTTTATGTTTTCTGATTCCATAGCTTATTAAAGGCACAGCTATTCCTCTTGTTTTCTGGTCTGTTTTTTGCCCGAGTTATTAATACCCCATCTTTCTTCCCCATTAATATATTTATGTATTCATCTTACACCCCAATGGCAGTGTCTCATCCCTAGTACCCTTCCACATAGCTCTTTCTCTTTCCCCATCCCCTCACCTCTGAGAAGGATTAGGCTACCCTGGGTACCAACCCACCTTGGCATATCAAGTCACTTCAGGATTATGCTCATCCTCTCCCACTGAGGCAAGACAAGGAAGCCTAGTAGGCACCCCCTTCTCCAGCTAGAGTCATCCTGCTAGACAACCTGAAACCTCCCATATCCACGTCTCTGGCACATCATAGAGCTGTGCCCTTGCCCCTGCAACTGATTTGTGTTCATTCTCCCAGCCTTCTCACACTAGCTCTTCCTACATCTGATTCTTCCATTCTTTTGTTATGTTCCCTGGAAATCCCAAGGAAGAATGCTTGAATTGCACTGAAAAGGGGACATCCCCCATCTTCTTGGCTTATCCTCTAAGTATGAACAAATCTTTCCTTTTGATATCAGAGGTCCCAGAACAAATGGAGTTGTTGTAATGAGACTTTTGTTATAAGCAAAAGTATATAATGTAATTTAAGACATACAATAATATAGTTAATTATAAATTGTGATACATTTTGAGGAAAATTAGGTACTAGGAAAAAATGAACACCCAAAGCATAAGATTACGGGCACTATGGGATCTGAGATTAGAATGTAGAAGGCCTTGGGTTAATCCTTAGCAACAGCAAAGTTAAACAGACAAGCAAAGAAAGCAAGGACAAAGCAAAAGTACCATATCCATTTCAGCACTAAGCTTACTGAGTCAAGAGGATTTCTGGTAATTTTAAGACATCCATGAATCCAGATCAAGATCCTGCTCCCCAAACCAAAAAACCAACAAAAATAACAGAAAATATATGGGTAGGGTTTAAGAATGGAGGTTCAAGGATGTTCCTTAGGAAGTCTCATTTATTTTTGTATCAATGAAATAAGTGACACTGGTGGAAAAAGTTGGAAGCAGATGTATTCCAGACAGAAATTAAAAAAATAATAGGGATATAAGGAAAGATAAAAAGGCATGTGATTTATTTGATGAGATACAACTGGGAGAAAATAGAAATGTTTAGACACATGTGACAATGTTGGATGTATAGGCCTGGGATTTTTACAAAAAGAGAAGGCAGAGAACTTAAATAAAAATGATTCTATTGAGCACTGGACTGTGAACAAGTATATATATTGTAAGTTTTAGTAACTACTTTTGACACAAGTGTCTTAAACTTTCAGAAATGGAAGCTTGTTTCCTGTTACCAAGAATAGTCTTTTTTTTCACTAGCCTTGATTTATTTTTTCATCTTAAAATTTTTTCGTGTTTTGTTATATGTAATTTTTTAAATAAAATTAATCATTCCATCTATTAACAAATTAGATGATATCACATTGTCAGGTTACCCCTCTACCAACCTCCCAATCCCACATTTGCCCTTCCCTCTCCTCTTTTCCTGTATGAAGTCTCTGCCCCCCAACCCACACTCTCCAGTATCTTCTTTGGTACATCAAACCTTCCCAAGGCCAAGCACCTCCACCTTCCAAGATCATCCTCTTCCTTCCTCAGTGCAGGACTGAAAGAAACATCAACACCCTGGTCGTCCTTTCTTCTAAGCTTCATATTCTCTTTGAGTTGGATCATGGGCAATGTCAGCTTTTGGGCTAATTTGCTATACTGTTTAAACAGATCAACTACCAAGAGAAGTGGAAGCCACATTGTAAATTGTAAAGCATTGGTTCTGCAGTTAGAAATGAGCTATATCACATCTTGTAGATTCCTTTGATCCACCATGCCAACCTCACAGGATGCTAGATTCTATGTAGTCCTTTAATCTTGGATCAGAATAGTTTGGCTCCACTTTTTACAGTAGCAAAGAAATATATTTAAGGAAATAAACAATTGCATGGGTGGCCAAATCTGCATAATTAACTACAATTAATATCCCCAGATCTCTTTGAAGTCTGACATTAATAATGTAAACAAACAGAGGAAGATACCATGACTGAAACCAATAAAATATAATTCAATTTAAAATTACAGAAGAAACTTAAGCTGTTTCAAGTGCCGAGGCAATGAAAATAAAATTCCTGGAGCTAAAGCAACTTAAGCAAAAATGTTAATCCTTCTTGGATGGGTTTGTTAAATAATTATTAAGCTTGCACACATAGTCACAGGCAGATACATGTGCACACACACAAACACACTCTTATATCAGATTACCTGACCCTGTGCTTTATCCTGAAAAATGCCATAAAATGAAGAGGAATGGGCTGAACTGAATGGGCAGTGGAAGAATGTAGAATTTGCCTTGTCCTAGGTCCTAATAGGAGACTGGTGTCTGATATTGACTGTTAGTTGAGAAACAATAAGAGGGGTACCTCTCAGGATAGCCACATTTGGGTGTATCAGTAAGGACGAACTGGAGGGAATTTATCTCTATTGAGTGTCACATGTTAAATTTAGTTTTCTACATAGGTAGAACACACCCAAAACTGATGATAAGGATGGACACAAGGCACAACATGGAAGATGTTTGTAATAAATTTAAAAATCAAGAGGAATTGAGACTGAGAAAATAAAGTAGAAGAGTGAGTAGGAGTATGATTTGAAGACCAAACTATACTTCTAGGAGGCAGCATCAATACAGCATTGGAATATGGTAGAAATTTCAAGCCCCACTATTACAAGACATCATTATAAGACTTTGTTTATTTTTCTTTCTTCCAAATGGTGAAAGCATGAGCTATTATAATGAGAAGAGAGCTGGGTAGAATTATTCATTAGCTCTGCTCTAGGGTAAAGATGTCTATAGAAATTTGGAATCAGGATTGGACTAGCAGATAGTTATTTTATCTTTTAACGGCTTTATAGGTTGTTCCTTCCCATGATTTAGCTTAAATCCGTTGAGATTCACTCAGGCTGTGTATATAATTTTCAGCCAGGTTTAGGAAATGTAGTTAAAAATAATTTTTCTGTAGCCAACTGAGTTTATTCTTTAGAGTAAGATAAGTATGAAATAAACCAAATAGACAAGTTCTGTGCCGCATAGTGTGACATTATCAGAAAGAACACAGAACAAGTCAACAGACAAAGCCTAAAAAAGTTGGCAGATGAGGAAGTATGCATACTACATCACAGTTTCTTCAGCATTGAAATATTTTTCTCCAGGAAAGAGGCTCATGGGATACAGGTGGTAAATGGAAGCAACATGTCTGAGAAAATTGAAACATAAAAGATATAATTGGCTAACCCTCCCCAGTGATGCAAAGAAGTAGTAACGAACTACTAGGGAGGAGACTCAGCCTGGAGAAAGGTTGTCTCTCAGAGTCATTAAATTATTTTTTAAAATTTTTTATTGGATATAAATATATATTTTTTTACATTTCAAGTGCTAATCCCTTTCCCAGATTCTCCTTCATATGCCATATGCCTTTCTTCTTCCACCTGCTACTATAAGAATAATCACCCACCCACCCAACCACTCCTACCTTTCCGCCCTGACATTCCCCTACACTGTGGTATAAAGCCTTGGTGATACTAAGGACTTCTCATCTGACTGATGCCCAACAAAGGCCATCCACTACTACATGTACAGCTGGAGCCATGGGTCTGTCCATGTGTACCTGTTGAATAGTGGTGTAGTCCATGGGAATTCTGGTTGGTTGGTATTGCTCTTCTTATGGGGTTGCAAATCCCTTCAACGCCTTCCATTTTTTCTCTAACTCCTTCATTAAAGACCCTGTTCTCGGTTTAATGGTTGGTGTCAAGTATTTGCCTCTGTTTTTCTCATGCTTTGGCAGAGCTGCTCAAGGACAATTATATTACTCTCCTGTCAGCATGCACTTCTTGGCATCAGCAATATTGTCTGGGTTTGGTAGCTATATAAGGGCTAAATAATTAGGTGGAACAATCTCGAGATAGTCTTTCCTTCAGTCAAATTTTTGTCTACAGAATATTTTTTGTTCTCCCTTCTAAGAAGGACTGAAACATCCTTCTAAAGTAAGGGAATGAACAAGGAATAAGCTCTCTCCCTACCTATTCAATATAGTACTGGAAATACTAGCCAGAGCAATTAAAAAACAAAAGGAGGTCAAAAGGATACAAACTGGAAAGGAAGAAGTCAAAATACCACTATTTGCAGATGATCAGATAATATACTTAAGTGACCACAAAACTTTCACTAGAGAACTCCTAAAACCTGATAAGCAACTTCAGCAAAGTGGCTGGATATTAAATTAACTCAAACAAATCAGCAGCCTTTCTCTACTCAAAGGATAAACATGCTAAGGCCTCTAATCAAACAAGTGAAAGATCTTTATGACAAGAACTTTAAATCTCCGAAGAAAGACATTGAAGATCTCAGAAGATGGAAAGATCTCAAACACTCATGGATTAGCAGGATTGATATAGTAAAAAATGGTCTTCTTGCCAAAAGCAATCTACAAATTCAATGCAATCCCCATAAAAATTCCAACTCAATTTTTCATAGAGTTGAAAAAGGAATTTGTAAATTTATTTGGAATAACAAAAACCAAATATAGGGAACGCTTTTCTCAGCAATTAAGGAACTTCTGGGGGAATCGCCATCCTTGACTTCAAGATGTATTACAAAACAGTATTGATAATAATTGTACAGAATTTGTATTTGTACAAAAACAGGAACATAGAACATAGATCAATTGAAGATCCAGAAATGAACCCACATGTCTATGGTCAATTGATCTTTGAGAAAAGAGCTAAAACCATCCAGTGTAAAAAAGATAGCATTTTCTTTTTTTCTTAATTAAACAAATTTATTTTAAAAACAGAGATAAATGTACAGATTTTAGAAGAATTTTTGCATAAAACTATATGAATATATTTTTGTCAATTCTTGATCTTTGTTTAAAGGTTTGATAGTATGCATTGAAAACTTAGTAGTTACAATGAGCATAAAGTACATATAAAACAAAATGTAACATAGAAATAGTCAATGCTTTCTTGGTGTGTAAAGACTAAACATAATCATTTTTAAATACCAAGGATTGCCAAAGGCTGTATTCTTACCTCTTGAAATGGTGCAAGTCTGACTGTCAGGCAGCATGTAGGAGACTGGAAATTTACCCATGCTTATCACCCCATACAAAGCTCAAGTCTAAATGACTCAAGGACCTCCATATAAAACCAGATACACTCAAACTAATGAAAGAGAAAGTGAGAAAGAGCCTTGGACACATGGGCACAGGAGAAGTTTTCCTGTACAGACCATCAATAACTTTTGCTCTAAGATCAGGAATCAAGAAATGGGACCACATAAAATTTGCAGTGCTTCTGTAAGGCAAAGGACACTGTTAGCAAGACAAAACAGCAACCAAAAGAATGGGAAAAAATTCCCAATTCTACATCTGATAGAGAGGTAATATGCAATATATAAGAAGAACTCAAGAAGTTTGACTCCAAATAATCAAATAGTCTTATTAAAAAGGGAGGGGGATCAGAGCTAAACAGAGAATTCTCAACTGAGAAATATTGAATGTCTGATAAGCACCTAAAGAAACGTTCAATACCCTTTGTCATCAGAGACATACAAATCAAAACAGCCTTGAGATTCCACCTCATACCTGTCAGAATGGCTAAGATCAAAAAATTGGTTGACAACAGATGCTGGTAAGGATATTGAGAAAGAGGAAGACTCCTCCATTGTTGGTGAGACTGAAATTGGTACAACCAGTCTTGAAATGAACCTGGTGGTTCCTCAGCAAATTGGATATTGTATACCTGAGGACCCAGCTGTACCACTTCCAGGCATATACCCAAAAATTATCTAGAATTAAATTAGATTTAAGTCATTGAAAGGGTGCAGGAATTCAGCTTTCTAGTTGTCATCTGGTCTGGGAATAATTTTCAGAGTGGCATCTTTTTTCCTAGATGCATCTCTTGTCCTGTAACCTGTAACCCATACTCCTGTTAGTAACAACAATAAAGATTCATTTGTTAACCAATTTTGACTCTGTTGTAATCATTACTTTGCTTTGTTGAGTTTCGTTCGTGTGGTGCATGTGTTGAGTGCCTCCAGGAAAAATTTTTTGAACAAGCAAACTGTATGAGAAACATTTTCAAAAACAACAGTCAGAAGAAAGACCAAGTTCTTGCAAAGAGCATAAAATAGTCTATGATTTGGGTTATCTATCGTTCACCCATTATCTGTCAATCAATTCCAATGTCAACCCATCTATATATCTATCATCTATTTTTCTAAGTATATCAGAATACTTCAGAAATAATAATTTCATCAATGTTATGAAAATAAAAAGATTTAAATATATCAAGTAGAAGAACGTGTCTCACATGAGAAGAAATGAGCCATAGAGTTTCAGGTTTCCCACATGTTTATGTGGCTTTAATCATAATTATTATTTATTCATGAGACTCAACACAAAAGCTGATCATTTGGCATTTTTTAAAAATTTTAACCAAGATCTACTCAAAACATATTCAGCATGCCTTTAACAGGGGCATTGAAGAATGTTCAACAAAAGGACAGCCTTCTGGGGGTTTTAATAAAAGCAGAATTCTGGTTTAACAGACAATTACTATGGACACAAACTCATGTTTTGCCTGGAAACTAAGTCTTCATTTTTCAGAGAAAGACAGAAGGACATTGTTTCCCTCTTCCCTTTGCCCCTGTGACTGGTTATCTGCAGTATTAGCTGAATTTGTACCTCATTCTCAGCAAATGTATAGCACCCTGAAATAAAAGCATGTCTTCCCTGTGTTTCCTATAATAGATAGACCTAATAGATGATTATCTTCTGGCTTCTCCTGAGATAGTAAAGGATATCAAAACAAGTCAGAGCACGGCAGTGGAAGGATGTTTCAACCGTGCTCCTTCTAAATGATTCTAAATTGCCAAACCACTAGCTTCCTTTAATTTGGTCTTTCTGTTGTTAGCCCACAAACACTCTTCACAGCTGGAAAGTCTTCAAAGAAGAAAACCAAAGAAAAACAAAAAGAAATTATTATTTTATGGCTAGAGGACATGATAATATACAATAAGCCAAATATACAAATAGGCTTTAAAGCAAAGGATAGTGAAACTCTCTTTGTTGCAATGAAAATTTACCAGGGCCCATTTAGTTGGAGTATGGAGGGGGTACTGGAGAGATAGAGACCTTAGTATGGGATACAGTTTGGAGTTTGTGGATTGTGATGTTATAGGTGCTCTTACATAGAATGACTTATTTTTTCTGAGTTGCTAGATTATGATTTAGTAAATATTCACTGTAATCAAAGCATTCATTAAAGCATATACTATACATGTGTATATAATATGCAAATAAACACACATAATTCTTTATAGATTCACTATATTATCTATAAGATTTTAAGACAAATTAACATCATAGTACAAATTTATTGGGAAACAGAGTAGGCCTGTAATCCAATATGATGTCCTTGCAAGACAGAGAGATGTGGACACTGACACTTTTGTAGAATATTATGTGGGGGTGACAAAAATATAAGCACTGAATACAAAACATAAAGAAGAAACTCCAGAACAGATGTGAGGGTTATGCTTATAATAGAAATACCCTCATAAATCTCGGCATACCCTAGAACCTAGGCAAAAGAGAGCCACATAAGAGATGTACTCTCTGAGCATGCACTCATCCCTAGAACCTTTTCAGAGGAGACATGTCCTCATAGCTTCCTGGGAGAACCAATCTTGACAATATCTAAAAACATGAAACAGTTTATTTTTCAGCCTATGGTATTTTGTTAGAGCAGTCATGGAAAGCTAGTACACATTATATCTTTGAGATGAAAGCAATATGAAATTAATGTTTTATTCTTAGAGCAATTTTTGATCAAAAACTGTCTTAACCTAACAAAGATGTTAAAAGTACCCTAAGTTCTAGTTCCTAAGCTTTGTATACATTGACTTCTTGTTGATGCTGACAATTTTATTAAATGATTTGATGTATCTTTTTGTGTTTTCTGAATAAAATGTTTTCTTTGATCAAAGTAGTGTTGATTACAAGTATTTTAAATTTTGGGCTTTTCTACAATTTGGCTTAGCTCTCTACTTGTAACAGCTCTTTCTTTTTGAAGACTCTAGAAAAAGGAAGAACTGCTTCAAGGACATAATGGACACTTTTGAAAAGAAATCTATTATTGAATCAAAGATGTCTGTATAGATCAGATGTCAGCTAGGGAGGTACAAGTGATATATAAGTATATTGCTCCCCATTATGAAGGAAATGAGACAGAAGATCAGTGTAGTGTTATACTGTTGATAACCAGAGAATAAGAGAATTGCTACCATCCTGAGAATCAAGAAGATAAGCGTAATGACCACACACTTTTTTTTTTCTAGAAATAAGCATCAGGAATCTAACTTTAGATTTCTATTGTGTGACTTTTCCTTGAGAAGCATGGCAAAAATCTCTATTCAACCCCAAAGCAGGGAAATGACAGACTGAATTAGTATGTCTATTCCAGTCTAAGTTGATGAAGTGGAGTTACTTACAGGAACATAAGAGACCCAGGTGAGTAAGTGGAAAGCTTACCCCAGCAAGAGTTACTCAGAAACACAGCATAATGGTGTTCTAGGTCCAGGTTATATGTTGTCTCACCAATGTTTCCTCTACTAAGTAGTTCTTCGTTACTTATAAAACTTCAGAGATGGGCTTCATGTATCTAATAAGATTCACCTGCATTAAAAATCTTGTATGTTTTCAGAGATTTCTGAAACTGATCATTCTTACAACTCCATTCAGGAGAGGATGATTCCATTTTAATAAAATCTGCTATCCAAAAAAGAATGGTATTGAACTTAATGTAGTTCAAATGATTTCTACATACAAATAGTACTATTTTACTCTATGCTAATTTTCATCTGTTGCTAGCTTCAAATTTACTGCATTCTTCTCAGTAAGTGACTCCTGCTACATATCACAGCCATTTTTCTTGAAGTAGCAAACTTAACCTTCTTTCCTAAATAGAGACTCTGAATTCTGGCATATTTTCATGAAAAGATGTCAGCATTTATTATTAAGTAAATGAATTGATTGTTCCAAATGACTAAACACTCCTGAAGGCTGGAAGAGTGAAATAAATGCATGTCGTTTTTTCATTTTGTAATTTTAGTGTCTGTGCCATGGATCAATGATAGCTAAGAAAGATTTATTAGTACCAGTTCTACCTTGGTTACAGTTCTGACTAAATCACCACAATCTTTCCATACAACTACCATGTGTAATATTTAGAATGATGACTCAAGCTTTATATCTAAACAGCTACTGCTGGCACTTAGCTGTGAACATCACTGCACACTTGACCCATATCCAAGAACAGACATAGCCATGGTATAAGCCCCTTGTCCAAGGCTGAGATCTATTTGTATTCAAAGATGAAAATGCAAACTTGATCTCTTTCTGTTGATTTTATGAGATGCATTTTCTTCTTAGATCTGAAGACTTAGCCATCTTTCAGATATACATGCTATGGTAGATGTTAACAATTCTCAGAAGTTTTAACAACACATTGCTTTGCTCTTAATGTCTTTTCAGTAAATGCTTAACTGAGATCAAGACCACACACACAATGCTTTTGCTAAGATACAAAAAATATAATCAAACAACGTAAAGTCTACATTCATATTTATAGAAGAGTTGTTTTCATGTGGAATCCTAATTTACGGCTGTAATGAAGAATTCTTTATATCTTTTGGTAGCATCATTTTGTTCCTTGGAACCACAGTGTCTGGAAAATCAGCATCCTAGAATTGGAACTTGTGTATGTATTGTTTAACTCAAATCCAGCTGAAGTGATTATCAACACACTATAAAGTTGCCTGCTCAGAAGGTAGATTCAAACAGTGACTCAAAATTCATAGACCCACTTTTTATCTCCTGAATATTTGCTTTTTGTTTCTCAATCAGCACTTTCAAAACCCAAAGTGTCTAGAATCAGCTATTTTGTAGATATTTGGGAAAGAACAATGAAAGACCATTCAACTGAAAGGAAATAAGTAGTCTCAAGACTGAGACAAAGGAAAAATGCATCCTTTTTTGTAAGGTATAAGTAACTATTCCTGTAAACTTTTAGTTCAGAATGTTCAGCAAATTATAATCATTTTATTCTGTTATGTTAAAAAATATGATTAGTGTTCATCTGTAAGGGCAATGTAGCTTTTGTTTATATTTGTCTACCTAAGAAGACTCATGAATCTCAAGAAGAGGAAAGGCCAAACTGTGGAAGCCTCAGTCCTCCAAAGAAAAAGAAAAAAATTGTCTATTCATCATATATTATTATGTAACAAACTTTGTGAGCCATAATAATATTTTATAAAATAAATAAATTAAAAAAGGAATTAGTAAAAAAAAGACTATAGATACAAGTATATTTCAGTCAAGTCATAACACAAAGATTATGTTTTATATTTTGCAAAAACAGAAGCATATGTGGTCATGTATTCTTTTCCTTTTCATTATGCAAAAATGGTATATTAATTTAAATAATAGAGATATGAGGAATTACACTAGTGCTATCTCTTAAATGGAAGTCATTCCAGCACTCTAACCTTGAGCTCCTTCCTACAGTTAACTCAGTTACTCATGGTCAGGACATTAAAAGACCATAGGAATATTGTGTAAAAAAACTGAGAAGAGATGAATACTATAAAAACCTGACAAATGATATGTTTCAATAACTAGAGATGGTAAGAAGTTCATAAAAAATATAGATATACAGCAGAGCTACGGGGTAGGTGATTGTATTGAAGGTTGAAGGTTAACATCTTTAAGACAGTCAAACTGATGCTATGTAACTTCATCTTACTATAACAGGGCTACAAATAGTAATATTAAAAGAATGTATTCCTTACATGTCAGCACCTCTAAATCAAAGCCCTCAAGATGACAGAATGAAAGACTTGAGGATAAGCCAGTCATTGAGAAAATTCAATTTTGTTTTGTTTTATTTAGTCTTTTGGTGACAGCTAGAAGTTATAGTCCACACTATTGATTAAAATCAAGACCCAAAAATATGAAGCTCTTTCAGTTCTCTGTTAACACTTACAGTTTCTTTGTTGTATGTGATTTAAAAGAACACAAATTTGATTCATTATAACTTATCAAAAGTAGAATTACTGCCAGAAAGTAATTTATAATGTTATTAAATGTTAAATTCTTGAGTGCATGTTCTGACAAGTTTCACTAAATCTGAGGATATTGGCTTAACAGGCGATAAGGCAGTTATGTTGATTTCAAAGACGTACATAAAACTGGCTTTTATAAAATAAGTATTTGAAACATGTTTCTTATTCAGACACATAAATAATAAGCTGGAAAAGGGATAACTAAATTTTTAAATCCAAAATAATTATTAAAAATAATAAACTATTAAACCAACAATATAAGAATAAATGAAAACTAGTAATTTTTCATTAACTATTTTATTTGTTTACATTTCAAATATTATCCCCTTTGTGTCCTCCCTTCTCTGAATTCTGTACACAGTTCCTTTTGCCTTTACCCCACGCACCCAACCACTCCTTCTTTACTCCTCTAGTATCTCCTTTTCTTAGGCCATCAAGGATTCACAGGACCAAGCATTTTCCCTCCCACTGATGCCAGATAAGGCTGTCCTCTGCTACATACATAGCAGGAGCCATCTTTGGTTGGTAGTTCAATCCCTAAAAGCTCTGAGGGGTCTAGTTAGTTGATATTGTTGTTCTTCCTATAGGGTTGGGCAATCCCCTTCATCTTTTTCAGAACTTCCCTTAATTCTTCCATTGCAGCTCAGTACAATGGTAAACTGTGAGTATCTGCATTTGTATTGGTCAGGTGCTGGCAGAAACTCTCAGGGTAGCCATACAAGGCTTCTGTCTGTAAACACTTTTTGGCATCACCAAAGTTTTTGGGTATGGTCTCTGCAGATGGAATAAATCACATGGAAGGAAAATCTGTGTGTAGCCTTTCCTTCAGGTTTTTTTTTTTTTTTTTTTTTTTTTTTGTTTCTCCTTCTAAGTGGGTTTAAAGCATCCAAACTTTGGCCTTCCTTCTTGTTAAACTTCATGTGGTCTTTGAGTCTCTGCAGAAAGAAATTGAAGAAGACCTCCAAAGATGAAAAGATCTCCCATGCTCATGAATTGATATGATTAATGTAGTAAAAAAAGGTCATTTTACCAAAAGCAATCTATAGATTCAATACAAGCCCCATCAAACTTCCAACTCAATTTGTAACAGAGATAGAAAGAGCCATTCTCCACTTCATCTGGAACTAAAAAACCCAAGATAGGGAAAACTATTCTCAAAAGTAAAAGAACTTCTAAGGGAATCACCATCCTTGACTTTAAGCTATATTACAGAACAACAGTAATAAAAACTGTACGGTATTGGTACAGAGACAGACATGTTGATCAATGGAATAGAAATGAAGACCCATAAATAAAACCACACACTTATGGACACTGGATCTTTGACAGAGAAGCCAAAAATATACAATGGAAAAAAAAAAAAGAATCTTCAGTAAATGCTACTGGTCCAACTGGCAGTCAGTAGGTAGAAAACTGAAAATAGATTCATATTTGTCAACTTGCACAAAGCTCAAGTCCAAGTAGAACAAGAATTTGAACAGATAGAAGACATACCCAACATAAAATCTAATGGAAGAGAAAGTGGGAAAGAGCCTCAAACTCATTGGCATATGGTCAGAAGGAATTTCCTACACAAAACTGCAAAGACTCAGGCTCTAAAATAAAGAATTGATAAATGGGACCTCTCTTTCTTTCTTCTTTTCTTTTCTTTTCTTTTCTTTTCTTTTCTTCTCTTTTCTTTTTTTTTTTTTTATAGATCCAAGGAATACCAGCCCAGAGATTGATCCACCCACAATGGGACTTCCTATCATTGATCACTAATTGAAAAAAAATGCCTTACAGCAGGATTTCAAGGAAGCATTTCCTCAAGGGAGGCTCCTTTCTCTGTAATAACTCCAACTTGTGTCAAGCTGATACACAAAACAAGACAGTTTCTCTTCTTCTGCCCTTCTCTCACTTCTCCCCTCCCTCCCTTCTCCCTTCCCTTCCCTCCTCTTTCCCTTCTCCCTTTCCTTCCCTTCCCCTCTCTCTGTGTATGTGTATGTGTTTGTGCACATTTGTCCATTCACATGTGAACATGTGTATAGATGTCAGAAGTAAGCTCTGGATGTCTGTCTTCAAGAATAACATCCTCTGTATTTTGAGACATTTTTTTCTCATTGGCCTGAAACTTGCTCTACAGTCAGGCTGCTTGTCTAGAGAGCCAGGAATCTGGCTGTTTTACATTTCCAGATCTAGGATTACAGGTGGGCTATACAGTACCACATTGTTTTATAAAGGTTCTGAGACATAAACCCAGGTCTTTATTTATGTAATGTAAACACTCTAGTCAGAGCAATCTTCCCAGGCCTTAAGATGGATTTTGACTTGTCTATTTGTAAAGTATTGGAGGAAATATGAGTGTGGCAGAGAAGATACGTTTCTATTCTTCTGGAT
Source organism: Micromys minutus (assembly GCF_963924665.1). Lineage (NCBI taxonomy): Eukaryota > Metazoa > Chordata > Mammalia > Rodentia > Muridae > Micromys > Micromys minutus. Next base: position 9,908,687 of record NC_137976.1, read on the forward strand.
TTCTGCCATCCACCATGAGCATAGCAGACACGTGTTTATTTTTGGGTGCTACTTTTCTTGGAACAAATCAGATCTGTAAATGGATGGCCCCAGCTGACCCAGAAAACCCACAAAAAAGAAATATTTGGCTGTTTTGAGTCAAGAATATATAATATTCATGTTGCAATTAAACTCCGACTAAGAGACTTGAACTCCACAGGCAATGCCAAGGTGTTGCTGGGGAACCAAATATGTACCAACAGGCAAGTTTGAATTACTGGTCTTGCCAAGAAGCAAAAAAGGATGAGAAACAGACCTCTCCCATGTAATCACCAATGGGTTCAAACCAACTAGGATAATGTGTCCTTTCCTTGACAGGCTAAGGACTTGTGACCCAACAAGATTAGGTCAGGACTGGGGAGTAGAGGGACAGGCCGACACAAGGCCATGACCCAGGCTGGTGTTTCATCTAGGAATGACTGGAAAAGGACAGAGGTCCACAGTGCTTTTATGTAATGAGTTTACAACAGGCAATCAAAACTCAAAAGTTAAATTCAGCAACAGAAATAAAGAAAATACATTGTTTTGTTATAACTAAGGGAAACTAAGTTTACCTTCCATGGCCATCACCTTCAGGCTGTTGTTATTAGTGGGGTCCTATGGTGAATATTTGCCTCTGATTATAGGGCTATCCATTTTTCCACTGCTATATAAATATAATACCATTCAGAAAAAGCATGCACATACTCACCTTGTCTCAGGGACCTCACCTCTGCCTAAGGGAAGTCCAAGAATACTATTACTGTTGATCTGCTCAAGGTCTTTATTTAATATAGTTAATGATAGTATTAGTAATAAAATACATTGACAGATTCATTTATGGGATCTCAGGAAATGTAGCCTGCTTGACAAAGTGTGCTTACATACATTCACTAAGTACTTGGAACAGGTCTCTCTCTCACACAGACACACATAAATACACAAACACACACACACACACAACCTATCCCTTTTTTTCCTCTAAGATATGAAGTCACCTCTATTAATCTTATCTTGAATTTACAACTTGTATTTTCCTTCATCTCTTTCCTTTTATCTTGATGGGGAAAAAAAGTAAAATCTTCTCCAGATGAATCATGTCAAACTTTCTGAGCATCCAAGAGCAATATAAATAATAGTTGACTTATCCCAGGAGGCAAAGAAGTTTATTAAGAAAATTAAGAACACTCACATCAAACAATTTCAACACCCACCAGATGCTATATTGGCATTACTTAACCAACTTATCATTCCATCAGGAATATAATCTAAAATAGTAAACAGTCTTGGTTTTCATTTTAAAATTTCACAAGCGCAGTAGAAATCAGAACAGACAGTGCTTGTTTGAACATGATTGAAAACATTTGTTTCCACCCACTCTAGGTGCCTCACTGTGTGCTAGAACGCTTTGCTTATGACACTTATTTACCATATATCTCTGTCTGGATATGACAATGGTTAACTGCATGCTTAATGCAGTAGATTCAGGTGGCTTCAGCAACTTTCAGAAAGAGATCTGGCCACACTTCTGCCTGTGCGAATAAGAAAATGTTGTTACTCATACTCTGCACTTGAATGCAGCCCTTGATTTGTGAAAACAATACCAACATTAAAACAGACAGACACACACACACACACACACACACACACACACACACACACACACACACACACACAATTTACCTCTTTCACTTGAAAGAAGCAACCTTCTATATCCATTCTTTCTTGGTTGAAACTTTTAAGATTCATGTGAAAGAAAGGAGAAAAGTTAGGAGTTCTGAAATTCAGGCATCCTTTTTTTTTTAAATTCTTTAATCCTTTTTAACAGTCTAGTCATTATTTCCCCTTCCTGTCTACTCTCTTACTGTTCCCCATTCAATACTTCCTCCACTATCTCAAAGAGGATGCCTTCATCCCTTCACTCCCACCCCAATAGACATCCCCACTCTCTGGGGCCTCAAGTTGTTTAGGTGTGCTTTTTGTCACTGGGTCCAGACCAGGCAGTCCTCTGTCGTGTATGTGTGTTGGGCCTTATATAAACTGGGGTATGCTGTCTGATGGATTGCATAGTGTCTGAGAGATCTCAGGGGTCCAGGTTAGCTGAGACTGTTGATCTTTCTCTATGGGTTTGCCCTCCTCCTCAGCTTCTTTCAACTTTTTCCTAATTCAACCACAGGGGTTCAGAACTTCAGTCCAATGTAAGTACCTGCATCTGTCTCAGTCAACTGTTTCTTGGGCCTCACAGAGAACATCCATTCTAGGCTCCTGTCTTTAAGCACACCATAATATCAGTAACAGTGTCAGACATTCTAATTCATAGTATATAGGCAAAGACAGCCAAAATAGAAACTGATGAACGTTACATAAGCCAGTTACATAAGATTGGTGAATCAGAATTGTAGAACTTGTGATTCAGCAGATAGTCCATCCATACTTTTCAGTTGGGGTGCATCAAATTCTTTAATGCTGGTGAACATTAAAAAAAATACATTCATTTTAAGAACAACAATATCAATCAACCAGAGTTCCAAAGAACTAAACCACTATCAAAGAGTACACATGGACAGACCCATGGCTCCAGCTGCATATGTAGCACAGGATGGCCTGGTTGGGTACCAATGGGAGGCAAAGCCCTTAATCTGCCAAGGCTTGATACCTCAGTGTAGTAGAATGTCAAGCAGGAAGGTGGAAGGGGGTGAGTGGGTGGGGGAGCACCCTCACAGAAGCAGGAGATGGGGGAATTGGAAAGGGGCTTTATAGAGGAAAAACTGGGAGAGGAGATAACATTTGAAATGTAAATAAAATATATACAATAAAATATTCCTTTTATTTTTTAATATTGTAATTATGTCATTTCTTCGTCCAACCACTACCATAAGCATTTTGCTCTGTTTCATATTCATGATCTCTTTACATTCGTTGTTGTTGCATTCACTTATGTTCCTATGTACAACCTGCTCAGTCTGTATGACATTACTTCTATGTATATTTTTAGGAATGACCACTCGGTATTTGATAAAGAATTTAAATACACTGCTTTGGGGAATATTCTACCAAGCTATGATGTCCATGGATCATAACAATGGCAAATTTGTCACAATAACCATGTAAGAGCAGTAGTGGTACATTCAATTTTGATGTAACCAAAGATTTTCTATTTAGACATAAGGCCTACTCAAATAGTGAATTCTTTAATTGTACTGGGCACTTGGCCAACAGCCATGGTGAATGAAGTTACAGATCTTGAGGTAGAAACTACAATTATCACTTTACTAAAACTGCATAATTTCTAACCACATCTAAACATTTTTCCTCATACACACAGAGTAGAATTATTAGCATTTATACAAAGTAACTTAGGTATAATCTGAATCTATTTTAAATTTAGAATGCTTAGAATGTACAAAGAAGTATAATTGCTAAAAATAAAAACAAATTTACTAATTTCTGTGGTCTGTTATTCTAAAATTGCCTTTGCTCTTCTCCTTGTATTTTAATTTTTAACAATGTTTTAAAATACCTGGTTAAATGGTTCTTTCACATCATATTAAAACTGTTTAGATTTAGTGTATTATGTTTCTGAGTGATATTTGGTAGAGGTTTTCATGAGTTTCTATGACAAACTCCACTGCTAAATGACTAGCAGGTGGAATTGAACTTGAACTCTCACTTTCTTCCTTGCACACAACAAACGCCACAAGAAATGCCCAGATACAGCACTTCTGCATTCATTGAAGAGAGATAAAAAACAGGAGAGTGGAAATAGAGAAGTAATTGTAATATCACCTGTAGAGGAATACTTGATGTATTTTCTTGGTTACATCCTAATAAATCTATGAAGACAATTACTCAAAAATTCTGTCCAATCAATTTTCCTGACTTCACTACTTAGGCTTCTCCCCAACCACAACAGAAGGCAAGGACATCTTTCATCACCTTGTCTACTTTGCAAGAAATTCTCCCAGCCAGCTAGATTAACTAAGATCAAAGCAATGGGTGTCTAGTATTTTTAGTTGAGGAAGATATTTTGGGTACAGATTAAGTAGACTTTCCATGAGTTAGTAAAATACTATTCTTGTCCCATAATTCCTTAGGAAAGAGAATGCATTTAAAATAGTTATTGATGGAATAAGGAAAGAATCTCCTTCTCCTTCTGTATACTCTGTTTCAATGGTGACTTGATTAAGGGTATATGCAGTGGATAAAATCTGTTCTGGAGAAAATGGGATGAAGATATTATATTTTCAAACAACACAGTATTAATTTAAAATATCTTAGCAGATTCCTCTCAACACACTACAGGTATTTATAGAAACGAAAATATTTAGCAAATATAAATTTAATACTAAAAGATGTCTGGACATTTGGTTGACTATTCATAGTGACAAGTTTTAAAACTGGCTTGAAAGTGGACAACAACTTCCCATGAAATTTCCAAGTCATTAAGTCTTCTTGACCATTGTTAGGGGACTGAAAAACAACAAAAAGTAACCTTGAATATATATGCATACATACTTATATATAAATATATACGATCATCATTACAAGCCTTAAGTTTATTATTATATACTTATAAAAAATCCATGTTATAAACAAATACTGTTGTTACCTCTTAGATCAATAAAGCCATTCCAAAAACAGGTAAAGACACAGATGTGTTTTGTACATATTTTTCAAAAAGAAAACAGTGTATACATGTATTGACTACACCAACCTTGGAAGATGTATGAGTATATACATGTAAACACACACACATATACACATGCACACACACAAATATACATGCATACACACACACACACACACACACTCACACACACACACACACACACACACACACACACATATATATATATATATATATATATATATATATATGTGCACTTTTATATACACAGTTTTGGTTGAATTTCTACTTGCAAAATATATAAACTAAACATGTAGTTGATCTTAAAATTGTATATGAAATGTCATTTTTATTATTACTTTACAAGGAATTAGAAAACATAAAATGTTAAGAATTATATGCAATATTTATTTCAAAATATTTGTTAGTACTTCTAGATTTATATAATTTTTTGTTTCATGTTCTAGGATTAACTTAATTTTGTGTGATCACATAATAAAAACAAATTATTTATATGAAGTATATAAATTGACCTGAAAGTCATGAATTTAAGAATATTGCTTTGGTATATGTTCTTCTTTGTAACTGTAGAATAATGATGTTATAAATTTAATATATTATGAAAATCAGTTTCTATTAAGAGATAAATTAAAAGCAATTTATTTATACAAAGAGATAGTATTCAGAGTTAAAAAAGGAATTTGTGTCATATGTCAAGGTCAATAAACATTGGTTATGGGATGCTAAGCAAGACAAGATATTATTCCAAAGATACATTCTGTATACCTTGAATAGTCAAAATTTTGGAGACAAAAGAAAAAGTAGCTTTATAGTTTGTAGGAAGGGTAAACATTATGAAACTACTACTACTTGCTATAGAGGATCATCTATACAAGGAGAAATGAAGCTTGCTTTCTGCTGTGTGTGTAGCACTGTGCACACAATCAGCAAAATTTAAGCAGCATATAGAATGTTCCAGAACAGTGAACAGGACAATTGCCCTCTCAGTATTTAAAAAGAGAAAGGCAAGACAAACAATCATAACTATTAAAGGCATAAGCGACTCAAAGAAATGGTGGTTTCATAGAGAACATAGTACTGAAGACAGTTGTCTAAATCACTGTCTTAATTTGAAAGGTAATTTAATGATTTCCTTCAAATTTAATCTCTTAGAGATGGTTCCAAAGTTTACTTCAATTAAAAAACTAGTTTAAAAACATTAAAATTTCAGATAATACAGCTGGTAAATATTCAAAATGTAAAATGTACTACTTAATGATATTAAAAGAGCTCTGATGTATTTGTATTCAACCTCAGAATAATCTATTGATCCTGTGTATTTTTCTGTCAATTCTTACATCTTGCTATTCAAGTTCTTGTGGTTGTGAAATGTCATAGCAGCATGGAATATTTATTTTGGATACAACCTTGAGATTATGTAATTGTCAGTAGAATGAAACAAAAATAATGATTGTATAATATTATTAAGAGGTTTTAGACGAAAAGATTATCTATTCATTCATGATAATCAATAACTTCCACATGCACAGATTCTATTAATGCACTGGGGTCCCCGTGTTCCCAAACTGGTTTTAAAAGCAAACAAGGACCTCACACTAGAAAGCTGTATTGTCACAGAAAATGCTGAACAATTGACATGTAAATGTCTGAGTTGATGTTAGTTATAAATTTTCATAACTACTGACAACTTCTTTTATTATACTATTGTTCCTAGCCTTTAAATTATGTAGTTACAAAATAACCATAGGTGATATGAGTCATTCAAATCACCTGCATTCTGATATATCGCCCTATATTTAAATAAAAACTTTCTTACTAGTAAAACTTACAGCAATGTATATATATATATGTATAAACACACACACACACACATATATATATATTATTCAATTTATATCTCTTTCAATTTATATTGGAACTATACTTCAGTGTTGGAGCTGCAGATAAAGAAGTTACACACACACACACACACACACACACACACACACACACACACACGGTAGCTTGATGTGTATATAACATTCTATATGAGATAGTGAGATGTGGGGTAAATTATTTGTCGTCTTAAATTCTGGATGGATTACCTGAAATCATGAGTGACTTCTGTTCTTGTCACTGTGTTTTCTCTTTCCATTTCTCTTTTTCTTTGTTTCTCTCTCATTTCCTTCTTCCTCCCATTGTTTCCTGATGTCTGTCTTATATCAATAAATGAACAGTGAGACAATTAGGTATCTCTGAGTGTGAAATATCTAGTCTGTCAGAAGTTGTGCAACTGAGACAGTGACTAAGTGAGTACCAATGGCAGAAGCTGGGGGAAGGAATTGGGAAAGCAGAGTAACATACTGTTGGAATCAGGAGCTGTAGTAAATGGGAATAGTGCAGCAATGCCAGAAAATGGCATGAAGCCATTATAGATAACAGCAGCTCCCATAGTTATTTTTACCATAGAAGTGAGGAGGTTTTGATATAGAAGGGAAAGGGGGAATGTGTGTTGTGGGGCAATAAATAAAATAATCAGTATGAACTCTTACCTTTTGATATGACAAGTTAACAGGAAAGTAAGTGCTAGTAGAATAGCATATGCATGTATGTAAGCACACGGGTTTCCTAGGTCAGTTTCATATGGGAAAGCAGGCCTTATTCATCTAGTATGAGCAAATACCCTTAGACCTGGTCTTGGTTTTAAAACTGTATTAATATCCATTGGAAGGAACCAAGGTTACTGGAGAAAAATAACTGGTTTTAAGGCTGGGTTAGCAGAAGTACAAGAAGGAATGTTGTGTTTGGCAAGAAAATGTGGAATATTCAAAAGCAGGTGGCAACATGTCATACGGGCATAGAGGCGAGGCTTTAAAGAACTCTGCTGGCCAGATGTGGGAAAACTGATGGAATTTCAATTATGTTCTTCTGAGTAAAATAGAAATTTGGAAACATATACAGAAATAAGAATAAATTAATAAAAGAGAAAACATGCAATGGCATATTTAGACTAATACAATATCCACATCCAAAAGCATAAATAAAAACATCACTATTAGATAGTAAACTGAATTTCTTTTGTCACGATGTTTTTAAGGTTTACCTATTTTGTAAATTAAAAACAATGTGTTCATGAGTGCTTTTCCTGCATATGAGTGTATGTATCACTTGTATGACTGTTACTTTTGGAGACAAGAATAGGGCATTGTATACACTGCAATTACAAATTGTGAACTGGAATGTGAATTGAGAATCAAACTTGGGACTTCTGCAAGAACAGCCAGTGCTCTTAATTACTAAGCCCTTCTTCAACTCGAATTTTTCTTTGTTTTAACATGGGTGTAAATTACATTTTTCAGAAAATAGTAATAATATGTTACTGTACACATCATGTAGCACTCTGAGTATTTAGATTACTTTCTCAGTTTTGCCACTGCAAAATAGTAGTATTATGAATATGGTTATATGCATATTTCTTAGTTACTGCTTTTATACCTAGTAGTGAATGGCCGGACCATAAAATAATGCATGGTGAATTGACTGAGAGATCCTCATAATGATTTACAGAGTGACTGTACCATTTCCATTGGCAATTTGCAAAGATTCTACATTTCTACATTTTCTCTGATATTTTTCCTTTAAAATAGAAGAATTTGTTTCTGTGATCTTTTCAATCCTTAATACAGGAACACTTTAAGAGAATCACCTTAGTTTCTTTCTTCTTGCAATGATAACATATCCTGACTCAGTGAGTAGGTTCATTAAGACATAATAGCTCCAGAGAGATACAGTCTACTGTAGTAATACATATTTTAAATTCCTGGTACAAGTTCTTTTTCCCTGCCTATGACAGTATGTATTCCTGAATGAAACACACATGCACAGACACACACACACACACACACACACACACACACATAGCCTTTATATATTTAAATGTTCCCCAGGCATCACAATAGCTGTGCAACTGTTTACTTTCCATGGTGTTAAAATCCACATTTAGTTTCATATGTTCTGGGTGCTCTTAACTCTAATTGGCCAACCCACATGGTCTCATTTTTATGCTATCTGATGGCAGCTCTCCTTTTATCACTTGCATGTTTTTCCTCTTCCATAGAGGCTCCTTCTGCCTCCCTTTCTCTTCTTTTTGGTTCCAAGTCCAGATAATGTAAATCTGTTATTGCTCCTATATCTCCTGCCTATATCTCTTATCACTAGCTATGGATGGCTCATATGTTTATTTAGCCATTAGAATTAACTGAGTCAGGGTTCCTCAGTGCCTTATGTGTGAACCCACAAACAGTTTTGGGGGACCCAGATTAGCATTAGACTACAAGCAGCATTAGGCCAACCTTTAGTCCAGTAAAATGATACTTTCTTTCAGATATAAATTGAATATAATTATGACAATTATGCAAATTATGAGGTATGATATACACTTATAATGTCCAGCCCATCATATTTGGCAATTTAGATAAAGTCTTCTATTATATATCCTAACATAGAGTTTAGAATTCTGTACCTTAATATTGTTTGATGTTAACTGTATTACCATCTAAAAACCATTCTTTTAAATCCAGAATATCTTCAATGTTAAGCAATATAAATTTAATTGTGAGACTATAACTAGTCATTAACCACATCAAGGATTTGAGAAGGAATTGAATATTGCCTGAATATTTAAAAAGCACAAAGACACAGCTTCCAAAACTAATTCAACTGGCAGAGAGCGTCAATTGCCTAAACAGTCTCTAATATTTCATATAATATTGGAGCATTTCTCTTTAGCCTTCTGGCTCAGAACATCTCACAAACCTTAAGTGAATCAGAAATTATGAAGGACTACTAGCTTATCCTGTCTTGGAAAAGCTTAGCAATAGACTGTTCTGCATCTGTTTGTTCTTTTGTGACAGTGTTCCTTCTGCAGATAAAGTTAAGGCATTTCTTTCCTAGTACTCACCTTGCCACAATTAAAGCATCTTCACCTGGGAGTATTGATGCTCATCTCCTTCCTTGAAGTGGAATGGGGGTACTGTCTGGAACAAACATGTCTCATGGTCAAAAGTTCTATTATTAATGCAATAACATTAAATGCCATAATCTGTGGATCTCTGACACTTCTGAAGATGACCTATCTATATATAACATAACTGAATTGTTAAACATGGATTATTGTTTAGATATTTACTATTTGAAAGAACTTTTAAACACTTCATTGTAAATAACAAAATGACTATAGTTTATGATTACAGAGAAGACTTAGTGGTGGGAGCAGTGGGTGACTTTTCATCAACACTCCTGCTTTAGAGGGTGAACAAGAAGCGAGGCTGGTTAGTAAAACCTCAATAGCTGATTTCAGGTGACTTGTTCCTCCAGTGCAGGTCCACTTCCCTTTTCTCAGGTTACTCTAGATCTTTGTCAAGACAACAACACAACAACAAACAACAAACAGCACACCAAGTTACAGATCAAACCATGAACTACACACCTCTTACTGTGTGTTATAGAAGAAGTAATTGTTTGTTAGGATGAAGTTTATAAGATCTCAATAGGATACAATCACTTATGATACAAGTCTTTACTTGTTATCGTTGGTGTCAATTTCAATGAATATGCTATTCTGGGCAAAAATGATGAAACTGCATTTCATTTATTGAGTACAGTTTTTTTTGAGTATGAGATATAATGTTTGGGGTTGGGTAACATGATATGGTGGGAAAAAAATCTATGTGAACAGACTCACATTTCGTTGCAATGGATAACAGTTATTCAAGAGTTCATTATCTGTTACAAACATATCTTTCCTAACCAAGTCATATCAGAACTGAGATTTGAAATTTACATAAAGATGAAGAATGGGAGAAAGAAGAGCACACAACACAGTTTCATGAATGGAGGTGACAGGGTACAAGAAAGTAAGCTTCCTCAGAGGTCATCGGTGATAAAATTCTGCAAGAGCTCACAGAGCACATTGAACTACTCTGTCCTTTAGTCACAAATCAAGAATCTATTACACAGTGTTCAATACAAGGGTAACATACATATCAACATGGGGATGTCAATATGTGAATGGTTCACATGACAAAGAAAAGGAAGTAGGAAATTAATTCTCAATCAGAAGCACAATACAAAAAATAAAGTCCAGGGAAGAACATAGATTGTTTAAAGAGCTTTTTCAAAGACAAAAGCTTTATCCTTTCCAGATGACATTATAACCAAGGCCCATTTTACAATAATGATAATATTTGGTGATTCATTTTGTCACACAAGTAAAGAATTTAAGTTTTGTCTTAGTTACATGATCCATTGCTATAATAGAAAATATGACAATGGGAACACTTAAAGGGAGGCATTTAGCTGGGGATAGCTTAAAGTTTCAGAGGCTTAGAGCATGCAGGCAGATATGATGCTAGAAAAGGATCTGAGAGTTCAACATCTTGATCTGAAGGCAGCAGAAGGGGATTTCTTGCCACATTGGTTATAGCTTGAGCATCAAAAAACCTCCAAGCTTGCCATCACAGTGATACACCTCCTCTAGCAAGGCCACACCTCTTAATAATGCTAGTCTGTGTGGGCCAAGCATTAAAACACACAAGTCTATAGGAACCATACCTATTTGAACCAGCACAAGTATCTCAGGAAATATAAAAAATATGACTCATATTAATATTATTATGTTAAATTAAAGCACAAAAGACACGGTATCACTAGGAACCACAGGTCCTGGTTTTGATGGAGATAGAATATCAATTGTCACATGCATTTCGAAAACATAAAAGAAATGGTGAACAGCATGGTGACCATAGGTTTGAGGATTTGATATGAGGACATATTATTAGTACTACTTCTTAAGTGAATAGAAATGTATTGTCTTCCCCTAACAAGTCTCAATGATTCAGGCTCTATAGGACAGGCTCTGTGCTTTCATTACAATGTTACGTCTGAGAAATGCCCATCTTCTGTGCTGGTATGTTGTTGATGAGGCAGCCACCAGGGGGAAACCTTGGACCATAAACCTCCATGACTCCTCACTTCCTAAAATCACAGCACAATTACAAACTAAATATTTAACACAACATTTCAATCCTTGTACAAACATTTAAGATATGATTGGAATAGAATTTGTATTCTGTATAAAATATTTTTCTTTATTTCACAATAATCATATTAATTCAAATGAATAAGTATCTGCACGTGTGTGCATTTGTCAGAATGTGCGTAGCCATGTGTGGCTGCATTCAGCTATGTATGAATGTACCTGTACTTTCAAGCTTAAGGGGGCCAGGTGAAAACATTAGGTATCTTCTGAATGACTCTCTGCCATATCTTTTAGACAGAGTCTCTCACTGAACGTGAGATTTATCAATTCAGGGAGCCAAAGATATTTGATTTTCTACGGTCCATGTTCTGAGTTGGAAGGGGATTTCTGCGTTAAAATATATATTTTTTATTATTGAGATGTATTATATTGGAGAAAGGTGATCTATGTTTATAACTAACATGTTAATTTCAGACAAATTTTCTCTGCTAGTTTAGAGGTTCCTGCAAAAGGGTGAATCACAGGTGCCTCACACACACATATTCTTGCATTAATCATCTAATTCCTTCTGTGGCTTCATGTCAGGTTGCACTAGGTAACAACTTCCCCTAAGAAGTCATTTGGGGCATGTTTCTTTACTATGACTAAGTATATGAAAATTCACCATGTTCCCATGATCTAATACCTCCTTATTTGGTACCTTAACAACACCTTAAAGGGATCCCTTTCCACATCTCTCACATGGTAAAGGAAACTATGATGCTTAGAATACTTCCTCAGTGCACAGAGGGATTGCTACAGAAGATGAGTCAGGTGTTGCAATCTGCAGCTGTGCTTTCAAGTGACACATGGGTTGGTAGGGAATAGTCATAGTTACAGTACATATCAGTTCTGACAAAATACATTAAAAACCAACATATGTTTTCCAGTGCACAATTAGACATAACTACCTAAATAAGAAGGGTTTGTTTGTAAAAAAAAAAAAAAAAATCTGTGTAATGGTCCATGTTCTCAGACACTGAAGGTGGGGTGAGCATAACATTCAAGCAGTTCCAAAATCTCAAACCAATTAGCAAGAAACAGGGTGAGGTTTGAACATTTACCTTTCCTCTGGAAGGTCAAGAGTGAACTTGGTCATTGGACCACAGATCATGTCTGTAGCGCATTGTCAACTTCCACTTCAACGGTAAATGTGGAACCTCAAGGACTTCTAGGCCTGCTTCCCTCAGCTAATAATGGTCAGGATGCAGTGAAGGTGTCTTGGACCACAATTCATTGAGGCAGGACAGTCACATTAAAAACAAAAAGAAACAAAACAAAAAAAAATTAGGCATTTCTGAAAAATAGTAAACATATAGTTTGCATATTAGTCCCAAAGAATCATTCTCAGATATATGACCAAAGCCCATAGAGCCTACAAGCCCACAGGAATTGTATATGCATGCTCCTGTTTCATGTATGGAGAATGAATAAAAGTATTTCTAGGGAAGCTGCTTATATCCACTAATAAATAATAAAATCTTTCATGTTTGTAAGATGGGATACTGTGCAACATGAAAAGTAAATGAATGGTGATACATACCATGTCCTAGATGAGCCTTGAGAAACTTTTAATTCAAAGAAGCCATTCAAATTACTCTTTCTGTGTTGTACTTTTGTATAAAATCCCTGAAAGAGGGAACTCCTAGAGATACATATGGGTTAATGTTGCCTCTGGCTTGAAAGAGGGAATGAGGGAAGGACAGTGGGGAATTTCTTTTGGAGGTGAAAAAATTACTCCAAATTTAGATAATGGTAATGTCTGTACATTGCACAAACATGTGGTCATGATTATTTATACACACTGAATGCAGGAATGGTTTGTGTATTACAATACCCCTATAATGGTTTGTGTATTACAATACCCCTATAATGGTTTGTGTATTACAATACCCTATAATGGTTTGTATATTACAATACCCTATAATGGTTTGTGTATTACAATACCCCTATAATGGTTTGTGTATTACAATACTCTATAATGGTTTGTGTATTCCAATACCCTATAATGGTTTGTGTATTACAATACCCTATAATGGTTTGTGTATTACAATACCCCTATAATGGTTTGTGTATTACAATACCCTATAATGGTTTGTGTATTACAATACCCCTATAATGGTTTGTGTATTACAATACCCCTATAATGGTTTGTGTATTACGATAACCCATAAAATTGTTCGAAAGAGAGAAGTCTGAGCTGGATGCTCATCACATCTCAGGCTCGGGGCTTGACCTAAATGCATGAATACTTACGATTCACCTTATTTTCCTTCTAATCACGGAAAAGTAGTACATTTCTCTTTCCTTGCCTATTCTCATGTCTGTAGGGTTATCCAGTCTTTTCCTTCATATTCCTCCCTTCTTCTCTCTCTACATCCCACCTTTTCTGTCCCATCCTCACCAATACCTCCTTCTTTCTGTCTTCTCTTCTTTCCCCTGTCTCCCTGTTCTCTTTTGGTGTACAGGAAACTTATTTTCCCACTACTCAGAATGTGTCCCCAGGGTTTTGCCACCTAATAACCTCTCCACTGGTGCCACTTTATTTATTTTTAATAGGTCTGAGTTGGTATAGTTTCCCTATATCACTTCTGTGTTCAGAACTTCTTAATTTCTTGCACAGAGGCTTCATTGTCAATCATTAGGTGCTGCTAACTTAGGTCCTGCGATGTCTTGGCTAAGCATTGTTGAACTTTACAACAATGTAATTTACAGCTCACAGAAAGTCTTGGTCATTCTTAATTCTCAGAACTTGAGGTACTACAAGAATAATGACATACTGGACACTTCTTTTTTTTTAACATAAAGCATGTTTAAAATCATCATGTGTAATCTTTACACTTCTTTTACTATGGTCACATGCATATCTCACTCTTCAGAATGTATCCAAAATCTAGAAGTGCCCATCAGCCACTTGGAAAATGGCTCCTCTGAGATGAGATATGATGTTTGTGTTAAATCCACACAGCACTCCAAAATAAAAATAATAAAACTTATCATCTAATTTTATTCTGAGTGTATATTGCAATGATTATATTTATCTGAGTTGACCTAAATTATATCAATAAGATTTGACATAGCTTTAATTTTTAAAATATAAATGAAGTAAAATTTGAACCACATTTTATCTTCAATTTTTTAGCTTTATTGTGGCATATAACATAGGGCAGAGTATAATATTTCAATATATGTGTATACTTTTTTCAATTTCTTTCTAAATTTATTATTTTTTCTATAAAATATTTTCTTTTATAATAGCATATATTTAATCATTTTTTGCTTTGCATATGATTCTTTTAAAAAAAGGTGTCTATATATTTCATACATATGAGTGTTCTATCTGCATGTATGGCTGCATGCCAGAAGAGGGAATCAGAACTCATTATAGATAGTTGTAAGCAACCATATGGTTGCTGGAAATTGAACACGGGACTTCTGGAAGAGCAGCTGGTGCTCTTAAACACTGAGTCATGTCTTTAGTCTGGAATATATATTCTTGACTAAACTTAACCCTCAAAGGAGATTTTTGTTCACTTCTGCATTTAAAATTTGAGAAGAATAGTTCCATAATAATTAGTCTCACAGTTGCTTTGATTAAATAATGAATACATTGTTTTTATGTGTAAAATTGATATTTGTGCAATCAAAGCACATATACATTTAAAGTCATATGTGTTTGTTTCAGTAGTTTTTGTATTTTTATTGTGATTATTGCCAATTTATCTTATTGAACCTATGACATCCTGAATGCTAAGAGATTCCTTCAGTTCAAAACTGTGTTCTCCAGACTACAGAAATATGAGAAATGGAGAGATGTGAGAATACCTTACCCTACCCTCAAATCTCAAAAGTGAGTGAGTGAGTGTGTGTATGTGTGTGTGTGTGTGTGCATGTGCACGCGTACATTTATCCTTATATCCACAAGTAAGTTTTATTCCCATCATTTTTAAGGAAACTTCTCTTTACCACAGATAGAATAGGCAACAAAAAATTCCAGCCAATTAAAATACAGAGTTGTGGAGCCCAGCCCTATTAGATATCTCTACAAAATAGCTCCCAATCCTAAGATTCATAAGTGTTTGTATGGGGGTCTGGAGGTAGGGGTGGTTTTCAATTAGAAACAATGAAAGATTTACAGCCACATTTCCAGTCCTTAGTTAAAAGAAAACAAAACAAAACAGAATAAATACAAAACAAAACAAAAATATTTCTCTACATTTCTTAACATTGTCTGTTAGAGATGTTGCCTCAGTTACCTTTAACACTTCAAGGATGTATATTATCTTCAAAGGACTTTTTCCTGCTCTGGGTTTTCAGGATCTGTAAACTGTTATCATAGTTACTTACACTGACACTCCTCTGCTGCACTCTAACTGAGGCCCCTTCTACATAACCCCTTCAAACAATGCAGAAGCCCTATAAGCATGTGTTCCCCAAATCCCTAATAAAATAAAAACTCCAGTAAAATTCCAAGATTGATGCCCTCTCCCTCACCTTCCTTGACCGCACACAAAACTTGACTTTTTAAAACAAAGACCTGGAAAACATTTCTTTGGCAAATAGTGCCTTCCCTACTCTGCCATAACCAGTCTAGTCAATGTAGAAGTAATTTAACCCAAGCATGTATACTCACCAGGTTCACTATCTTTGTCCAAATTGATCAACCCTAAATTGGGGACAAAATACTTACTCAAATATTTTAAAAGTTCAAGAGTGATGTGTTTCATCTTCTCAAATACTTTTATTGCTTTAGAGTCTTTTTCTGTGCATTCTGTGCTTTGTGAATATCTCTCCCTCCCTCCTTCTCCCTCTTCCCCTCTCTCCCTCTCTTTTTCCCTCCCTCCCTCTCTCCATTCAAAGTTTATCAGTATCAGATACTATTGTTTCCTACATGAGTAAAATTTGATGATCCTCTACCTGCAGGACAGATCCTGTGATGGACAGCTGAACTGTCGACCTCTATCTTCTTCGAGTCCATGTTCTGTTTCCTTTTCTAAGATATTGTTTTACATGTACTTTATGCTCTTTGTAACTATTAAGTTTTCAATGCATACTATCAAACCTTTAAAAAAATCAAGTACTGACTAAAAAATATATTCATACGGTTTTATGTAAAAATTATTTTAAAATCTGAAAAAAAAAGTTCTGACAAAAATGTATTGTATAATTTTATGCAAAAATGCTTAAAATATGTACATTTATCTTTGTTTTGTAAAATAAAATTAAAAAAAAACAAAAAGATATACATTATTTAATTCTCCCAAGAATGATTTACCTTGCAATCTGTGCTTTAGCAGATTTTTTTGGCTAGAAAAAGCAGTAATGGGGAGACAACATAGACATGAGTCTGCTACTTTTTTCTCAAGACTCTAAGAGGATTCATTAAATTCTGCAAAGACTGAAATATTAGTAGAATCTCAGACTTTAATTGGTTCTGCTATCAGTTCTTTAATCATATAACATGCAATTCTGCATTCTACATTCATTGCTTGTATGTTAGTCAGTCCAGTATAGTTCATGCTTAAATAGAGAAACCAACCTATAGGTGTCAAATCTACTTAATTTTTATTTGCAGGCTTTTATATGAAGTTATTTTAATAAGTCCTTCTAAATTATATAAGTGTCTAATTTTACTTATATAAAATAATTAAGTGATTGGAATGTTATTGTAATTTTCTTCTCTCATTAAAGTTTATAAAATGCCTAACAAATATCATAAAGAATTCTTACAGAGATGTGTGTGTGTGTGTGTGTGTGTGTGTGTGTGTGCGCATGTGTGTGTGTGTGTGTGTGTGTGTGTGTGTGTGTGTGTGCGAGTGCAAGTGCTTGTGTGTTTTCTTGTCTCTAGTAAATGCTTTGCTTTCTGATGGCATGAAGCCATAGAAATAGTGTAAAATGTTATAAATCTATATTAATACATGTTTCTCTGGGTTCAAATCAAAGCATATCAATGGCAGTTGTGATTGTTTCTTTCAGTTGTGAAAAGGAACTATAAAAACAATACCAATATTTTACTATAATTTACTCAATTTTTATGTTTAACATTAAATTGTTATAAATATTTTTATCTTAAAATGTATGGACTGTTTAATGCTGTATGATTATTTTTAATTTTGTACTTTGTTAGTTCTATTTTTATAAATCTTAATTGACAAGGATATTGAAATTAATAAAATGAAATCAAACTTTCTCATGCAGAAATTTTTAAAAATTTTAAAATGCTTCCTTTTACTTTTAGCTTTGATACATTCATGTAGTTAATTTTAATTATGAAAGTATGCTATTGAATGAAGAAACAAGCATCATATTATTTTCTAATTTTCTTTATTACTTTTTTATTTTGTAGCAGAAATTTTGTGTAATTTTCCTAATGTCTCTGTCTCACTAGTGCCCACCTGTGCCCACAATGATACCCACTTTTTCGCACACTTTGCTGCATCAAGGTAGAGCCTTCATAGGACATATTCATAGTGAAGCAACAGAATTTCTAGACTTTATAATGATCAGAAAAATCTAAAAAGTACAAATATAAAATATTAGTTTCCTCAAGAAAAGCTTGTTTGATTTACAAGCCCTCATAAATGTATCCTACTCATTTTTGGTGATATGTTGCACTCCAAATGAGTCCCTGATGCCTCCACTGAGGCCACCATGAAAGAAAGAAGAAAGAAATAATCAGGGAGAATGGAAGAGTCAGCATATGAAAATTTGTCTCAATGGTTTTGTCAGTAGATAGTGTCATTTTCAGCCAGTCCTGGGTTGTGGATGAAACTGGGTCTTGAAAATATACATGTTTTCTTTGATCTGCAATGACCCTGAGGTTTTTTTTTTTTTTTTTTTTTTTTTTTTTTTTTTTTTTTTTTTTTGGTATTCTCAGTTTCTGTGTTTGTTCCATGGGGTGTTTGGTTGTTTCTCAGTTTCTATAGAAGGAAAAAGAAAACAAGAGTCTCTGGTCACATGACAAACCAGAATGCACTGCTAGGTGTTACAACCTAGCAGAGTTTGTGGATTTTACAGTGAGGGAGGCAGCTGTGGGGCTCTGCTCAGGCTGCATTTGAAAGCCAAGAAAACTACACTGATGGAATTTGGCAAGGAGCATTTGCAGAGGCAAGGCTACATAAACAAGAGAAATTGACCCATGGAGCAAGAAAACCATGGATTTTAGCAAGTGCTAGTAGAACAAAACATTTGTCTATGTGACCAGAGAGTGAGCTGACTAAAGTCCCTAGAGCATAATGTCATGATTTGTAGTTTGTATTTAGGAGAGAGATATTTTGACAAGCAAATGTTGGTGATTGATGTCAAGGCTTTTGAAGAAATTCAGAATGAAACTCTGCTTGCAGCTAGAAAGGCCAGTTTACCAATGTGAAATTTGTTCTTCCTCTGGGATTAATCCCTAGACAAAACATCAGTAGATAACCTACCTTTCAGGGTTTCTATCATCACAGCGTATTTGCCAACTCGCACATTCTCAAACTTATAGAACTACAGGCAAAGCTCTTCAACTTGGTTGAAAGAAAAGAACAGAAAGTTACAGTCTCTCTGAAGTTATGCAGAGAAGACACGGATTGTGCAGAGAGAAGGAAAGAGGCAGAGTAATAAGCCAAATTCTGACATTTTCAATCTCCATCCCTAAAGAGTACATCCAGGTGAGCTCATTGATACCACAGAATCCAAGAAAATTATTTTAGTTTATATTTCTAAAGGAAGATCTTAATGCTTGTAATATCAACTCTCTGTGTTGTTCTAGAAACTGGAGTATATGTGTCAGAAAGGCTTCACCCTTGGGTATGACTTTTGATCTCATCCTCTTTGGAAGCTCCTATGACGCCTTTTTGTGCTGTGAAAGCAAGGTCTCAGGGAGTGGGCATTAGATTAGCCTGAGGTCAGGGGCCCCTGCTCCTGAACATGAAGAACATGGTGTCTGCAGCAACAGGGATGTATCTTCCATGTCTGGGAGTATCAAAGGGCAGCAACAATAACTTGTATATTTTGGGGAGTCTCTTGACCAGTCATGCCTAACAACTAAAAGGCAATTCCTCATGTGTGATATTGGATTTGTTTATATGGACATTGGTGGGGGCCAACTCCCTCAACCAAGATGGATAAATTTCATTACAACTGCATCTCTACCTCTATTTCTATTTCTATCTCTATTTCTATCTCTATTTCTACCTCTATCTCTCTATCCCATCTATATCTATATTTACATCTATATCTATCCAATATATAAATATATAATATGTATCTTTATGTGTATATGTAAGTATATCTGTATATGTGTATGGCTCTATATGTTTTTATATGTATGATGTATGTATACACAGAATTACATGTACTAAGGTTTTTATCTTGGGTAAATAGTTAATACTATGATTGCTTATCACATTTAAAAACCTTATTTTTAGTTTTTTTAATCCCATCCCTCCTTCTTCTGTATTTACATCTCTCTCTCTCTTCTTCTCCATTCATGCAATAATAATTATTGAAAAAAGAGGGCCTGAATTAGAAGGGGTACATGTTAGAATATATGGGATGATTCTGGGAGATAAATATTATAATTATATTATAATCTAAAAAAATACAAAATAAATAGTAGGCTATGATCAAACCACTGTAAAGGAGATGTCATTGTCAGGAACATATGATTGGAGAAAGATATGCTTTCATATTATTAGACTGAATTATGTCAAATGGGACATAATCATAAAACTGTGAGGTCATAGCCTTGAAAGAGTCAATGTAAATAGTGTTTTGTCTTTGTTATTTTCCTGGATGTCATATATTCCTTCAAAAATGCCATTGAAGTCCTTTTGTGTTGGCTGTATATTGTTGAGTATAGGTCTGCCCTTAAGAGTGGTTTGTCTACCCATTGAAACTCTGTTGGAGAAGGTAATTTTTTTATTTGTGAACACTAGACAGTAAGGAATATCTTCTGGCCTAGTGATGGTGGCTTTTGTCCACCTCTCTTGTTACTGGAGCCACATCCGGTTCATACCCATGCAGTCTTTTTGCCTGTTGCCATGTTCCCTGTGAGTTCATAGGTGTGTTGGAGCTATAGTGTTTAGAAGACCATGTTTTTTTGGTGTCCTCCATCCACTCTGTCTTTAGTGCAGAAAGCTGTTGGGAATAAACAACAGATATCTGATGGATTCAAAGCCCTCTCCATGAAATGGAGTACAGCTCCGACACTACTTGGGTGGTCAAGAATTTGAGACTTAATATGCCATAGATATTTAAAAAATTACTATTCTTCTACTAAGGACACTTGGCAATAAAATGACCCCTAGTGACATTCTGCTACTCTCAGTGTAGCAAAATCAGTGTCTTCGTCAGGTAACATCAGAAAAGCTTCCTCCTTCAGTACATGAGGACAGAGAGATCCACATCTGGATTATATATAGAGAGTGAGAGACCTTGGAAAGATTAACACTAACATGGATATCTCAATTAAATATAGTAATTTTTTTCCTGTGGGAATAAACTGGATGTCTTCATCAATTTTCAAACACCTTTGATTATTTGATTCTTTTATTATATAACGTAAACACGCGTTAGGTTAGAATCTTTTGAAAACTTAAGTCTAATTGTGCTGACTAGATTTTTGTCAATTTGAAACATTCTAGAATCATCTGAGAGGAGAAAAATTTCACTAAGAAATTCAACTCCTCACACTGGCAAACAGGTAAGTATATGGAGCATTTTCTTAATTAATGATTGACCTTAAAGTGTCCAGCTTATTGTGTATGGCACCATAGGTGGGCAGGTGGTCCTGTGTTATGTAATACAGCTGGTTGAGCAAGACATGAGAAACATGCCAATAAATATTATTTCTCTGTGACCTCTGTATCAATTTCTGCCTTGAGTTCTTGTTCTTACGTTCGTTAGTAATGGAGTATGATTTGAAAGTTGTGGCACAGAACAAACAGTTTTCTTCTTAAGATACTTTGGGACATGGTGCTCATCATACAACTAGAAAAATTAAGGCCTTAGTTATAAAAACATTTGTTCTAAAGTCATTTAAAATTGTATGCTTTTTCTCAGTGTAATCTGATTTCCCTTAAATAGAACTTGATTTTTATTAGTAGTTATTAGAATAAAATAAAATCTAGAACTTGTTTTGAGGGTATCTCGGATTACTAACATCTGAGCATTAAGCATCTCAGTAAGATGTTTGTAGACACATGACTAGCTTCCTGTTCATTCCTCTCTTGAACCTACCAATCATGACAATGTGTACTAATGTTACTTTTTATATAAAAGCCAAACCATTGTAATATTTGAGAACACTGACTTTCTGTGTTCTTTTCCTAATGCTTATATGTAATATGAGTTTCCTTAAGTAAGGTTCCAAGAGTAGTCATCCGTGACAATGGTTATTATTTGAGATAAGCTGCTGGTAAGTGCAAAGGAAACCGTAAACTAGGCAGGGTGGCATGCTGTGACTGGCAACAGGGTGTATCAAGTGACTGGAATTGGAACTTTTGTTCAAGGAGACATCCTGAGGCCACATGTGTCATTTTAATCCTGACTCTTCTGTGAAGAGTGGGAACTGACTTTACACTATGCAGTAGTGAAAAATCAACACTTTTTTTCTTTAAACATTTAAGAGACTATTAGACCTTAGATTAATGAAATTATTCATGATAGCAATATGTATCATGCTTTAATTTATAAGTTTTTATGAGAAGTTTAATTTTTATTTATTGGGAATAAAAAACCACAACAAAGAAAATATATCATTTCCTTTTATTATTTTATCTTAATTTTAAAACATTCAAATATTTCATAAATAAATCGTATATTTCTATTTCTCATCTCAACTCTTCCAATGACCTCTACTTCCTTCCAAGTTCATGACCTCTTATTTAATTATTACAGTAGGTGTTTGATTATTTGTGTATATAACATACCAGATACATTAACAGTTGCTTATATGTAGATATGCTTAGGGCCAACCACTTGCAGTTGGCAAACCAATTAGGAGCCTTGTCCTTGAAGGAAACTGATGCTAGCTCAATCTGCTACCATTAATGTTCTGTAGATCTTTATCTAAGGATGGGTCTACATAAAATGTATTCTCTCCATGACAACAAAAGACTTGCCATTGCACAGTTCTTGTTTGAGAACCATATTGTTGAGGCTTTATGGGTTTAATTTCCTTGTTCTGTCTAGAAGATGTTATCAACAATAGGCATTGCAGTCCTGTGTTTCTTACAACATTCTGCCCTCTCTCCTGGCACTATTCTTGGTCTTAAATGAAAAGCAGGCACATATGTTGAGGGAATAAGCTGAATGATCCTATGATATATATATATATATATATATATATATATATATATATATATATATATATATATATATATATATATATATATATATATAATGAAATGATTCACTCAGTAGTTATCAAACTTGTTAATCACTGATACTCTGTTAGTGATTAAATCTTACATACTGAAGCAAGTGACTATTTAGAAGTAGGGGTTGTATTGTGGATGTGTTAGACACAGTTGCAGATCACGCAGTCACTCATTCTAAGAATTTTTATAAATTTGTGATAGCCCTAATAGTCAATATTTGTTGTGAAAATGTTTTTTATGAAAGTTGAGAGATAACTTGCATAAAAGTGTGAAGATTAGTGTGAAACAGTTAAAAACATATTGTTTCAGTAAAATGACAGTAGTATGTTTGTTTCTAGAGTTTACAGCTTCTCCTGCACAGAATGTTGTCTAGGTTTGCAGTAAAACGCATGAATCCCTTTTTTAATACTGTCTTTCTGGGATGTTCATTTTGTGGTTCATATGCTAGTAGATACTTATTGCTATGTGATGGTTTTATCCCTGGAACTCCTCAATGAAAACTGAATAAGTGTTTAAGAATCTTCACTAGATTGGTGCCCAGAGAGAGAAAGATTCCCCAAACTAGAAAAGTAGTCTCCATCCTTTGGTGCTTTACATCCTATGTGCTTGTCCTAATGGAATACGTCAGTCAAAGAAGGAAAAGTACCAAGGGCAAAGTAGTATGAATTCAGAGTAGATGTAAAAAATCTCAGTTAATAAATAGAATAAGACATTTTAAACTTACTCTAATATAATGCACTAACTTAATTGGCAGCAAATCTCTTTCAAAAATGGAGTGTAATATTTCTTTATATTTTTTCCATATAAATTATGGATTCATTATCAAGATGTTAAAATCTAAAATCTATGAACCTAATTTTAACTGACACAATCCATCACCACAACAAAGGTTAGTGTATACATTTCTGGCTAGATAAGTAATTGATACTGATATAAAATAATCAGAATCAGTGCGTAAGATTTAGCTATCATTTTAATCACCACTATTACTAAAGAAAAATGATGTTTATTTTTTTTTATGTTTCAAGCTACCATTGTATGATGTGAGTGTGAGCAAAAGAGAGAGTTACAAAATACGTACTGAAAATAAAATTTAAACACATTATTCAAAACTTCCATTGTTATAGGAGAGAACCCTTTAATTTTCTCCAGCCTCATTCATGAGGGATGATGCTGTTAGCCCCTGCTTGAGCAT
Source organism: Micromys minutus (assembly GCF_963924665.1). NCBI lineage: Eukaryota > Metazoa > Chordata > Mammalia > Rodentia > Muridae > Micromys > Micromys minutus. Next base: position 9,932,968 of record NC_137976.1, read on the forward strand.
AGAGTGTTCAAAATGAATATAAATGCCAGAAATACAGCCACACATGCCAAAAGAAGTGAGGTAATAAAAGAGAGAGGAAAGGAGGAATGTGGCCGTTCCCATGTATAACCACCTACAGTGCCTTTGCCAAGTTTAGAGTAATGAATTATGCCAGCGGCATGGTACAGTATGGGCTGACTGCTAGGATCCAATCAGAATCTCGTCATGGATACGCAGACATTTTTGCTGCTATAAGGTGAACAGCACTGTTTTTCAATGTAAGCATGATTGATGCATGAGAGCTAGCACATATATAAATTATATATAAAATTTATATTTTAAAGTATTAGATTTGGATATAAAATTATATTTTAAAGTATTAGATTTGTTTCCTTCAGGATACATATTCTTAATGGACACATATTATTTACATTTTAAATGTTATTCCCTTTGCCTTCCCTACCCACACCCCCTGCTTCTATGAAGATGTTCACTCACCCACCCACCCACCCACCCAACCCCTCTCACCTCTCAACCCTGACATCCCCTCTACACTGGGGGGGTCAAGCCATGGCAGGACTAAGGGATTCTTCTGGCAATTATAAATAAGGCTGCTATAAACATAGTGGAGCATATGTTCTGGTATGTTGGAGCATCTTTTGAGTATATGCCCAGGAGTGGTATATCTGGGTCCTCAGGTAGTACTCTGTCCAATTTATGAGGAACCACCAGACTGATTAGCAGAGTGGTGGTATCAGCTTGCAATCTCACCAACAATGGAGGAGTGTTCTTTTTCTCCACATCCTCACCAGCATCGGCTGTGACCTGAGTTTTTGATCTTAGACATTCTGACTGGTGTGAGGTAGAATGTCAGGGTTGTTTTGATTTGTATTTCCCTGATGAGTAAATATGTTGAACATTTCTTTAGGTGCTTCTCAGCTATTCAATATTTCTCAGTTGAGAATTTGTTGTTTAGCTCTGTCCCCTGTTTTTAATATGGTTATTGAGTCAAACTTTTTGAGTTCTTTGTATACATTGGATAGTAGACTTCAAACTGTATTACAGAGCAATAGTCATAAAAACTGTATAGTGTAAGTACAGAGACAAAAATGTAGATCAGTGGAATAGAATTGAAGACCCAGAAATGAACCCACACACCTATGATCACGTGATCTTTGACAAAGGAGCTAAGCCCATCCAGTGGGAAAAAGATGGCATTTTCAATAAATTGATTATTTCAACAAATTGTGCTGGTCCACCTGGCAGTTAGCATGTAGAAGAATGCAAATTGATTTATCTTTATTGCCCTGTATAAAGCTCTACTTCAAGTGAATCAACGACCTAGATATAAAACCAGATATACACAAACTAAAAGAAGAGGAAGTAGGGAAGAGACTTGAACACAGAGGCACTGGGAATATTTTCCTGAACATAACACCAATGTCTTATGCTCTAAGATCAGGAATCAATAACGGGACCTCATAAAGTTGCAATACTTTTGTAAGGCAAAGGACACTATCATTAGCACAAATCTGCAAGCAACAGAATGGAGAAAGTATTAGATTTTTAAGGAAAATAGTTAAGCAACACATGAGACATGTAGTCTTAGCCCAAAGCATGCAATAGTGAAGCAAAATTATGTGATTAGTTAACTAATGTTTAAACCATAATATTATGTATGACTTATTTTGGGAACTTCTATATATTTTATGATATACAATTCCAAAAAATATATAAAATATTTAATTTCCAAATATATATGCACTATAGATTTAATAAACTCACTAAAATGTCTCTTGGTACTTTTAATAATGATAATACTGTTTTGTACAATCTACAGCATATGATATAGAAATGTAAACTAGATGTTTGTAAAACTACTTAAATTTTGATTTTTACAGATATGTGATAGGTAATAACTAAAGAAACTCATAGTAGCTGGAAAATACAAATAATAATTTCCAAGATGTTACAGATAATTAGTATTCAGTATACTAATACTACTTTAATTTCTCCAAATGAAACCTCAAAGCTGTCTTCATGGGCTTCCTACTATTGACATTCCCATTGAAGTATATAAGTGCTAAACCTTTCCCATACTTCAGCCAACATGTTTTAAATTCTTACTAGTAGACCCACTCAATCTTTAATGTCTCAGACAAAAATAATATTCGATAAATGTCTCCACATCCCTATTTTATTTTGAGTTTCTTCTTTCAATATCACAAAACAGTAACAATAGTGGAAGTAGAAATCCAGGCTATATCATTTTATAGCTTCTTGGCAAGTATTTGAAAAAAGCCTCCACATTCATTTTTGTATCTGTTGCCCAATTCAAGACAATCTGATAAAATATGATAAAAGTAAATTGGAAGGAGGTTTTTGGTGCTTATAGCAGAATGCTCAGAGTTGTTCAGGAGAATGGCACGTAGTAAGTTTTCTGCACTGTAGTGGATGACCCTCCACTCTGCTTTGTATTAGCAATGCTAACTGAATTCAGTGAGTCATTTCAAAGGGAAAGAAGTGCTTAAAAGAAGGGAATTGGAGTTGTGAGAAGGATTAGGATTTTAGAAGAGTTGGGACAGCCATTGGGTATAGGTATGATTTAAACACATACAAATTTATCACACTTACTAATTTATCAAAGAATAACAATGAGCATCTACAAAAATTTATTTGGAAAAGAATAAGTAGATAAGCCTAAACATTTATGTTCTGTGCATCAGTTAATATCACACACTAAAAACTATGAAGCAAAAAATCATAATATACCTACAATCATAGTCTATAAAATCTATGTTATTTAGGACTGAAAAATTTCCACACTTCTGTAGTTTAATGAAATTATTGGTAATATCCCAAAATGATCATTTCTGTGAATCACTCATAATATGAATCATTTGAATGTTGTTTTTAGTGAGGGAAATTTCAGTTAAAGCCACCAAGAAGCACCATTTAACAATATTCAGATTGGCAAAAATATAACAAGTTTCTACACATGAAATTTTGGCAAGTATGAAGTGTAATAGGAGCTTATACTGGCAGATAGTTCCCTGGTAACATTTTTAAAGGGAACTTGGTATTGTTCTTGAAGCTGGGAATGAAAAGACACAGTGTACATAATTCCACTCTTGGGAAATATCCTAAAGAAACATTGTCTCAGCTTTGCTAGGAGCCACAGAAATAGTTGTTGAGATCTTGCAATGGTGCTTGTATTTGTTCTAAAAAATCAAAATTAGCACATGAAAAATCAAAGAACAAAAATCAAAACAAAACAAACAAGCAAACAAAAAACCTCAACACATTAGGAATAAGTTCATATGTTATGTTCTTTGCCAAAAACAGTGAATCAGAGTTACATGAACAAATGCAACTGCATCTAATTCTTATGTTAGTTAATAAAATGTAAGCAGTAACTTGGGTATTAAATAAGTAAAAACAGTTTACAAGTACTGAAAATCAACTGTTTCTAGGACCTAAAAGAGAATAGGACTATTTATAAATGGACAGCTATTCATTCTCTGCTTCTGATTACTGATTTGTCTTGATCAAGTGTTCACTCATTTACTTGGAAAAGTATATCATGAATAAACACAAGAGGGTCCAGTTATTCACAGTAGTAACAGGAATCCTGTTTTAGGGTTTTAGTGTTGTGAACAGGTACCATGAGCTCCTAGAACAGCCTTCACAAGAGCTCCCACACCTGACCCCACAGAGACAGAACTGAGTCACTGCAATCAGAACTCAATGCATGCCCACAAAAAGCTGAATACACCGTACAAATTTTCTTTCTGAATCCACAGGCTCTCATATCCACAGGAGAGACAGGAGCCAATCAGTGACAACAAGATCACCTATAATCACAGATAATAAGATGGCAAGAGGAAAGCAAAAGAACTTAAGTAAGGAAAACCAAGACAATCTGGCAACATCAGAACCCAGCACTTCTACCACAGCATGTAGTGGATTGCCAAACAAACAAGAAAAACAAGACTTAGACTTGAAATCATACATGATTATGATGATGGAGATCTTTAAGAAGCACGTAAATAACTCCCTTAAATAATTACAGGAGAACAAAGAGAAATCACTCAAAGAAGTACAGGAAAACACAGCCAAACAGAAGATGGAATTGAAAACAAAAATGGAAACAATAATGAAAACACAAAAAGAGACAACCCTGGAAATATGAAAAGTAAAAAAGAAATCAGGATTCACAGATGCAAGCATCAGCATCAGACTACAAGAGATGGAAGGTAGGATCTCATGGGCTGAAAACAACATAGAAAACATAGACAAAACAGTAAGAGAAGATGCAAAAATTAAAAAGCTTCTAACACAAAATGTCTAGGAGATCCAGGACAAAATGAGAAGACCAACCATAAGGATAATAGGTGTGAAGAGGGCAAAGAATATCAACTAAGAGGCACGGTAAATATCTTCAACAAAATCATAGAAGAAAACTAAGTTTACACAATATCTGACCACAACTTCAGATCTACAAAGGATAATAGATGAAAACTCCAACACAAGGAAGGAAACTATACCCTAGAAAAGCAAGAAAATAACTAAGCAAGAAAACCAAAAGAAGAAAAACACACAAACACAAATTGTGTTTAGAGGTAGCTCTAACAAGAAAAATAATAGGCAATAGCAATCACTATTCCTTAATTTCTGTTAACATCAGTGGACTCAATTCCCCAATGTAGAGACGTAGACTATCAGACTGGATACATAAACAGGATCCAGCATTTTGCTGCATACAGGAAACTTGCTTCAGAGACAAAGACAGACACAACCTCCAAGAAACAAGCTGGAGTAGCCATTCTAATATTCAATAAAATAGATTTTCAAGCAAAAGTTACCAAAAAATAAGGACGGACACTTTTTACTAATTACAGGAAAAATTTATCAAGATGAATTTTCAATCCTAAACATCTATGCTCCAATCACAAAGGCACCCATATTCATAAAAGGAACCCTACTAAAGTTTAAAACATATATTGTACCACACACAATAATAGTGTGAGACTTCAACACCTCACTCTCATCAATGGACAGATAATGGAAGCAGGAACTGAGCAGAGATGTAGTGAAAGTAGCAAAGGTTATGAACCAATTGTAATTAACAGACATTTAAAGAAACATGCCCAGCATCTTCAGGAGAGATAGACTATATTCTTGGGACATTTCTCTACCTTTCTGGATAAATGCTGTTATACAGTCTCTCCAGCCCAGAAAAGATTCTCAGTGAAAGAAAATATTAGTTTAACACTAATAAAAAGTCCCTGAATAAAGCATCTATTTAAACCCACAAGTTTGTCCCAGACCCAGAAAACTCTGATTTCTACAGTTCTGTGTAAATTAACACCCACCTTCTTCACTTTGGCAGACACAACCGGAACACACTTCTCATAAGTCTTCTTTTGGATAGAACTTTTCCTGTTGCTCACCAGCCTATTTTGACCACCATGGTCTGTTCTCTAACCTGTAAATCTTCACCATACTCTAATCCTTCCTCCCTGGTTCTTTAAGTACAAATTCCCAAAATTCTAATGCTCAACATTCCTGTGCCCATTGCTTGGCATGCTGCCAGCGAGGCCTGACCTTCAGGGCTGAATTTCTTGGCTTGGCTGAGTCAGTGGTTGTATTAAATCTGTTAGAGATGTATCAGGGTGTAGAACTGTGGGAACTCTCTTTTTTTGTTTGAATATCAATCAACTAGTACTTGAATGTTACTTTTTTAGAGTATTCTATACATGGTGTTCTCTAGACAAACACTGTTGATGACTGATGGGGCTCATAAAAGAGTTTGCTGTTTCAGCTTCTAAACTTGTCTGGTTTTGTGGCTGTGTTGTCTTGGCAAGCACAAGCTGCTCCTTTCATCTATATAGCTGCAATTCTACATTGGTAAAGGTAAAATGGTAGAAATCACTGTATTCTATAGACATTTAAAATGTAATACATATATGTAAAACATTTTGAACTCTTCCTGGGAAAAGGTAAGTGTTCTTGATTTCTATTTTATTGTAGGGTGTTAAAGTGCCTTCACCATATCTTACATTCTTTATTTATGACAGAACTTTTTTTAATAATAATTATATTTACTCTGATGACTGAAAAGGACACCCCAAAAGAGGATACACCTTCATCTAGAAAACATTAAAATATCCACCTTGCTGCGGTAGAGAAAGTTGATCCACAATACTTCAACTTAACATGTACAATGTATAAACAAATACCTGGGCTAGGACATTTTTAGGCAGTGATGAAAAAGTGACAATTCCTAAGTTTTATCTGGAGAAGTGGTAGAGATGTGAGAAGGTCACATCATATTCTATTTGATCATTATGTGTTAGACATGGTCAAGTAGGTAGTCACTACATGATTTGGTCCAATCACAGAAAAAGAATGATCTCTTCTGCTATACAACCTTTCACATATAGAAGATAGAAATAGTCTTTGAATGCAAGGAGAATTTAATTTATATAATTCAAACAAAAAATAATAAAAGATAAGAGGGATCACCAACCTACATTTGGAGTCTATTTAGGCACAATGACAGATGGAGAAAGAAGAAGCTGACATCAGATTTCTCAAGATGACAAATGGGTAAAATTGCCTTTTATTATAATAGGGACAGATAAATTGTTTTTTAAATTATCTTTAATCTTTTTAAATAGTAAATTAAAATTTTTTTATTACTCTGTATTTACATTTGAGATATTATCCCTTTCTCCTGTCTGCTCATATCCACCCTCCCTCCAATTTGTCTTCATGGCACTCCCACCTAATCACCCTCTCTACTCCATTGCCTTGGCATTCCCCTACATTGGGAACATGTGCCCTCCATGGACCAAAGGCCTCTTCTCACATTGATGCCAGATACTGACATCTTCAGCTACATATTCAACTGGATCAATAGGTCTCATAATGTGTTCCCAAAGGTTGGTGTTCTGCCACATATGCAATCCCCAAAGACAAACACTATTGCTGATGCCAAGAAGTACTTACTTGCAGGAACCATATAGAGATATCTCCTCAGGGACTCTGTCACAGTCATATAGATACAGCTGAGCATGCTTGCAGCTATCATTGGACTGAACATGGGGACCCCAAGGAAGGTGCTAAAGAAAAGACTGAAGAAGCTGAAAGGGGTTGCAACCTCATGGGAAGAACAACATTATCAACAAACTAAACCCTACTAGTGCTGAGGTGCTATATATTGGAATACACAGACATAATGGATGTCTACTCAGTTACAGAAAACTCACAGGCAACATAGTAAATGTATATGTAAAAAAGATTTGGGTAAGAGAGTCATTGTGTTAAAATGTCAGATGACAAGCAAAAGTGAAAGACAACTGGAAATTTATTCTGGAACTATGAGGACTGAGAACAGCCACCTTGATAATGCTAAAAGGAAGATGTGATGGAAGGAAGTATGGATGAAGTAAAGAAGAATTGTTCAATGAAAAATAAGTATTAAAATATATTTGTGGTTAGCTAAAGAGATATTGGTGGTTGACAGATACTGAGAGAGTGGGAGTCAGCTTTCTTAATGGGTGTTGCCCCTGTGATGCTGACCACATTATGTGGATGATTGCATACTCAAGAGAATATGTATAGTACAAATTAGACTTAATGGATTTAATGAAATGAAGGACAATGCAAAGTTATTTGATACACAGAAGATGGGGTTGACATGTAGAGATATTGGGAGAGGCAGATTAAGATGTAGAATCTTTCTATAATCTGTAAAATATTGACTTCATATTTTGACCAGAATCCATTTCAGATAAATACTGATATGTTTTCAGCTTTATACGTTAGACTTGCTTCAAAAAAGTAGCTTACTTTTAGTACCTACAATAATTAGCCATGGCAATAAACTGGAGTATTGAAGTAAGTGAATTCTAAAGAACTTGGAAGAATCATCTTGCACAATGGCATCAATGTAATAGCATCTCTCTAGTGATGAAAAGGGACTAGTGAGCATTCCACTAGGAAGACACAAAAGAGTAGAAAAAGAAATAGTAATGCAAGCACTAAAATCCAACTCAAGGCTGTGCAGAGTGACAAGAAAAAGTAGAAGAGGCAATTGGTTTAAATGAAACATTTATATTGAGCTTTCTGTCTTTCCTTGGTAGCATATCAATCTTTAATTTAATAAGAGTCAGCCAGATATATGTTAAACTTAATTCTAGGAGAGTGTCATTTTACAAATTTCTAGTGATTCTTTTTCTAATAATTCTTTGTCATCTATCAAAGCCATAATGGGAAAATAAATCTATTTTACCTTGGTTAATAGAAAACAAAATACCACAGAAGGGCTCTCTCTACAATGCTTCAATGGCTTTATTTAAATATTTTTTTTCATCTCATCATTTTCATTCCAAATCTGGTTGAATTCAATGGATCTTTGATTAACACCAGTACTAATTTTGTGCTTCTAAAAACTTAAGACAGCAAGCAAGCACCCATGAAGATTCAAAATATCAGTCTTTTCTCAGTTTGAAACTGAGGTACCAGATGTTTTTTATGAGCTCACAAAGGTCACAGGTCTGAAGGATGACTCTTATTTTGACCCTGTCCCTGCTCTAGGGCTGCAGAAGCCCTTCCCTCACACAGAGCCCATCTGTGTGTGATTGCCTACTCCTCCAGCCCCAATTTCAACTCCCTACACATCAAAACCTTCATTCTTCCCATGATTCATATCTCTGTATGGTAACAAGCACATTTTACATTATTTAATTGTTTTAATGAAGTTTGAGCATCAGACTAAGTTTTTCCACCATTTTCTCTTTTTATTTTTATTGGATATTTTATTTATTAACATTCTAATGGGTTTATTTTATTTACATTTCAAATATTATTCCCTTTCTAACCACCAAATTTTATTATTTCCTGTTCTTTTTGCTAATAATTGTTTGAGATATTGACATAAAACTAAGTATGCCATTTATTTTTCCTCTTCTAATCTTATTATTGAATATTTTATGTATTTACATTTCAAATGTTACCCTCTTTCCCCCTTCTCTCATCCCTCCACTCCTCTCTTCTTGCTTCCACAAAGATGCTCCCACTTCTTTCCACCCACTTCCAAATTATCCCTATGGCATTCCCCTACACTGGGAAAATGAGCCTTTACAGGACCAAAACCTTCTCCTATTGATGCCAGCCAATGGCATCCATCCTCTGCTACATATATGGTTGGAGCCATGGGTCTCTTCATGTGTACTGTTTGGTTGGTGTTTTTATCCCTGGGAGGTCTGCGGAGTCAGATTGGTTGATACTGGTGTTCTTCCTATGATGTTCTAAACCCCAGTTCCATTTTCTGGCCCAGCATGATCTAATTTAAACTGTACTGGTAATCAGGGAAAACAGGATTAACATCAAAAGGAGATAGACTTGCCCCAGTCTTTTGCCTCTATTCCTGCCATGGTAGAAGTGTCTTCCACTTATGTTTTTTAGGGACCCTCCATTCTAGGACATAACTCCTTTAATCCATCAAGAAGAATTCCCCTCCAGCAGTGTTCAGACATAAGCTGGAGCTCTAACCTTCGGTTGGAGGCTAGTATAGTTTTAAGTTGCTGCCGTGATGTGACAGCCTGCTGTTGTTTTGATTCTGTGGCTTATCTTCAGCTCTTTCATAGAGACATAGAGAACCCTAAAGCCCTAAAAATATAATCGTGGGGCAGCCTATAGGCAACATATTGAATTTCATGCAGTTCCCAGCAGCGCCACCTCATGTTATTACATCTACAACCAATACATTATTTGTGACTGAACATGACAGGACAACCGTAGAGCAGCTTCTCTCAGTGGCTCTTTTTTTGTGACATTAAAGGGAAAGGATGTTCCTTTGTATTCTATAATACATATAAAGAAGTATTTTCTTTCATTTATAATACCTTATAAATCTAGCAGATCATCGTGAAGCATAGAAAAGAGAATAAAAAGGAAATGGAGGAATGAAGTGAGGGTGAGAGGGGAGAAAGGGAGAGGGGTTTGGTAAACTAATATACGACATTTGGAATTCATTTGTTATTCTTCCTTGATGTGTCTAATAATCTTTTTAATGTGATCTAACAGCATCTAAATATTAAAAATACTGACATTATTCCAACATTTTTTATCTTTAGACATTATGATTGATATGGGTATATTTTTCTACAGCTAAGTATCTAATAAAAAATCAATGAGGTTTTAGATTGTTTGAACTGTCTAGTTAGGAAAATCAATTCTTTCTTGCCAGTTTTAAGTGTTGTAATAAAAAGCTATCAGATTTTTGAGTAAACAAGGCAAAAACAAGAAATAATGTTCTAATTTGTTTAAAACTATATGAGGTCATAAACAAACTTTATTCAACATGAACCTTGAGGAAACCAAACATGTTGTAAAATATATTTTGTATTTGTTGCCGATTTTGAACACATAATCTTAATTGTGCTTTAACTGTGAATATCTTTATTACTTTTATTCCCTTTAATTGTTGTTGGTCCAGATGTAAATTATGTGAAAATCAGTAATAATAATAATAATAATAATAATAATAATAATAATAATAATAATAATAGAATTATTTTTATTATGAAATGTATGATGGAAGTATGATATCATTACATCTCTGCCCTTTTTCTTGAAAGGAGATTCCTTCTTACATTTGAGACTACATAGTGCATTGCTTCACAGCTAACACATCTTTCCACTCTCTTGACCAGCCTGTCTCCAGGATGAGTATTTAACAGGGCATGCTGGATAAATAGCTTTAACTAATGAAAGTTGATTAAGCAACCTAAAGCACTTTAAGCAAAGTTCTTCAAGTATGTTGCAAATTGATGATATTTATTAATTTACTTATATTTGCTTGCTTCTTTATTATTTGTTTTTCTCTCACAAAATATCTCAAGTGCGGCCTCTCCTCCTCTCCACTCCTCTGAGGCCCTGTTACTCCTCTCCCCTTCTTCCATTGCTCTTCACTTTCCTTTAGAAAAGAGCAGGCTTCACAAGAATGTCAATGGAACAGCACAAAACAAAATGCAGTAAGACTAGGCACAAACCCTCATAAGGAGGCTCGCTGAAGCTACCCAGCAGGAGGAAAGGGGTCCCTGGCAGAGGGAAAGAAGTGGCCTCTTCAATTGTTAGGAATCTCGCAAAAATCTGCAGCTAAAGAACCAGAGCATGTACGCAAAGGACCCAGTGGAAACTCATGCAAGCTTCATGATTGTCATCTCAGCCTCCGTGGGCCCATGTGACTTCTGTTTAGTTGGTTTTGTGTATGATTTCCCATGGTATCCTTACCCCCGTCCCCGCCCCGTTCTCATAATCTTCCTTCCCACTCTTCAGTATTCCCAGATTTCTACCTAATGTTTGAGCGGAAGTCTCTACCTCTGCTCCCAGATGATAATGTTTTTAAATGAAGTAGAATTACATCACTTTTCGTCCTTCCTTCCCCCATTCCTTCCCAGTTATGCCCGCTCAAGCCTCTCAGACATTGTCTGTTTATTAGTTGACTGCTTTCTTTGTCTGGGAAGAGACTCAGTGTGGTTCCCCGCCTTTCATGCTAAAATATGAGTGGAATTGTTCCAATGTTGTAGAGTGTTCTAGGTGAGGCTGTTCTGCGGAAGACTTCATGATTTTATGCCTCTTGTAATCATTGCACCCATACTTCAGTGATGTTCTCTGAGCCACCGAGGCAGGACCTGTAATGTAGACGGATTTGTTGTGATGTGGATGGATTTGTTGGGGGCTTGGCTCCCTACAATCTGCTCTTCTGCATTGTTTCCAGTTACAATGTTCTCTTATGTTCCTCATTTTCTGTAGAGAGAGCCTATACTGCATAAAGTTACACTTTATATAGTTTACGATTTGTAGTTCTTTGTTACCTCTCAGGTGTTCAGGGTAAGCCCCGATTTCTGAAGACATCACACACTTAGGATACAGGACCTGGATGATTTAAACTGGACGTAACTACTTTTCATCAGCATAGTTTCTGTGATTCTAAAATGAATACTATGCAAGCTACCAAAAAAAGAGAAACAGTCTCAGCTCTAATATCTGTGGTCCATGACAATAACCAGCATATAAAGATGTACTCTACTGGTCATATGGTTAGTGAAGTGATAGGCCCTAAAAAAGAATTGTTTTCTGCCGCTTTGATAAACCTGAAAAATTCTTTCTACATTCTAAACCTTATGCATATACCCAAATTATTGTTCCCAGAATCTAGAACCCATTTTATTTCTACAAATATAGAATATCACAGTGTTTAAGAACAACATTTCTGTGTAAAACACCTTCTGCCTCATAGTACACATAAGCACATACATGCGTTCTTAGTACAATCTTCTTAAGCCAGATCCACCTTGCATACATTCATCACATAAGTAAAGTGACTAGTCAAACCAGAACCAATTGAAAGTGATGTACAATAGGCAGGCAGTTTTCTTAATAGAAAAAAAAACATAAATAGTGAATATGTTTCTAAATGTCATCAGCATTATTTGAAAATAACAGATTTAGTTGTTCCAATTTAAGGCTTATTTTATTTCAACCCAGGAATTTGGTTTGGAGGTACCTAATATAGTTTTCATTAAGAAAGAACAAATTTTATGAGACCATGGTAAATCTTTCCATTGCTCACAGATACAGTTTTTAGAATTCGAGAACTAGTTGAGACAAACTTGAGAATTTTGCTATACAATAGCCTTGACTCTAAGGAAGAATTAGTCCACATTTTTATTGAAACTAATGGGGAAAAGTAGAAAACATTGTTTATTGTGCTGTAGGTCAGAGAACAGAAAAAAAAGGTAGAATATCTATGACATTCAGGGGGGAAATGAAGAAAATGTAAATGAAAGAAAATAAAGAAAAATAAAACTAAAATGTAAATCAGTTGGGAACTTCCTTGACATGATGTCCTTCACTCTCCATAAGGGTTTTATTTAATTGTTTTAATGGATGCAATTTTGCTTGTTTTTTTTATTATTATTGAAGAACTTATTTAAAAAAACAAAGATAAATGTACAAATTTTAAGCATTTTTGCATAAAATATAGGAATACATTTTTGTCATTGCTCGGCTTTTTTTTTTAAGTTTTGATAGTGTGCATTAAGGTCTTACTAGTTTGTTTGGGTTTTGGTTGTTGTTTATGTGTATGATTGTTGTGGCTACTTTTATGATTGTTTTCTTCACACATGCCTTGTGCCTAATGAAGCCCGAAGATAGCATCAGATCGACTGAAACTGATAATAAGCAGTGTGCCTTCATGTAGGTCAACTGGTGTGAACCAAAGCCCACAAGAACAGCTCTTAACTGCTGTGTCATCTCACCAGCCCTTAGTTTTCGTTTTTTTTTATCATTTGATTATGTCATGGCATGCATGCCTAAAGTGTAAATTCTTGAATTTTCTTTATTTGAAATGTTTCAGATTTTATCTCAATGCTCTAAACTTTCTAAACTCTTTAATCAGATCCTAAATATGCATTTAAAGTATTTCTTCACACTGAAATGCACACTGTAAAGAGACTTTAGCCCTTGGACTTTGAAATATTCCACGACGCAGCAAAGAGAAGTGGCTCACTTCCAGGCTGAGGAATGTGAGATCATCAGATAGGACAACACTGTTCATTTGCACATTTCTATATAGTCAAAATCAAAGAATGTTAAGAAGAATTAATATTCAACATTCTAGAATATGGTTAACACATCTAACATGTAGTAAAAATTGTTTTTGTATTAAACCATGTTGTGGTTTTATTTATTTTATTAAGTGTTTCAATAGTTAGAATTCCTCAAGCACCTCAACATATATTTCTACCTAACATCAACATTCAGTCTTTCCCAAAGAGTATCTGAAATATGCTTTCTCAACAGCTTTAAATATTTCTACATGAGATTTCATTCCATGAACATTAATTAACCTTTATGTATACATTTGCCCACCTCTGATGGTCACATTTCTGAAGTTTTTTCTTAATGTTATGATAGCAATAAATTTATTTCAACAGCTAATGATGACATTAACTATATGTATGTAACACTCCCCAAAGTTCAGTTTTAATTAAGATTCTTCAGGAATTAGATAATTGAGCATGAACACATAATATGGATAGCTTCCAGGAATTAACAATAGTTATGTTAGTGAACTATGTTACCTAGTAACAAGAGTACTGTAGCATGTCCATAATATTTTACTAAGAAATAAAAGTCATCCCAAAGCTCCCACAGGCAAGAACATAGTAAAGTACTCTGAAAGTGATAACCTTCTCGTGGGAACTGGGTTTTTATTTTGTCTTCATGTTTCTCCTGCATAAACTAGCTTAATATTTTTCTACTTTGTTCTAGAAACTGCTCCTATTAGCAAATGGAGGCCACATAAATGGAAGCAATTCCACAGAATAATTTGTGAATGTATAACTAGAGTCTAAAACTGGAGCGTAAGGTTCCGAATTAGATATAAGAAAGTAAGTATAAGTCAGTGAAAGTCACCTATGATAATAGTAATAAAAGGGTTCTAGAGAGAGAAATGGAAACTTGTGAACAGGTCCCAGGATCTGAAAGAGTCCAACATAAGTGTGATGTGGAATGTGAAAGGACTAAGAACAAAGTGTTTAATAATATAAAATGATAAACCATGGTTTGCATTTTCAGGGTCTTCCATTGGCTGCTTTGTTGATGGTTTAGTCCCCAGATAGTGACTGACCTACGAGACAATGGTAAAGGTGGATGTGTTTTGGGAGTTAGTACTTCTTTGTCTTATTTTCTCTGTTTTTCCTCCCAAACTTCTCTAAGATAAACAGCTCATCTTCACCTAGGTTCCCACAATGATACCTGGCCTTACCTATGATCTAAAACAAAAGATTCAGCTGACCAGGTACTTAAAACTCTCATACCTTAATTCAAAATAGTTATTTCCTCGTTTGCTTTTCTGAGATTTGTTGTCACAGAGATAAAAAATTTAACTAAAATAATAAATCAGGTTTAAAATTTCCCAAACTGAATGGTCAAATGTATATTTTCAGACCTACATTGCTTTATAAATAGAAATAAAAAAAAGTTTCATGATGTATCAAAGAGTGACATATTATAGAAATAGGAGAAAAATCAAAGCAGTAAAATTCCACAGAGCAAGTACATTTAACAATAATGAAGGTAAACTACACATATTTTCAAATAAAAATAGTCAAAAGAGATCTAAAAATTTCCATGACTGTGATATGTGACTATCAAGATTGTTAATTCAAAGACGTCTTCTTCAAATCAAGCTAGGTCACAGAATGTTGTTACTTTCTACATTTTCGGATTTTCCTAAAATCTGGGAAAAATTTCTTGATGTATTAAATGTAGAAATTTAGCTGCATAAGACAAGTCATTCTTCTTTTGTTTGTTTGTTTGTTTTTTGCTTTGGCCTCATTTGAGACCCAACAATGGCTAACCAGTATGCTCAGATGGTAGGGTTGCAGTTGGTCTATGACTCATTATGTCTAGACGTTGCTTGCCTACAGTATTATGGAAACCTCAGAGTTGGAATTTGTGATGTCCCATATGTCTATTTAACCAGTAGGTTTCCTCTAGTCTAGACAGTGGTAGCCTGGGGGAAGACTATGTATGTATTTCATAAGGAGTAGTATGTGAATATTGTTTATTGACATTACTTTTTAATACTGTCTTGAAAAACCTCCTGTATGGGTGCTTATAACATCTTAAGAGGTGACAATTCTGTGTAATTAGTGCCTATGAGTGTTTCTTAGTAAGGTATTCTAAAAATGAATTTATTAATTATTTGAGTCCTCATTAATTTTTTCATAACTATTTTAGTACAGTAATATAATCTTTAAAAGAATATAAAATGGTAAATTTTCTTATATTCACAATATAGAATATTAACATTGTATATATTTAATTGTCTACATATTTATGCTTGCAGATAGCCAACATACAGACTGTTCATTACCAGAAAACTCAGAATACAAATTCAAATAATAGTTTAAATAACATAAGTTAGCAACTTTATAAGAATGTTAATTTTAATTTTTTAAGTGTTAATGACTCCTGAATTTGCTGTAATTTAATTTAAACAATTCACTAAATTGTAGTTCATTTGCAAGTAATTAATATAACCAGTAGGAAATTCAACCCATTTATCTATGTTCTCAAATATGTGAATTTTTCATAGGCAAAAGTAGGTTTGATGTCGAATATAGATAATATAAATTTATCTACACACACCCACACACCCACCCCCCACCCCCCCCACACACATGCACATGCGTGCACTCAGGCAAACACACATGCATAAGCACTCATACAAATAATTCTTTAAATTTTATCCAGATTGTTTCTGGGTCACAAGAGGCATGTAATGATGCCCTCTGTGTTCTGTATTTGATGGATAATAATTGTCTACTCTGGCATAATTAGTCTAAATTAGTGTTAGAAGTTCTGGATTTCCCAGAACACATACAAGAAAGTAGTAGAAATTCCTGGATATGTCAGGGAATTCCCCTATCCTCTCCTTTTGCCAGGTCACTACCAGGAAGAAATTTCTATTTTTTAAGAGTCATTTTCCCTAGGAATCCTTATTCAGTGCTTAGTGAGAATATTGTTAGAACTAGCCTAGAAGCAGAAATCTCCTGTGAGGCAAATCACCACCCTAAAATGAATAGCTGTAGTCAAGTCTCCAAAAGAGGTCACAAGGTTAGCATTGGCACAATGCTAATACTTGTTGAAATGTGCCAGAAACAAAAAGGTCCACATCATCAAAATTATCCTCAGTTTAGTTTTAAAATAAAGAAAAAATGTGGACATCTAGAGTGTATCCCAGCCCAGAGATGGGATTAGATCCTTCCAAACACTTGGCATCCAATGACTATTAAAAGAATATCTCTGGGGAGTTTGTTTTCCTTTATTTCCTTTCTTGTATATTCTAGGTACTTATTCAATTTGTCAAAAAAAAAAAAAAGGTTCATCCGATTTAATCAATATAACTTCAGTATTTCCACTTGTTAAAATTTCCCGGGATGAATCATTTTATTTTTATTTCCAGTTCAGACTTGAAATGTTGTATTGGTTTCTAGGCTAGAGGATTTCTCTGGCAAAGATGCTGTGCTATGTAGTATAAACACTTATCTGTTCATACTTCCTGGAGCATCATCTAGCTCCATTTCCTGTATCTTGACAAAAATCAAGATAGTTACAATATTCAAGAACAGGGAATTTTCCCTTCAATTATGGGGAAAGGTGTTTAAGATCAGTACTTTCACTATGTGCTTATTTCCGAGCAGTTAACTGGCAATTAGTCACTGCTGTTTTAATAACCCCAAGGACACAAGTCATGTTTCAGCAAGTTTTCATCTTCCTCAAACATGTTTAAAATCACCTAATCTTCTGGCAATAGCTCTAAATATTTGATGACCTAGCGCTTGTTTTCCTCTTCTAATTTCTGGGAAATGGAATTGATTTTACATTATCTTCCCTTCAGACTTTAAAATATGGAAGCATACCTCATAATGAATTGATTATGCTGATTAATATATAATTTACAGAGTTAAATATCTAATAATCCATTTATAGTGTGCTTCATTAAAATATAAACCTCATAGTTTCTACAGAGCTGAAGTAAATGTATTGTCTCTTATTAAAAATAAGGTTATTCTGGTAGACCTTTCCCTCTACACTGGTATTCATCATTGAATGTTGAGGAGGCAAGCTACCATGTCTATTCTGGTATTCTAATGAAAAATTAGTAGCTAGATATTACTTCAATTGGGAATCTAGATATCAACTCTCAGTCTCCTCATCCTGATATGAGATATAAACTTTTGTGGGAAACAGAAATGTGTAAACATATTTTATAAACAAAAATCAACACTTGTGGTTGCAAACATGGTCACAAAATTTTGGATGCTTTTCATTAATGAAGATATTTTATCTTCATTTGACTTTTGTTCAATTGAATGTGCCAGCCAAATGAATGTGTAACAGAATATGTGAGACTTACCAGGTTTTTTCATGAAAGCCATTGAATTCTGTTCTCATTATTATACTCTTTGGAAGCTGTTCTTAGACCTCCTGATTAGGTTTATTCTTAGATACTATACTTTCAGGTTGTTGAGAATAGGAGCTTGTCTATGATTACTTTCTCTTGAATTTTGAAAATTGGTTAAGTACCCTGCCACAGTACTGAGATATTTTTTATTATTTTTACAAGTTTTCCACTAGATATTTATAATTTTGTACATGATATTGTGCATACTATCATATGATGTCTTATGTATAGTATCCTCTGGTTAATTTATGGATTTTAGAGGAGAATCTATAGTGACTACTTGCTAAACTAGAATGAATGCCTAACAGTATTTTAAATATTTGTCCTTATACCCATCATTAAGTATTATCTTACCATTAGACTGGGGCCATTACAGAGATGACAACCAATATAAATTCAGAGTTATGGAACCAATTTCTATATGATGCACATAGAATACAATTTATACTTTCAGGGATCAGATATCATTGCAGAAGAAGAGGCAATTGTAAGAATGAGAAGAGCAGAATGTTTGCTTTGAGATTGTGATCTTAGAAATCTCAGAGCCTACACCCATGAATGTTCACCAACATGCTTGCCTAAGTTTGATCTGAATAAAGATGCTATTATTAGACATGCTAATGTGGAAGGGGGAAGCCCAGGAGACCTCATCCCTAAACAAAGAACTACTACACATGTCTAAGGAATGTTTAAGGCATTGGAAATAGAATTATTCTGGAAAAACCCCACCAACTGGTCATTCTATATTAAATGACCATCCCTAAAATATATGCATGCAAGTAAATTTATAAGGACTGAGATGTGCTTATGGATTTAGAAAGATTTGGTCATGAACAGGAGATCAAGGAGGGGTACATGGGAGGGGCTGGAGTGAGGAAAGGAATACAGTGATATATAATCTCAAAAATAACAGAAATAAAATGAAAAAGTGTAGAACTTTATTCATGAAAACTCCATCTCTAAAACCTCATCACATCTCAGTCAGTTCGAATCTCTCCATACCACTATCTTGAATGTTAAGGGTTCAGGATATGCATTTTGAAGGAACATAAACATTTTTCATCTTTATTAGATATTGTCTGTATTTATATTTCAAATGTTATATATACCCTTTCCCCTCACTTCTCCCCCTCAACATGCTTATATAAAGATCCTCCCTCTGCCAATCATTTTTATCACACCAGAGAGATAATCTGTTTAACTCAGAAATTCAGACTTAGGCTTCCCAGAAGCATAGCCTAGTGAATCCCTGTAGTGTAGGAGGTACAGTGGACAGTGCCTGCCAAGCCTGGCCTTGGAATTCTTCCAGCACAATTGTGCCAAACTTATATTTAAAAACAAAACAATTCCAGGAAATTATGAGGTCCAATCCCTTTAATGTTAAACTCTTTCTGGTTGCATCTATGGGTTTTTGCATCACTGACTGGTCTCATGTCTGTTACCTACAAAATTCATGAAGGAATTGAAATAGTCATTCCATGGCTTTAATTTTATTTGCCACAGAGTCATTTAATATTGGTAAATATATTAGTCATCAATGATCCTAGTGAAATTTAGCATTTATTTACATGTTTTAGCCTTAAATATATGGTTATAAAGATTAAGAGTTAAATTTCTGATACAAATTTTGTATATTATATCTTATGTAAATTATGACATTTTAAATGAAATATTGTTGACTCATAAAAAAGATAATATGAATTGTTTTTAATGATGTATAAAGTCACATTTATGTTAAGTTCCTCAGATATTTTTACATTTTATATTTTTACATTTTAGATCTCTAAAACAAGACAAAGAAGATGCCTTGCCTACAAAAAGCAATCTCTATTTAAGATTGGCAGCCTGGGTTAAATTCCTGAAAACCATAGCACAGTGGCACACATTTGTAATTCTAGAGTTTCATTGGGGAAAGGGAAGGTAGAAACAGCAGCAGCATCTAGAATAATGGGCCAGCTACACTGGAGTATTAAACACAACAAATAACAAAGTAGTTCTGCTTCAATATTTTGGAATATGTATACTGACTATTAAAAATTTGTCTTGTTGTCTCCCTATATCTAAAATGGAACATGAATACATAAACACCACACATGCATGCACATGCATGCATGCATACATACATACATACATACATACATACATACATACATACATACAGATAGACCAGATAGAAATCGATAGATAAGCAAATAAAACAAAAACATAAAAAGAAGTGCAGACATTATTTTAAAATATCGCTAAAATGGAAATAATAGCTAAAGCATTTCACTATTTAATTTCTTTTACATAAAAAGGTGAAAGTGGAACTAAATAGACCATTTTATCCTCTGTTGGATTTTCATCCAATTTAGATTTTAGAGTTACCTCCCACTTCATCAAATGTACTATTATGAATTATTAGCTTCTAGAGTCTTGACATTATTGTAAATAATGTGATTTCTATATAAGGTAATGAGGAACCAAAACAGTCATATTGTCTTATAAGCATGCTGGTTTTTAAAAAACATCTTTATAGACATCGCTGCACTTGCTTTATATATTAATTTTAAATTTGAAGACTGTACTTAAGGTCATGTTCATCAGAATTAAATTTGATATGAAAACACTTTGAAAGATGCTAGGCAGTAGGAAGATTTTATCTGTCTATATTTCAAAAGTTATAATAGCTTTAATTTTCTCAGAAGTTATCAGTGAAGCTGAAGTTTCCTTAAATCTCATGATGGAAGGTTCCCCCAAAATGAAATAATTGAAGAACTTATAAGATTGGATTTTTAGCAAAATTCAAGGCCACTTTCAGAAATTCTTTTAAGTTTCAACATATTTTAATTAGCACTCCTGGAAAAAAAATAACAGCCTGTTGTTAAGGAGCAATGATCTTTGAAGGCTGTGTTTGGACCTGTGCTTAAATGGAAGAAATGTTATTTATGAACAGAAGAGGAAAGAATTGAAATTACACAATGTTGTTTGGTCTGTTATTCTAACTCTGAGTGTTGGCGTTAAGAAAAAGTCAAAATCTTTTGGAAAAGAATTTGTTTCCCTTCACTAAACTCAAAATCATCTTGTCAGATAACCATCTGTGATTCACAATAAATACATTTCTTTGTCCAAGGTAGTATTTTAAAATTCATTGAAACATTGTGTTCTTTAAAGATATTTTTCCCTTTCTCAGTTGTGATATTGGGAGAAAGTTTCTGACAGTAAGCATGGAAGGTCTTTTTGCTTGTTCTGTTTTATTATCCTTAATCATTTTTTTAAGAGTCCAGTCATTATTTATGTCTCATTCCTCCCATTATCAGACCCTGTCTCCCTGATACATTGATGAGAAACCTATACAACTTTGTACTAGAAAACATATCCAAAATGCAGAAATAATCACCAGCCCCATGACTGTAATGAAAAATAGCAAAAATAAATAATCTTACAATTATGAAACAATACACGTACTTTAAAATACATGGTTGTAAAATATTTACATTTTATGCAGAAACCTTTATATCAAAGGCAAATAGAACAGTAAGTAAAGAGACAAATATACTTTAACTTAATCCACATATTAAACCAAAACAGAATTGGAAGGTTTCATAGTATTTTTATTTCTGAATGTTCTTATGACAACAAAAAGAAGAGGGACATAAGCAAGAGCTACGTAAGTCTTAGTCTGTTTCCACCTAATTTGGGATCAAAGTATTGAGTGTGTTCATACACTAAGGCTTCTTGAAAGTACTCTACACAAAAAGCATACTTACAAATTATATGGACTATTTTCCTTTATGAAGGAATACTTTAAAGAATGCAGGAGAGATATTTAAATAATTTACCCTTGTATATTTCATTATTTCCCTTCTGCCCTACAACCCATTCAATACCGCCATTCTTGATCTCTAAAATTCACAAACCATTTGTTTGTTAGTTCTTGTAAAATGCATATAGTTTCTAGCCAATATTTTGAAAACGTAACTTAAGTTGAATTCATCCTAAGCATTACCTTGGTACATTTGTTAACTAGTATAACAAAACACTGACATTTATGACAAAAATATAATAAATAAGAATAATGATTCACATACCCTTTCATAGACCATTTACCTAATTTGTGGACATTAAAAATAGTAGATTTTATCAAATAGTTGCCTGGTGTTTTTATATACACATTGGGAAGAGACAGTTCTCCCAATACGAATTATTTTCTTATTATAATGTGTCTATCTTAAAATGGGATCAATTAAATTATGTAACACATTTCGTTCATCAGTTTTATGAAAAATTTGTTTGAGAATGTTATAAGATGAGAAATTTACTATACTTTTTATTTTATGTGCCTACAATCTGTTTTCATGGTTTTGACAATGAAGTGAATTCTTATTTTCAGAATCTTTACTAACCAATTTTTTAAAAATGAAGGAAAGGCCATTGAAAACTGCCCCATCTCAGGATCCATCCAATATACAGTCACTAAACTCAGACACTATTGCAGATGCCAAGAAGTGATTATTGACAGAAGCCTGACAGAGCTGTCACATGAAAGGCTCTGCCTGCACCTGACAAATACAGATGCAGATGTAGGTAGCCAAACATTGGACTGACCATGGGTACCCCAATGGAAAACTTAGGGCAGAAATTGTAGGACCTGAAAAGGTTTGCAACCCCATAGGAAGAACAACAATATCAATCAGCCAGAACCTCCAAAGTTCCCAGGGGGTACACAACCAGCCAAAGAGTACACATGGAGGGACCCATGGCTCCAGCTGTGTTTGATGCTAAGGATTGCCTAATCTGGCATCAGTGGGAGGGGAGCTGCTTGGTCCTGTGGAGGCGCTATGACCCCGGGTAGGGGAATGCTAGAGCACTGAGGCAGGACTGGGTAGGTGGGTGGGAGAACACCTCATAGAGGCAGGGGAAGAGGTGGGGATCAGGGTTTTGTAGAGGAGAAAATGGGAAGGGGGTAACATTTGAAATGCAAATAAATAAAATAACCAATAAAATGAAAAAATAGGTTAACTTACAAAAAATGTAGACTAAGTCCATAGCATGTTCCTGATACCATCTCAGTTTCATAGCAGAAATATATACCTGCTCAATTACAGAGTCAGTTTTTGGAAAAAGTTAGATATAGAGAACCAAATGCTTAAGATAACCATAAAGTGATATGAGCGATGCATCTTGAATCTTCATAGAAAACGATGGCTCTATGTTGAACAAACTTTGTGCAAGTTCCTAAGAGATAATTTAAGACTTAGCTCTGAAGTTTTACAAGGATACAGATGGACAAAGACAGAAATCAGAGTATTTGGCAAGAAGGGAGATCCTAACACATGGGTACATTCCAAAGGTTGCAAAATATATCCTGGGAAAGAAAGCAGAAGTCCAAGAATATTCGAAAATTGAAAGACATAAATACTATTTTAATTCATAACACACTAAATAACAAAATGTATATGTAGAGTAAAAAAAAAAAAAAACAAAAATACATGTTACCAGAATGTGATGCTTTGATTTTGAGACTAGAACATAGTAAGAAGTTCTCAAAGAGTGTAGATATGAGCTCCTCTCCATCAGCATAGCTGAGTGTTAAGGACAACCTCATATCATCTGTAGATGCTTCTACATTGGACCCTAGGGTCATATTGTTCCCTTGGCCTGTGCTCAGTCAGAGCTCTCCTCTCTGAAGAAGAGCTGAGAAGGATGATGCTTCCAGACCTGTGATCTCATGGGTTTGTTTGTGATAATGCTTTCTCTGCTTGGTTGCTCATTTCATTCACTATTTGTTCTTTGCTGGGTTATGTTCTCAGAGATCTCTTTGAGATATAACTATCTTATTTTTAGTTATTTTTACATTATATATTTTATTTGCTCCCAATCTACGTGCGGACTGTTCTCCATCCCATATCTCCTTTCCCAATCCTCTATTCTCCATGTGTCTCTTGAGAGTTAGGTGCATCTTCTCTGACTGAACCCAGACCCAAGAGTCCTCAGATCACCTGGTATATGCTGCCTGGTTGGTGATCCAGTGTTTGAAAGAGCACAGGGGTCCAGGTTAATTGAGACTGCTGGTCCTCTTACAGCCCCCCCCCTCCTTCTCAGCTTCTTCCAGCTTTTCCCTAATTCAATCACAGGGGTCAGCAACTTCTATTCCTTGGTTGGGTGCAAATATCTGCATCTGATTCTTTTAGATGGTTGTTGGGGAGGACAGTCATGATAGGTCCTTTTTTCTGAGCTCTCAATAGCCTCAGTATAGCGTTAGGCCTTGGGTCCTCCCCTTGAGCTGGATTCCACTTTAGGCCTGTCACTGGCTTTCCTTTTCTTCAGGCTCTCCTCCATTTCTATCCCTGTATTTCTTTCAGACAGGAACAAATATGAGTCAGAGTATTGACTATGGGATAGGAACTCCATCCCTCACTTGATGCTGTCTTTCTGCTGGAGGTAGGCTCTACAAGTAATTTTCCTAATTTCGCCAGGGTATTTGAAAGGTAGGAATCAAACTCTGGTATTTGGTTTATTATGTCTCACTGTGGCTGAAACACTGATTGCATAAAATCTACTCCTGAAAGTTCTATATAAAGTCAGTGAGTGGGGAGGAAATCTGCACTGTAGACTAAGCCATAATTTTTATTTTTACTTTTTGGAAACTGATATTGAGAGGAAGCAAGTAAAATTAACACTTGAGAGGTATGTTTACTTTTTTATATCATTAAATGTTTTAGAAAATTGAGGCAAGAGCAGCTCCTTTATAGCTTTTCAAAACACAGTATAATCACTTTTAATGCATCTCTGACGTTTTTCTTTTCTGGAATGGCACTTTTGCTTTTCTATACTAAGTAAGATTCCCTGTAGTTTTAAATGCTCTAACTTAAGGGAAAATGTATGAATAACTCAATTTCTTAATTTACTAGTCTCTTTAAGTTAACATTTTCAGATAAAACATATCTATGTTAATTTCTTTTAAAATTTGGGAAAATGATAATGGATATAA
Source organism: Micromys minutus (assembly GCF_963924665.1). NCBI lineage: Eukaryota > Metazoa > Chordata > Mammalia > Rodentia > Muridae > Micromys > Micromys minutus. The sequence continues at coordinate 9,957,972 of NC_137976.1, forward strand.
CTAAATCATAAATCAGGATTCCCTTCCAGGGATGTTGATGTTAATGCTGTGCTAATACTCTGAAAGCTAACTCTTTGATTGATAATAGTGTCTTCAAAAGATTTTTGCCAGTCGGGGCTTTATGCATAAGAGGTTATAGACCTAGTGCAGGGACATGACCTAGTAGGTAAAAGCGCTTATTATTTATTACAGTTTGGAGGACTTGAGTTCAATTTTGTCACTAAGAAGATGAGTGGATGCACAATGCAACTATCCCAATACCCATCTTGGAAAATGAGCTGTGACGGCAGAATAATTACTGAAGCTCCATTGTCAGCTGATCTGCAATATGTAGCATCATAATAAAATCAACCCTGTCAATCAAACCATGAGGTCCAGCAATCAAGGTTGCCTCTGACTTCTCTACTTGTGGCTATATATCTGTGTAACTATATTCAAGTATGGGATTGTCTACACATAATATTCACATTTACAAAATTTACACACACACACACGCACACACACACACACACACACACACACACACACACACACACACACACACACAAACACACAGTAAATAGCCTATACACTCATAGAACATGAACCTAATAAACACCCAAACCATGTTTGCTGTTCCTAGTAAATAAAAAAATCAATTTAAATGAGCTCATTATTTTCAGGTCATGTCAGTTAATTATATATTTTCATATTCTGTTGAAATTTGTTAAATATCTCATATGAAACCCATGTACATGGCTGAGGTTCATTTGTAACAATGTAATTTTTATTTCTTTTTCATTTATTTTCTGCTTAAACCTAAAAAAAATGTATGCCCTGTGGAATATGACCTGGCTACTGAGCTTTTCCAGCTGTTCAGAAGGAAATATAATTCCACCCTTTTCAGGCTCCTTGGGGGAAATCATTTTATTCATGGCAGGTAAATACTTACCAAGGTGCTTAACAATTCCCAGGTGAGTGGCTTTATGCAGCATTATTGTTAAATATATTATGACAGCAACAAGAGTTCAGCTGGGCAAGTGGAGGAAGTTAACTTTGTGTGTGGTTCTATTCCTCCCTCCTCTCCTTTTAAGCAAATAGAAATCTGTCCTCCATGATGATGTATTGATTGTAACCAGACAGACCTTTTGGGATAGCCTATTGTAGGAACTGACACATCCCAATTGTTAGTTAGGCTGTTTGTCATTAACAGAATCATTCACCAGCACAATGTGTGTGTGTGTGTGTGTGTGTGTGTGTGTGTGTGTGTGTGTGTGTGTGTGTGTACTTTTTACATTACAATCTATGTATTGTCAGAGTTAATACAATCTGAATTCAATTCAAATGCCTTTAATTATAAATATACATTGTTTCTGAAAGTTAGAACAATAGTCTTTATTCCTATCATAAGACTCAGTTGCTAATGTGGCAATGTGTATCAAAGAGCACTGCTGATAACCAATTTTCCCATCACAACCTAATCATCCTTCATTTTCATAGACAAGTTCATTCCTGAACACATGAAAAATAAAGGATATATAAGAGCCAATATAACTTTGTACTGGAACAGATCTGTAGGACCCTGATGTTACTCTGTCTTCTTCGGTATTAGTAGTTAATATTTAATATTTTTTATGAGTACGGCCAAGTCTCGATCAACTCTTTCTCCTCCTGAGAATCTCTCAGTTCTGGGAAGGGAAGTGGCATGTTGGTATCTCTCAGTCTTATAGATAAAGATGGTCCGTATGCCTGCTATTATCTCATTATTAAAAGTTCTCTTTGCCTTTAATTCATGAGTACCCACTGAAAGACTTTCCATTGTTAACTATATTTTTCGAATTAAACCTTTCTTATACAAATTACCATGTGACTTTTCGTTGCTAAGGTTTAAATCTCAGTGTTTATATACTTCAGAAAACTCTCAGTGCAATCATGTTCCAAGCTGGTTTCTTGTAGGAGTAATAGACTAATGTGCTCATGGTGGGAGTTTGTTTGTTATGACAACACTGTGAATGATTTAGAAGTGAGTTTTACCTCTTTGGCCTGACTTCTCTCTTGTGCTATTTTGGCTCTGATGCTTTTCCTCCCTGTGTGTCATGATACAGGAAAAGACCTTCCTGAGATTCTCATAACTTCACATTGGATTTCCCAACCCCCAGAACTCTGAGAAGTACATTTCTTTATGAATTTGCAATCTGTCTGGTATTCTGCTAAGACAACAGAAAATTGACTAAGTGACACCTCATGGCAAAATTCTAAAGAAAACATTGCCAAAAATTTGGAAGCAGATCAAGTATGTATTGAGTGTTAAATCTGCAAGCACACCAGTATATTCTTACAATAAAATGCATATTGCAGTAAGTGAAAGTGCACTTCTGATAAACGTCATTGTTTAAATAAATCACAAGATAACCAACCTTAGTGAGAGGAATTAAGCATAAGGTAAAAAGGAATGCTCATTACCTCTTGGAATGTACATGCTGGAAAGCAGATGGGTTAGAAACCAGATCAGTGGGTGAGGGTTAATCCTTTATAAATTCACTTTTGTGAAAAAATAATTTATATTTTGTCTGTGGTATGGTAATAGTCCCAGGTCTGCATACATTAATCAATATCGTAGGAATATAAAAAGCTGAGCATTCATAGGTAGTAATATTCCAGTCAAATAATTTAGAGAGAAGACAAAGGAAGCTCTCAAATAATATTACCTTTAGACACACACACACACACACACACACACACACACACACATATATATATATATATATATCATTATCATTTATTAATGTAACTTTTGGGGGCCCATATTTATATTTTGTCATTTAAATCAATCAGTCAATCAATCAATCAGGCTATCTGTCTAATTTCTATCCTCTATTTCTCTATTTATCATGTATATTTTTTCTATTTTTTTTACAAATTATACAAAAGTAGTTATAAATTTGGTCTCATTTTTAATTCTTTATTGATTCCTGTTCCAAAGTGCACTAATTTTTTTACAATTAGCACATTGTTCTTTATTCAAATTTTAGTACATTTTCTATTAGAATCACATTCATTTTTCTTCCTTTACTATCCCTACTCCAGAGGCCCCAAGTTCTTATCTTTCAAACCCCTCTCCAACATTTCCACTCTGGAATTTATAACCATTTTTTCCTTAGTCTTTCTACATTCATACATATGGGTTTATGTATATACATAAATGCACAAACAGACAACTACTCAGTCTGATCACTGCATTAGACAATCAATAAGGGGTTCATCTGTGCAATACCCTAATTTTCCTTTTCCCAACAGTTGTTCGTTATAATTTACCTATCATTCTTGGGGCAGGGCCCTGTCTTATTTAGAGCTTTATTGCTGTGAACAGACACTATGACCAAGGCAAATTTATAAAGGATGACATTTAATTGGGGCTGGCTTACAGGTTCAGAGATTCAGTCCATTCTTGTCAAGGTGAAATCATGACAGTGTCCAGCAGGCATAGTGCAGGAGGTGAGAGTTCCAAATCTTCATCCAAAGGAAGCCAGGAACAGACTGAGCATCCTCTGGCAAGCTAGGAGGAGTGTCTCCAAGCCAACCTCCACAGTGACACACTTCCTCCAACAAGGCCACTCATTCTAATAGTGCCACTCTCTGGGCCAAGCATTTGCAAACCATCACAGACCCAATGAAAATTTGTCAGTCCCAGGTTAGCATATCTGTTTATCTTTCTTATTAGCATAATCTTGTGTAAATGTTTTACTCTTTCCCATTTGGTTTTTAGCATAGATGTGCTGGGTTTTTTCCCCTATCTTTGTTTTAAGTACCTCCCTACCTCCTGCTTTTCATTTCTTTCTCAATGGTAATTTTGTATGTTTCAGTATTACATTGAAAACCAGAGAAAAAGAAAAAAAAAAGAAAGGACCTGAAACTCCTAAGATTTTAAAATACTTTCATGGACAGACAAATATAAGATTCCAAGCTCTTCTGTGTCACTGTGTGTCAGTGGTTACATGATTATCTCCTTTACCTTTCCAATGATCAGAAAATAAATGAAAGTGAAAATAATTTAAACATGCCATTTATAATTATAAAACGCATATGATCACTACCAGTGGAGTATGCTCACGATATGTAATTTGTGTTTGATTTGAAGTCAGTGGTTACCCTATAAATGGCATTTGGTAAATGTGTATGCATCAGTAGATGACAATCCCTCTACACTTACCGATTCTAGTTTGAGCCTTATAGTCTAAGTGATGAGAAGACATGCAGATGATGGTGGATGAGAAATAACTGCATTGGTAAATAAGCAGGGCTGTGCAAAGAAGAGCAAACACCAAATACTCAAATGTTATTTTACTAACCACTAACAGATTAAAAAAAAAGTTTTGTTAAAATTTTAAGTCATAATATTTACCTACTGTTTTATTGAATATTTTATGTATTTACATTTCAAATGTTATTACCTTTACTGGTTCCAGCCTCTCTCAATCCCCACTTCCCCTGCTTCTGTGAGGATGGTCCCTCTTCCTCCCACTCACTTCCATCTCAACTCCCTGGCATTCCCCTACACTGGGGAAATGAACCTTCACAGGACCATGGGCCTCCCCTCCCATTGATGCCAGACAAAGCCATCTTCTGCTACATATGTGACTGGAGCCATGGGTCCCTCCATATGAAGTCTTTGGCTGGTGGTTTAGTCCTTGGGATCTTGGGTGAGGGGTCTGGTTGGTTGACACTGTTGTTCTTCTATGGGGTTGCAAACCCTTCAGCTCCTTCAGTCCTTTTATCTATGCTACTCTAGTATAAATTTGAACCATTTACATGTGATGTGCTGCCAACCATTTGCACTCCAGTTAAAGGATGCCTGCTTTACATTTCTTTGTCTACTTTTATCTGAATGAAGAATTTGTTTTTGTCAGTTAGGTCCCAGAGTAGTTAATCAGTACTAAGAAATTTTGTAGCCCAGGCAGGTGTGAAACTCACCTTTCTACTGCCTCATTTTCCCTGTGCTGGGATTACAAACATGTCACAGTATACTGTACACGGAGGAATTTTCTACCTCTTCATAGTATCTCATTATATTCAGAACCTTCAAATTAGAGGGGAAATTTCTAAGAGAACTTCCAAGAAGTCACTTAAGCTTTAATAGTATTAAATCATTGAGTAATTAATAATTTATAGTAAAATGATGATTTATAAAGGAACACTAGTCCCCCACTCCCACAACAAAAGCAGATCAGAGGATATCTGGTACATTTTAGTCAAAGAAATATTTTTCTTCAAAATCATCTAGGATTGCAAGTACTTCATCTCATCAAGCATGCCTTACAAGCATCCCTGAAAATGTTTTGCACTGTGATCCAACATCCTGAGTATAGATCCATGTCCTCAGTATAAGTGGAGAACATTGTAAACCCTTCTTCTGGCTGCACTTGTCAATGTATCTTTTTTCTATTTCTTTCTCTAATAGACTATTGTTTATATGCATAATTTAGTTTCTTTTCACCTTACTCAATCCTCTGTGTTGTAACTTGGCTTTCTTCCCCAATCATTCCTGTAAACCTGCTTCGATTAGCTCTGCAATTGCCTTCCTCTCATTCAATCCAAGTTCTTATCTAATAGAGCCTCTTGGGCCTGGGACAATCCTATTTTGCAATCCCGTCCTTAATCTTGATCCTGCTGCAATTACGTTCATTTCATTTCGTGTTTCCACTTTGAAGTTTTGTTTTTTCGGGCATCACTATCAATAATTGATTTCTGACATTCCACAGAATTTTCTCCTTGAATTCTTTCCATATAATTTTCATTCTCTCTGTACATAAAATTTCACATTAATTTTAACTATTTCCACCATCACAATGACTTTAATATTGAATTTCTTACAAGAATTTTTTTCCTACTGGATCTTGCAATCATATTTTAAAGTCCTTATTTATAATTATTTGTCTATTCATCCTATTATTTAGCAGTTATTTTATTGCATAGTCTCTATATTTGGTAGATATTAGGGAATGAGCTATAGTGAAAACTTTAGTAAAAGTGGGGAAAAGGTCTGAGTCATGGAGAGAATGCAGTATGATCAGGAAGCTGAATGACAAGAGGCACACACATAGAGATCATCATGTGATTGATTTAGTCAGAAACAAACTTGGATGACAATTTGACAAGCCAATAAAGTTATTTTTCATTTTTGTATTTATTTATTTGTTCACTTTACATCCTGATTGCTACTTTCCCTCCTTCCCCAGTGTTTGTTTATACTCCCCCTCCTCTTTCTCCTTTGAAAATGTGGAGACTATCTCCTGAATGTATCCCCACAATAGCACATCAAGTCTCTGGAGGGCTAGGCTCATTCTTAATTTAGTTATGTATATGAAACGAGAGGAAATAGTGATTTGAAATACTGAAAATTCATATTATAAATACTGTTTCATTTTAGGTAAGGTAGCTTTTGAACTTTATTGGCTGATAGGAAATTGTTGGTGACTTCTTTGTAACTTCATTGAGACTTTTTCCACTAATGAGATGGGAAACACTAAACAAAAACCAGAAGTAAACAAATCAATTAATGATCAATTCCAATTAAGTACAACTGTCAAAAGAACCAAAGAAATGTCTCATAGATAGAGGAACGGGCAGGGTAAAGCCTGCTTATATTAAATAGGAATATTTAAAATTTATATTTATAAAGTAACAAGGTTATGTAATTAATGGCCAAAAGTGGTTAATATGAACATACAAATATTTGGGAAACAGTGACTTGGCAAAAGTAAACTGACTGAAGAACACAACTGATGCTTTGGTCATCAAAAAGAAAATAAGCCATCACCTTAGAAGCATATTCAAAACCACAAAAATGGTCTCAGATATAAGTGACCAATTTTATCCATTTTTAATACTACAACAGACTGCTGGACCCTGATTAATTTTTTTTAAGAAAGGAAGTTTACTTGGTTCACATTTCAGAAAGAAAAGCAATACAGGCTAGAAGCCATTTTTTTGAGGGCCTCCAGCTGTCTCCCTACAAGACAGATAGAATCACACATCTGAAATGTAAATGCGGAGAATTTCCAATAAAATAATTTGGGGAAAAAATAAGACCATGACAGCAGCACACAGTGATGTGTGGAAACCTGAACAGGAAGTTGTGCTTGTAGTACATCATACAACCTTCCAAAATCTCATATATTAGTTCACATCTTTCATCAAGGAACCATGGACAATATCATCTAAGCATGTGTGTGATAAACAGTATGAAAAAAATTTTTGCACAAGGATGTTTTTAAATATTTATTTAGAAGAGCACAGGATTCAGAAAGAACTGAATGGGGGTTGGGTAATGACAAGACTGTCCTGCTGTTTCAACATGAGTCAGACAGCGTAAAAAGCAGGAGAATGGACAGGATAAGTCCAAAAGCATGAGATGTTTTTTTTGTCAACCTCTGATAGAAAGACCAGTAAAAAATCTTTTGTACAGACATGGGCATCAACTTGTTCTAGACTATTCACCCACAGAGCAGAACATTTTCTGTTTTATTCCATGTATATATTCTGACACTTATCTAAATAGAATCACCATATGGTCAATCAGAAATATTCTCATTAAATGCCTGAGGTTCCCATGAGCTGATCTGAATGACAGACACAATTACTCATCATAGTTCCAAGACACAGTACCTTCTCTTAGTAAACATCACCTAAAAATGCCAGAATGAGGTCTTTATATTTTCTTCACATTTCCTAGATTTGATAGCTAGCTATGAGGAATGGGATAAGCTAAACTGAGTAACCCTGATTGTAACACTGGCCATGGATTTATTACTGCTCAGGTAGTCGAGTTGCTGAACATATTTCTGGAATAGCTTGTTCAATCCTTTCCCATATCTTGAAAGATGGTATAAGTTCTCAGTTTGAACCATGGCATTTTAATGTTGTGTATAAAAAGAGGGCAGCCTTAAGAAACAGTTCATGGTGTTATACAATACAGTGTTAACCATTTGATAAGGAAGAAAAAGCAACAACCTCAACACACAAGCCTTAGAACTCTCTTTCAGATATCAGCTTACTTCATTGATTGAATTAGCTTGAGTTATCTCTTTAATAAGCTCAAAATAGGAGTCTCTTAAACATTTAGTATAGGGGAGTACTGCAAAGTACCATGATGACTTTTCTTATATGCTTTGTTTGAAATGATGAGGAATAATTTTTGCTACTGAAACTATCTTTTGCAGTGGTCCACATATGGACAAGTCAGTCCATGAATGCATTAAATATAGAACAAGACAAAATTTACAAAAAGAGAACAGGAGGTAAGATCATTCTGAAGGCTGACAAGTAAACTTTATGTTTCAGAATGCTGTGATACGGGATTCTGGAAGGTAATGATTATATGAGGAGAAAATTACTTTACATATATATATAGTGTATATATTTATATATCACACACACACATGTATATATATATATATATATATATATATATATATATATATATTAGATACATATATTAAATATATATATTTGAGATGTATATATATTTGAGATACACATATATGAAATCTAGGCCTGGAGAATAAAAAGAAATATATAGTAGTAGAGGGTGAGGAACTTCGGAATCACTAGAAAGTCCCAGACACCAAGGATATGAAATACTTAACAGGGATGACATTATCCAAGATGCCCAACAGCAGGCAGATAGACCCTGAGGAGACCACCTCCATTTGTTAGGCATGGCCTCCAGTTGAGAGATGGAGCCACCCACCCATCTCAAAATCTATAACCCAAAATTTTTCCTGTCTAAACGATATGCAGGAACCAAAAAAAAAAAAAAAGAAATGGAACAGAGACTTTGAAAGACCATCCAGAAACTGCCTCTGCTCAGGATCCATCTAATCTACAGACACCAAACCCAACACTACTGCAGATGCTAAAATGTGCCTGCAGACAGAGTCCTGGTATGGCTGTCCTGGGTGGGGGAACACCCTTTTACAGCAAACAGGAGGGAAGTAATGTGGGGATTTGTGGAGGAGAAACCAGAAAGGAATCAACATTTGAAATATAAATAAAAAAATCATAAAAATAAAACAAAAATAAAACATTACTTACAAAGGGGAACAAAATACTCACAAGAGGGACAGAGTGGGAGGAACTTGAGGGAAGAGGGGGCCATGATAAGGTGTGGCAGAGACAGGGATGATAAACAGACAGACAAGAATCTGAACAAATGTGTGTAGCAGTAAGGCATGGGGAAGTTAGCTACTAACGAGTCATAGATGCCAGGAAAACAAGAGGCTCCCAGGATCCAACAGGAATGGGATAAGCTGAAATGCCCAAAAAAGAACCTGTAGAGACCATATCTAGAGGTTAGGCAAGGTTGGGGGATGGGGCCACTTACACACCTCTAAATTTTTCATCCAGAACTGCTCCTGTCTAAAAGAAATACAGGGACAAAGTATAGAGCAGAGGTTGAAGTAAAGGCCATCCAGAGACCACCTGGGGATCCATTCCCTATACAGACATTATTGCAAATGCCAATAGTGCCTATTGACCCAACCAGACCCCTCCCACAGAGCTCCCAGGGACTAAACCACACACCAAAGAGTAAACATGGGGGTACATATGGATGCAGCCACATATGTAGCAAAGGATGATGTTGTCTGGAATCAATGGGAGGAAAGGCCCGTGATCCTGTGAAGGCTCTATTCCCCAGTTTAGGGGAATGGCAGGAAATGCAGTGAGGTGGGAGTGGGTAGGTAGGAGGGGGAGCACCCTCATAGACTCAGGAGGGTGGGGGATTGGATAGAGGGGTTCTGGAGAGGAAACTAGAAAAGGAGATAGCATTTGAAATATTAGTTCATAAAATATCCAGTATAAATTTTGATGAGCTTGAAAAATAGTAAAAGAGGGTAAGTTTACTTATTTTGAGGGAGGCAGGAAATTATATAATTATAATCTCAGAAATAAAAGAAATAATTTTTCAAAAGTAAAATAAGTGATTACTTTTACCCAGTTCATTGCCACTGGAAAATTAAGTGGAGACTAGAAATAAAAATTGGCAAGTAGAGGTATAACAGTTTATTTCTCTGTTCTATTAATGATTCTTGGAGTTAATGACTTTGCATTCAGGAAAATTAAATTCATATTGATCTTCAATAGTAATTTTCAGGTGATTGACATCATTTGCAATAAGAGAAATCTTTGAGATACTCTTATCTGCCATTTTTGAAAGCTGCAATTTTCAGACACAAATACGAAGCTAATGGAGACTCAGTGTATTTAAAATGTTGCCTTTATTGCAAAAACCTTGGCAATGTAGGTCAAAATCAGTCTAGAATTATTAAATCCATTAAATAGCTCTGTTTACAGTTTAAGTATACCCTGACTGTGAACTTTCCTCCTCCAAATCATAAATTTTCACGGGATCTGACACTCAATGGAAAGCTGAAATGTAATGACAGAGGCAGGTTTCCAAAGTCACATGAAAGCACTTTTCAAGTAGGATAAACAACACATGACCCACTGGCATGTGATCTGAGTCACACATCATTTTTTAACTTCAGGTGAAAAGCAGCATTCAGATGTTACTTTTGAATTTATCTTATTAGGGGTTTTGGAAAGAATGAGTTGCCAGTAAAATTTTAAAAAAGCAAACTTACTAATCAAACTTATTCATCTATTAAATATATGGATGAGGTGTTTATAGATTAGATAAAGCCAAAGTTCATAAATACAAGTAACTCTATTGACCATAACATATTTCATAAAAATAGATCTATTTGGCCATGACTGTAGCCCCTGTTATCTGGAAACTTCATAGCCATAACCATATCTCAGATGTGGCCACACCCCTACCATGTTTTAGCTCCTAGCTTGCTCGTAGCACTCAATTACCAACCATACCAGTCTCTACTTGTTGAGAGCTGTTTGTGCCGCACCCAAACATGGCGCTGGCTTCCCGCTGATGACTCAGCAAACAGAGCTGTTGTCCAGCCCAAGAGTCATAGTGCGCATGTGCCACAGATGTCACAACCGGCTCTAGGGGCATGCTAATGAGTTACTGGAGGGCGCACCAATCAGGTAGCGACACGAGTCTCCTGGGCATATATAAGCAGTGCATTTTCCTTCCATGTGGTCCCCTGCTCAGAGTACTGTACAATAAAGGTTGTTTGCAGAAGAATCCTGTTGTTGCATGCCTTTTCCTGCTGGCGGGACATGGGGCTCGTGACATCTACTTCTCACAAAGATTACTAACCAACCTCCTCACAAGCGAGCCTATCTAAGGAATATTGACAGTGCCATGAACTCCTCTTTTGAGGACCTGCAGCAAAATCTTGCTGGCTTATGGAGGGTTCAATGTTTATTTAGTTCCCTGCTGAGCTTGGACCACTTAACCTGTTCCTTGAGTGACCCTAAGGCAGAATCTTAGCAGATGCAAAACCTGAGAGTTGAAGTGCCAGCAAATGCTTATCTAAACTAATACCAGTAAGGCTGGGACTGATATCTATTTCAAAAGACACAACCAACTCCAGATAACCTGGATAAAGACATTTAACTCCAGATAACCTGGTCCTAACAGGAAAAATCAAAAACCAAAAAACAAAACCGCAAAAAACTCAAAGTACAAGGTAATTGCAGATTTATATTAAGTCAAGTAATTATTGGATAGAAAAGAGACAGGTCCAGGAGCAGAAGGAGGCTGAGGAGGAAAAATCAAGATGGAGCTGCAGAAGGGTGATCTGGATCCAGGTGGACTTAATTGGCCTTACGTAGATATGAATGATTTACGGGGTTCTATATGTCTTTTATCTCATATAGAAGGGCAGTTTGGTTTTTTTTTTTCCATTATATATAATCTTATTGTGTAGAGGGTCTGTGGGTTGAGAATTTAATATATAAAACCACAGGAAAAGCTATCAGGCTTTGGGTTCATGTTTGTGCCAGGAGGTGGAAGAAAGAAAAGGCCACTGGGGTGGTTGCATCTACCCAGGCATGAAACAACAGGGGCAGTGGAGTGAACTACACCTGAGTTCTTAGAGGCTGCCTGGAGTGCCAAGTGGTGTGGGGACCGCATGTGTGTGCTCAGCTCTGCACTAGGGTAGAGTTTATGGAGTGAAACCACGGGGCGGGCAAAGGTTAAACAATCCTATTTAATACTTACCACAACAGATAATATGTCTTGCTTCTATATCAGTACCTACTCAGTACTGTTAAAGCCACTTAGGTAACACATAGTAATACTTTAAAGTAATAACTATAAGTATGCTCAAGGAATTAAAAGAGGATATGAATAAATGCTGGAGTTAAGATTAGGAAAACACAAATGAGTGATTGTGAAATGTGCAAAACAATTAAAGGAATTAAAATGAAATTAGTAGATTTATCAAATTTCTGAAAATATCTAAACAGATATAAAATTTGAAATGAAGTGGAGGAGGAAAAGGAGGAGGAGGAGGAAGAAGAGAAATAGGAAAAGGAGAAGGAGGAAGAGGAGGAGGAGGAGGCAGGAGGGAAAGAAGGAAGAAAAGGTCTAGGTCAATGGCACAAAGAAAGTTTCAAAATTTAAGGAGAAGTTGCATTTCAAGGTGCTAGAGGCTCATATAAAATTCAATAGACCAGAACAAACGAAACACTTTCCTTAATAAAATATCGAATATCAATGTACAGAACACAAAAAGTATTGAAAGCTGCAAGAGAACAAAATCACTTATATATTTAGCTTGTTTAAATACGGGTTTACTGGAATAACAGCTAAATTTCCAATGTATACTTTAAAAGCTAGAACGGTTTACACAGTTTTGAAACACTGGAGATGTTAGCCCAGACAATTACACACAACAGAACCATGAGGTGTAATTGAAGGAGAAAATAAAACTAGAGCAAACATATGATTGTTTGTTGAGCAAACATATCCTGTACCATAACTTTATGTGTGTGTGTATGTGTGTGTGTGTATGTATACTTAAATGAACACATGCACATATGGAAAACATCAGCTGAAAATGCATTAAATTTGACACATATACATATAATAAAGTTTTACTCAGAAAAATGATATTTCATTTGAGAAATAACAGTGAAACTAGACATAGTTATAGTAAGTTAAATTACACAGACTGGGAATATATATATTTTAGGTGATTCATTGGTATAGGAGTGTGTTGTGTGGTACATGCTGTAAACACACATTCATGTTTGTGACATGCAAGTAGAACATTGTTTGTGAAGGGAAAGAAAAATTCTAAAGGAATTAAAAAATGGGGGATTATGAGAGAAAGAGAACAAATATTTCCTATTTCCTTTCATATGAAGAATGTCTATTTAACATCATATACATGTGTGTGCATATACCTACACAGAAAGGAGGGAACATATTTAATTAGGGAGAGCACCAGTGTAGGGGAGAGACAGGATGGAGAAGGTAGAATGGGTACGAAGGTAAGCAAAGCACAACAGTGTACGTGTATAAAGTGTTGTAATGAGACCTATTATTTTACATATGGAGAAAGGCTGGGTGGTCCTCTGAAGGGATGCAGGCCATGGTGACTAATTGATGGGATGACAGTGAAACTGTGATGCATCATGTTTAACGACACAAACATGTCATTATCCATGTGTCAGAACCCACAGAATGTACAGTACAAGCAACAGAGGAAATGTGGTGGAGAAACATTGGTGCTGAGTCTCAGCATCGTCTCAATCTTTCTATAAACCTAAGGCAATTTTAAAAATCAAATGTACTCATTTAAAACTGAGACATGTTCTACCTATGAGTAGAATTGTATTGTAACACAATATAAAGTAATAAATTGACACTATTCATGAAATATATGTTATAAATGAATAAATCTAAAATGGAACAATATAAACATAAATGAATAAATATATAAAAAGATGTCAGGGAAAATTTAGAGCATTTTATATCTATATAACACTCTCAATGAATTCTAGCATAATTCCCAAGTTACTAAGTGTGGGAAGCTAACAGAAGCCTCATGCTATAGATAAAATTTTGGACACCAGGAGAAGAACATGACTATAATGGATATCCATGAGAGGCACTGCCTCAGACAAGTGGGAAAAAGAAAGAGCCATGAACCATAACTCGTTCTGGAAGTGTGGCTCTTGTGTGGACAGTGATGGAAATGATATTTAACCCTGCAGTTTGATGCTGGAAATCCTGTGCTTTTCGGGACTGTAAACGCAAAAATAAGAGGTGTCTGGAAAATAGTTACAGCAAGTCATTCTTATGAATACACACAGCTGGAGATGATGTGGGTGTGGTGATTCCATAGTGTGGTGGCTAACGAACATTGAGTACAGCCTAAGGAATCTCTAAATCTAAAGGAGATTAAATTCGATGGAATATATGAACATTGGTCATTAATTGGAACAAACTTACCTCACTAATGTGACATAGATTAGTTTCCCATCAGCTTGAAGTGAAAAAAAAAAATACCCCAAGAAAAGCAATTTAAAGGAAAAAGGATGCATACTATCACATGATCCAGTATATAGTCATCTTTTTAAGAGAGAAATAGTTTGACATCAGAATCAGGCAGGGATAAATGTGTGCCTTGATTCAGCTCTTTATCTGTACTTTCTTCAGGTCCTTTGACAATGGAATAGTCCTGCCCACAAATAAGAATGTTCTTCTCAAATCAAATAACAAAATCACCAAAGTTTCTCATAGATATACTCAGACCCCTATTTCCTAGAAGGTTCTGGATCTGTCAAGTTAAGAGTTAATGTTAAAAAAAATTGCAGATGTTAAGAGTAGACAACGTAGGCACAGAAATTAAGACAATTATGTACTACTGACTTTATTACTAATAAAACAGAGCTAGCATCCTCATATGAAACAATGGAGACAACAGAAAGTTAAATGCATAACCATTGGTTAACTTGTTCTCGTAATTTGTAAAACTCTCAGTGATTTTACCTTCATTGGCCATGATTAAGAATATATAGTCTTTTCTAAGGAGTGATGCAGGGGGGACCTAACTTAAAAGCTTTGCTTGCCAGATGATTGTCTCATTACTTGGGCAATTCTCTTGGGCAATTTGTCTCATTCTCTTGAGCACAGAGTAAAGCAGCAATAGAAGACTTGATAGTTTACTATACCTATAGGATGTAGGACAGTACTTATTAAAAGACACTGGCAACAATTCAGTAGCAAAGGAAAACTTCTGTCCCTAAAATACAAGAAGGAAAGAGAGGCAGACAATGAACAGATATGGAAGTCAGACCAGTCAGCATTGGCTAGGATATGATGATTTAATGAAATCACTGCCAGTCTTAATACTCTGAAACAGAAAGGTCTCTTGCTGGAAGATCCTCAGAGTTCCCATTGCTTAAAAAATCCCTACTCATTATGTGAATCATTCATAGCTTGGATGGTGAAGGGAATTTTCCTGTGTTAGATTTTCTCAGTTTGAGTACTCGGGACAACAGAAAGTTTGGTAAGTGAGATACTTATAGTTAAATTTCCAGGGGATGTGATTTGCCACTTTTGCTCTTAAGTAAATCAAGTGACATGGTACACCATAGCTTTGCTGACAATCCAAAATTGCAGAACTTTGGTGGCAAATGAAATGTCTCAAGCAGGAAAGGTGTTTATCACCAGTACTGATGACCTGACTTGGAACTAAGGGACACAGGCGGTATACATAGAGAGATGAACTGAGTCCTCAAGGTTGTCTTCTGACCTAAACATGTACAGTGTTGTATCCATGCACACACACACTCACACACACACACACACACACACACACACACACACACACAAATCATCATCATCATCATCATCATAATTCTTTTAATACAATGTTGTCATTCAGAATCTCCACAGGGAATATCTGAGTGAGTTATGATGAAAGCAGTGAACAGAGTGGTTAATTTGCTTCCAATTTATTAGTAAGTATCAAAAATCAGCAGTTTATTTTATTCACACCAAATTAACTACACACATAGAAAAAAAATCTGATATCCAAAACAAAACTTTAATTAAAACTCAGCTCTGTCACTACAATGTTATACGTGGCTTATGATTATTTTTATTTTTCTAACAACAGCTATCACTGGAAAACATAGAACTGATATAATTCATACTATGTGCTAATGGCAAATGGAAGATTGAGATAGAGTCAGTTAACTTTAACAGGTACTTATTTGAACTTCCAAAGCTGTTATAAGGGAGGAAACATGACACTTAACATTTCATACTAGATTTTCACTGCTCAGAAATGAGAACGGTATTTCCAGATGAGAATACAATCTCTAAACATAATACTGTAGAAACCTTGCTGACACCTATGGAAATGAGTTTGTGACAGTCTGTGCTTTGCCTGATGTCAGCTACCTTTCTGGTCACCGATGTGCTGCTACTGAGATGTTGCAGTTCCTCAGAAGCACCTTAGCCAGGTCCTTGGATCAGGGTTTTCTTTACTGAGTGTGTACATTGATACTTCTATTCCATCTTATGTTCCTGTCACCATAGTGCTGCTTCTAGACAGGCACTTTTAGGAAATCAGATTTTAGGCTAGACTGACATCTGCACTTTTTTGTGACTGCTGCTTGTAACTGGAGAATTTGCAGTGCGCGATAATATTGGAAACTTGGATGAAAACTAAAAGCTTTCTGGGAAATTGTTGCTTTTTACCACCATTTCTGTATTTGCATAGCCAGTGTCTGGGTTCCTTTTACTCTGATATTGTTGTTTGGATGAAAAAATGATACAAATGTTGGAATTTCTCTTTTTGCATGAGCGACTGTCAGCTGTTACTCAGTGGTAGCACGTGTTTTCTGTGGAAATAAACAAGAACCACAGGTTATGTTTGAGGAGTCATTATCCCACAGAAAGCTCAGCTCTATTTTGAAAGACTGCTGTAGTCCTGGAAGCCCTGGGCTCTCTCTTTTTACCATGGCCATGGGAACAAGAAATGGTCCATTTCTGTTTCCCAAACTTATTTCATGAAACATCAAAAATCATACTGGGGAGGATCCTAGCATAATAAATGCTCCAAATGCCCTTGAAAAGTAAATTTCCACAATACAAATCATCAAATTTCCACCATATAATATCGTGAAGAAGTATTTTATTAATTTGGAATCTTGGATCTCCCTACAGAAGGCATCAAAGGTTTATCTAGCCGAGAGGCTGTAGAATTGCAAAGTTACCTTTTGATCTTTACAGAATAGTCCTTAGAAGAAAAACTCCCTAAATACTTCAAAGGAGTTCAGAAATTTATTTTTCTCCAGAAAATTATTTTAAAAATAAGATAGACACGCCCCACTAGGAAGTGTGTTTGAAACTGAATAGCTTGACCTGAGTTTATAAAACATGAATGTCACAACAATGGAAACATATAAGCATGTAGTGAAGTGTGAGGGTGAACTGAAGGAGTTCATAGGTGTATAATGGTATGTTGCATCTAGTGTTAGTCCACTTCTTTTTGTCACTAAGGGTTTAGGAAATGGTTGCCACCTCACTGGATGTGAAGTGTTCAGGAACGTTTTATTTTCTACTGTAAAGGGAGACATTTTTTTTTAATTTGTGAGAATATTACAAAATAAGCACAAAATAAATTTGTCAGAAAATCAATTATAGAAATATGCTCAGTTCTTCTATTGATGATATTTTGCCACTCTATATGAAAATTTCTCATAAGAATCCAGATGTCCTTCAGTAAAGGAATGGATACAAAAATTGTGGTACATTTACACGATAGAGTACTACTCAGCTATCAGAAACAGTGACTTAAAAAATTCTTAAGAAAACGAATACATCTAGAGAATATCATCCTGAGTGAGATAACCCAGTCACAAAAGAACAGACATAATATGCAGTCACTGACAATGGGATACTAACCCCAGAAAGCTCTGAACACCCCAGAAACAACTCACAGACTGTGTGAAGTTCAAGAAAAAAAAAAAGAAAAGAATAGAAAAGAAAAAAAAAACATTATGCTCAATCCTTACACACCAAGAAAACTTTTACTAATTCTGGGTTACATCTTGTTTTACATGTACTTTATGCTCATTGTAACTAGTAAGACCTTAATGCACACTATCAAACCTTTGGGAAAAAAAAGCCGAGCACTGAGAAAAATGTGTTTGTATACTTTTATGCAAAAATGCTTAAAATTTGTACATTTATCTTTGTTTTTTAAAACAAAGTTGTTCAAAAAAAGAAAATTTCTCATATTCATAGTTGGATAATATTTATTCTAACAATTCTTTTTATTTATAATATATAATCAAATAAATATCTATTATGTGGTAATGTATCTGAACTCAGACTACTACAAAAATATTAACTGCCTTTAGATCATTAAAATTGTGAATTTGAGGAGAAGAGGATTTTCCAAATAAATTCTGTAAATTCTTCATATTGTGAAGCATCTTTGAAACAAAGGTTATAACCTAAGAGGTCATAAGGATCCCCGCTTTAATTATGAAAGTTATTTTGATTTCTGCTATGGTTTTAAGTCAACTCAATACATTAATGCATATTCTGTATATGCTAAAATGGAGAATGATATCTTGTCTAAAATTTATCAAATATTTAGCTTTCACTTACATGTTCAGATGTTCATGTGGTGAACATATATTTATCTTCATTTTATAGCAGACATACTTCCATATTTGGGGCCAAACTAGGGAGAAAACATAACAGAAAAGAGAACTAAGTTGAAAACTTCTTGACTCAAATCAGCAAGCATTAGTTTTTCCCATATTATGACCAGAAAACGAGGGGCAGGCTGAAGTTGGGTAACTTTCCTGGGATCACCCAGCCAAGCAGGCTGAGTCTGAACTCTCAGTCACATATTCCCTGTGGCTGGGCCACAAGTTCATAACCGCTGGCTCAGAGCAGCATCAGCGTCAGACAGGGAGTTTTCTGGTAAGCCCCAGAGAGTCTCAACATGCCATGTCAATGACAGTTCCTTCTGAGAGGGGGCCACGCATGGGTCAGCAGCGGGAATTCTTATTGCTTTAACCTTTCCACCCATGTTCAGGAAATTCATATCCAGGTAAATCTTGCCAAGAGAAAGACACAAGAAGAACAGCTCTGGAAGAAAATGCCATGACTGGATAACCACAGAGGAAAACTCACAGTGCACAAAGCCTGGGAAAATTAACAGCTTTACTTCAGTAAAACATCATGATACTTAATGTAACAGTCTTGATTCCAAGAGGCAGAAAATATATATATATTTTTTTACTTCTCACAAATCCCAAATGAAAAAGTACTCGGAGCCAGGCCACTGAAAGAGTCGGAATGCACTGCCGGCTTCAACATGAAGCCTGCTAGTTTGAAAACAAATCAAGTTGAACGTAGATTCATCTGAATCAGTTCCAAACACTGTGGCACACGAGGTGCCGAGTTTCTGGCCTAGATGGATCGCTGTGCACTTGGGTGGCCTGGGAAAGTCTGAGAGGGAAACAACTATCAATTCAACTCAAGAGACTTTGCTGTTCCCATTCAACGCATGAGTGCAATACATCTTAGGACTATGTGAATGTCGGGAAAAACACGTTCAGCACTAGATTCAATATTCAGTCACCAATGAGGTCCTCTTGATCCTGCAGAACCAAGAAAATAATTGAAGGAGATGTTCTTTCCCTCTGCTGGATGTTATTGTTCTTTGGTATGGAGGGCTTCTAAAACCTTTATTTCAAAGACACAGACAAGAAGTCCAGGATACAGAGCTCCATTTAATAGGTGCTGAGTAATGAAATATTATATATATATATATATATATGTATATATATATATATATATATATATATATATATATATTCAATGTATAATATATTATGCTGTGCTTGCCAGCAAATCCCACATCTTAGGACGCTGAGGTAAAAGATTACCATGAGTTTGAGGACAGATTGGAGAAGAGAATAATTTCTGAGAGCGTCTGGATTTTACCATGAGACCTTGTCTCAAACACAAGTAAATAGATGTGTTTTCTATGCATCCTGAACTATTTTGCATCCTAAGAAGCTACTGATACACAAGCGAGGCTTCCTTGTGTGGTCTTCATGCACAGCACAGCACAAAGTGGTTGAGATGGGACAGAACATCTCTCAGGAGTGCAATGTCAATACAGACCTGGGAAGTGCTCTTTCGGAAATGCAGAGGTGAAATCCAGTCTGAGAAGGAGGCTGCTCTGTGTCTCGAAGCTCCATGTAGATAGTGAATGCAAATGACCTACACAGATTTGGTGTTTAGTTAGTGTGATCGAAAGAAGTGGATCTTATCAGTAAAGAATGGTAAAGGAGAGAATTTTTAAAGAATACTCCATAGTCTTCCTGCTTTGTTTCTGAATAGATTTAACCAGTTTATTCATTGCTTTGATCTGGCAGGTTTCATGAACCACAATGTTATATATAGTTTTATCATTTAAAAGTGGTCATCATGTAAGTTAGATTGAAAACTATATTTTTAAAATATTTTATTGGATATTTTATGTATTTACATATCAAATGTTATCCACATTTAGCCCTCTCCCATACCTCCTCCCTCTTCCCTTGCTTCTATGAAGATGCTCCCACTCCAACCCACCCACTCCCACCTCATCTCCCTGGCATTTCCCTACCCTGGGAAAACATACCTTCACAGGACCAAGGGCTTCTCCTCCTATTGATGCCAGACAATGCCATCCTCTGCTACATATGAGACTGGAACCATGGATCCCTCCAAGTGTACATATTTGTTGGTGTTTTAGTCCCTAGGGGCTCTGGAGAAGCCTGGTTGGTTGATATTGTTGTTCTTCTTGGGGTGTTGCATACCACTTAAGCTCCTCCAGGCCTTTCTCTAGAACCTCTATGGGAGTCCTAGTGTTCTGTCTGATGTTGCAAGCATCCTCATCTGTATCAGTATGGCTCTGGCAGAGCCTCTGAGGAGACATCCATATCAGGCTCCTGTCAGTAAGCACTTCTTGGCATCAGCAATAATTACTGGGGTTAGTGTCTACATATGGGGTGGATACCCAGATGATGCAGTCTCTGGATGAGCTTTTCTTCAATCCCTGCTCCTCTCTTTGTTCCTATATTTCCTCCCATGAGTATTTTGTAATCTTAAGGGCTTAGTGGTTAAGAGTGCTAGCTGTTTTTCTATAGGACAGAAGTCCAGTTCCGAACACCTGGGTTGCTCATAATTCTGCAAATTTAGTGACCCAATGACCTCTTTTTGTCTCTGTAATCACTGTCATACATCCAATTGTAGCATCTCTTTATGTCTTAAGTCAGGTCTAACTTATAGTGGGGAAGGAGAGAGAGTTCAGATACCATTTGAGTCTAAGGTTTAATGATAAGAATTAGCTTACAACCATACATACAGGGCATCTGCCTTAGAAGCAAGTGGCAGAGAGACTCACAGACAAGGATTGGCACTTGTCCATAGCAAGACAACCTGATGCTCATTACTGTGACAGCATCCAGCTCTCTAACTGCGTGCTGTAAGCCTCTGCCTTTATTACCTACAAGGGGCAGTCATGCCCTAGCCAATCAGACATTAGCATTGCATCATTACATAGTACATTGTTTTTATTTGCTGCACACAGCTGACATGAGCTGACTGCTCATCCTACTCTCATCTACCACATGCAGCTGACATAAGCTAGCTTCCCCATGCTGTCACATCCAACTCAGTCCTGTTCCTATTTATTTCCATTCCCTCTACTGTTTCTTCTTTCATCTATAGAAATGGAAGAACTGCTTTCAGTGAGAGCAAATATATGATTAAAGGTCCATGGATCCCCATTCGTCCTGTAACCCCTTCATTCACCCCTTAGCTGTGTCCTCCACTGCATCCACTACTTGCCCTCAAGCTCTTGCCCCACAGGTCAGTGTGATTCTGCGTGGATGGTTCCCACCCATCTTGAGCAGTCTAGATTCCTAGTAGGAAGGAATAACTTCTGCCAATTTTCTTGTTTGCTAACATTATTAACTTTTTTTTCCTCAGAAATCTTCCAAGTGATGTCTACTGGCATCATTCTTGTTCAGCACTCACTTTATGAGTCTTTACATGTATAGCTTTTGACATCCCTAGGAGATACTGTCTCACAGCAAAGCCCCCATTACTCTGGGTGCTGCAATCTTTTGGCCACCTCTTCTCCGATGTTCCCCAAGCTTTATGTAAAATGAGTGGAACTGTAGATTATTATCGGGACTCAATGTCACAACTTTGAATTTTGGTTGACTGTCATTTTCAGTATGAAAATAGTGACTAGTGGTAACCTTTTCATTTGTTTTGGTTTCTTTTGGTTTAAAATGGCTAAGAGTTTGATGTTTGGGGAGGGTCTTGTTTCCTGTGTAATCAGATGCTGATGTCTGTGTCCAGAGAGCTAGTTATTTATATTCCGGACATGGACATTGTAATGAATATTAAAGGATATTCTGTATCTGTGTAGTGTAAAGAGTGATCCTCAATTACCTCTGATTGGTTAATAAAAGGGAGAACAGCCAATAGCTGGGCAAAGGATCATGTATCCAAAGGAGAAAAGCCATGGAGAAGGAGTAGACTATAGTTAGGTAAGCATGCAGAAGAAGTATGGCCAAAGATGGAGGAAGAATGGGGTCAGGGTGAGGTTGGTCATGAGGAGGTGTTTCCAAGGGAATTCTCCATGAGGACAGACAGTTACAACAGAGCAAGCCAAGGAAAGACTAAATCCCAGTAACTTGGAGTATGTGGCTGGGGAATAGCTAAAACAGGATGGAGGGTTAAGAACATCTGTTATTGTTCTTAAGGTTTATTGAGTGCATCTATAGTTTCCTCTATTATTGGGGGCTAACCAGGATGACAAACTTACCATCTTCAAATTTCATTCTATTGGTCAATACTGTATTCAGTTGCAAGTGTGAGTTCAAACTGGAGAGTAGTTTGGTAAAACGACATGAAGATGAATGGTATTAATCCTGAAACTGAACACATATATAGACTGAAATGCAATTCAATTTTTAAGACATTGTCTTCCAAGAACACTTTACGTTTTTAGCATAGTATTTTGTTTGTCTCTTTGTTTTTATCCTAACAGAGGTTTAGAAACCAATTATGTATTAAAGACAATGGTTTGATAATTTTATATTGTATATAAACTGATGTCTGGATAAATGAGTTTTTTATCTACATAAGTAATTCATCTGTTAAATAAGATATAATATGATATGTTAATCAATAAAAATTAGATATTAAAATATGCAGAATATTTGATATATATTGTAAATCAGAATAGAACAAAAAGTTCTAAGGCTATGCTTACAATGCATTTGTGTAGTATTATACATATATATGTATATTACTGTACATATGTCATTATGTGTGTGTGTTTGTATGTGTAATCTTAATGGTGATATTAATATATAAAAACATTAGTAAGGAATTGAATAAATTGAGTAATGATGAATGTAAAAAAATATATATCTCTAAATGGCTGTTTTGAAAGAAATATTTTTTTTTTATTTTTGACATGGGGTTTCTCTGTGTAGCACAGGCTGTCCAAGAACATACTATGTATGTCACGTTGGCCTTAAAATCACTGAGGTACACTTGCCTTTCTGCCTCCTGAGTGCCAAGGATAATGGTGTGCACCACCACACCAGGTCTAAGTGGCTTTTTGGGATTGCAAAGTGCTAATGTTATAACTGAATGAACTGACAGGGTCTGAAACCCCATGGGAAAAACAAACCGATCAACTAACCAAATCCACCACAGCTCCCAGGAACTAAAACAGGAAGCAATGAGTTGTTATGGAGAGACCTATAGCCCCAGGTACATATGCAGCAGAGGACAGCATTCTCTGGCATCAATGTGAGAAGAGGACTTTGGTCCAGCAAAGGCTCGTTTTCCCAGTGTAGTGCAATGCTGAGGTAGGAGAAGTAGATTGGGAGAAGAAGTACCTTCATAGAGGCAATGCGTGGAGGAAAGGGAAGGGCAATGGGATCGGCAGAAAGGGGATAACTCCTGAATTGTAAATACAGAGACTATAAAAAATACAAATTTTGATTCAACATCGTTACTATTTTTTGGACATGACAACTGCCTGTTCATATTATATAAAATCAACATGTTATTCATTGTTAAGTACAAAATAAGATTTCAGTGAGAAGGTCATGAAGCATTGCTTCAGATCATAATAGCTACAGGCTCTGTTGTCTGGAAAGGATCTTAACCTCATACAGAGATGGTGTGATAGTAGTTTTTGTCCCTGGGAGAAACACTAGGTTCATCAGGAGATGGGCATTTGAGAATGTCTGCATAGAATTATCTTGATTGGGTTATTCAAAGTGGAAAGATCCACACAGACTGGGTGGTATCAATTTCATGGTTGGGATCCTGGACTGCATTAAATGAAGAGTCTATGCTAAGCACCATCTTATAACCACTCAGTAGTGACCCTCTGCTTCTTACCTGTGGATGCAGGAGGACCAGCGCCCATGAATATACACAGCTGTGAGTATTGTGTCACAATGACCTGGAGCCTGGAGCCCTAAGATTAATAAACCCTTTGTTATTTTGGATACCTTTCTCAGGGTGTCTCATCACAGTGACAGAAAATGAACTAAGACCCATGGGCAGCATGGCTGTAGTTCAAACAGGATGTGGCCGAGAATCTGAAGGCTGACGTTCCATGCTGTTCAAATATCCGAGAATTTACCACTCACTGGAAATGTTTCTTAATATTGGTATCTCTATTTTTGAGAATTACCAAAAATTGGGGCACATTATTACCTTTGAAACAATTCTAACGTAGTTTCCAAAAGAAAATAAAAGCCATCTTACGAACAAAATAGTTCTTAGCATTTGCTGTTGCATCTGTCACTGAAGAATAATGAGGCAGTTAGCAGGAAAAACTAAGTTGCTAATTTCCAGTTAAAATAAAATTAAACATTTCTGTTTATGAAATGAAAATATTGTTTGCATAGTTATTTTTCACTAAAAAGTAGCTTTTAACACAATGAAAGCTTTTGAGTCAAGATATTATGTATCTGTTCATTTATACTTTATATATTTTAAACATATGCTTGCAATTCTTAATTTAAAAAAATTACTTACACTGATTCTTCCTATATTTTAGAATATTTTTCAAATTAAAATATAATTATGTTTCTTTTTCTCCCCCTTTCCTTCCTCTGACCCTGTTCATGCAATTCTGCTCCCCCTCTCAAATTTATGGCCTCCAGTTTTAAATTATTTTAAGATGTTACAAACTTTCTTGGTATGCTTCCTATTCTTGGCACCTTGTTCATACTAAGGCTACTTGCAGAAAACTGCAAACTAAGCCATAATCCACAGCCGATCTTAAACAAAAAAAATACATAAATTCTCAGAGCACCATCAGAGTAATTATAATTTCTATTTGATAACTGATGTTCCTTTTGATTCCACAATTTAGTAACTGTGAATGCAAAAGTACATGCAGAAAGCATAATACAAAATTAAATTTAGCTGAGATGGGAATATAAAAATTCAGTTGTAATTTAGAGAAATAACTGCATTAGTTTTTTTTTTTTTTTTACGTGACTGGTTTTAAAATTAAAAATACCAATTAGTACCTTGATATTTATGAATGTATCTGAAATATTCTGCCACAAATAACATACATTCAATTATTCTGGCTATTTGGTGGTATTATTTGTAACTTTCTCCCTGAGCAATATTTGATGAAGCTAAAAATAATGTTAACAGTGTATCTTAGAAGTCATTCATTAATACATTTCCCCTTATATGCACATTGAGAAATATGGGTTATTTTATCGAGTTACAATTTGTTTCATCTTAATCTTTATTGTTTTGATGTTTTCCTATCCATAGCTTAAACAATAATTTGGAAGTAAAAGAGAGAGATAATTAAATGTAGAAATTCTTTTTTTAGATACATAGGTATTTTTATTATTTACTATTTAAATATTTCATACATTTTTGAAAAGCAGTACCTATGAGAGCCTTCTGCTAGCATGACAAATATATGTATTTGACAGTTATGTTTAGATATTGTGGCCAAATTGAAGGCTTCATTTAACATTTTAATTAAGATTGATCTTTATTTGTAACTTCTCTAAGTTACATGGGGAAGTTAAAGAAAAATAACCATTGCATTTTGCACTTCTCATCCATATATATATGGTAATAGTTTGTTGTACCAATGGCGGAGGCTCCCTTGGCCTGGGTAGTTGAATTCTTAATGGATATCAGCTGTACCTATCTGTTTTTAATTAACTTCCAGGAACACCTTCCACCATTGTTGTAATTTTACCTCTTGGGGGATTTTTTTTTTCTCTCAGACAATTGTGTGTATGAAATATTATAGCTGACATTAGAGAATAAGAATTTTTCTATAGTTGACTTTTTCTTTCCAGACTGAGATCTCAGTTAAACAGTGCTGAATTTTCTCTAACATGACATTAAAATATTGTATAGATCTATCCAAGATGGGTAATCCTCAACAGAAATATCAGAAGAGAATTGTAAGAGCATTAACTTTGTGTCATTTTGTTATGATGTTTCATATATTTAGCTAAGAGACTATATGGAATTAATAAATACCAGTCTTTTGCTTTCTGATAACCTTAATAGGCTTAACATACTGCAAAATAACACGAGGAAATCATCTGTCTCTGTTGCTGTGCCTCGTAGTGTTTTTCTAATTAAAAGGAAGGGTTAATCTATTCCCCATCTTCAGTTGGTTCAGAACTTTTGAGTAATACAAGGGATGTAGTATTTTTGAGCTATGGGTTTTTCAAGAGGTCTTTAGGTCAGGAAGTAGTAAGGAGATATACTTGACACAGACTAGAACAACAGATGCAAGAAATCATCACGTACTGAAATGTGCCAGTGAAGTAAATGTGAATATGAAAGCTTTGGTGAAGCTAACAAAATATCATCCCTGCCATCCTTTCTCCAAATTAACTCATGAAATGGCAGCTATGTGTCAACATTTTATTACTGAGAAAGAGACTTCCAGATGTCACATTAATAGCTCATGAAACATTTAAACTTTTCATTGAATTGCATGGTTTCTGCTGTAGTCACTGAAAAAACCTAAACAATCATCTCTCTGTCCCACAAGGACAGAGCTCTCCTAACCAACCATCATCTACTACAAGAGAACAAGTGTGAACTTGTATCCTGTTGGCTCTGAAAACAAAGTATGGGAAGGAACAAAATTCCCAACTGATGAATTGTACCTCATTCCAAAAAGATTCAGTGTTAATTAGAGCAAAGCTAGAAAGACCATTGAGTGAGTATTTAAGTATATTAATATGAAGCTCAGGAAATCCAGACATGTTCTCTATTGTATGTCTGTATAAATAAAGCACACCAAATAAAATTCAGATGAAAAAACATGAATGATAAAGACAGAGATGAATGTGAGTTTTAAGTTTGCCAAGGGTATATTCAAAAATAAGGGCAAAAGATGGCTTTGGGAATTGCATTTGATAACATCCTTGGTAGTAGTCTCTGCTCCATTTGAGACCAGATTCTTTGAGTATCCAGTCATGGATAAATTACCTTGCTTCAAGACTTGGGTAAGATTCTTCTCTGCTATGTCATGTAGCCTGAGAGTAAAATCAGACGTTTCTCTTCTAAGTGGGGAATGGAAATGAAACGGCCAATTATCTTGTCTATTTAACCTGCCCACTGAAGAAATGAATATCAAACTTATTTTAAATTTGACAGTAAGTAAGAGAATACTAGTGTAGCAAGTAAGGGTATACTTTGAAAATTTGCAAATAAGGCAAGTGTTTGAAGTACCTTAAAGATTATATGAATATGTCCCTTAATGAGGCCTTTGAAAGCACAAAGAAGTAGATTGCAATGGCTGAAACACTTCAAGATAAGAAGCTACGAACAAAAATAAGAGAAAACTGTAAATGGAAAACTCAGGATGTCAAACAAAAACCTCAAAGAAGTTTAAGAGGAGACAACGAGAATCTCTGGTATTGAAGACAAGAAAAATGGATACCTCAGTCAAGAAATATTAAATACTGGCACAGAATATTCAAGTGATTTCAGACATCAAAACATACAGAAATAGAAAGAGGAGAAACCCAAGTCTAAGACACTGTGGCTATTTTCAACAAAAAAATCATAGAAAAATTCTAACCTAAAGAATCTATACTCACCAAGAAAACTGTTTCCATGTTACATTATGCTTATGGTAACTAGAGGGATTTCAATGCATGCTATCAGACCTCTAAAAGAATTAAGTACTGACAAAAATATTCATAAATTGTTATGCCAAACTGCCTTTAAAAATCTGTATATGTATCTCTCTTTTTTAAAAATAAAGTTGTACGAGAGAAAAAAAAAAGGATAAGGTGCCTATCAAGTACAAGAGGCATATAGAATACCAAATAGACTGAACTAAAAAAAAAAACCAAAAAAAAACTCCCCACTACATGAAACAGTCCAAACAATGAATATACAGAAAAAAGGAAATTAAAATCTGCAAAGGGAAATGACTAACATAACCTGTAAAGGCAGATATCTTAGAATAACACCTGATACTGCTAACGGAGTTTCTAAAAAGCCAAGAGTTCCTGGACAGATGTTCTACAACTTCTTAGACATAGATGCCAGCCCAGACTTTTATATCAAGAAAAAAATCTATCCAAAACAATAGACTGGTAGAAAAAAAAGTCAATGAGACATTTTTTTTTTTTCAATTGCTAGAAATAAATGTGCTAGATTTGCAGGTCATCTACTCCTGAAATCTTCCCGTCTCTGTCACCTGAAAACTATAATTTCTAAGCACAACATTGAAATGTTCTTCCTTATATTGGTTTTGGAATGCAATAGGGTATTCTTGCTTACAATGCAAATACTTAATAAATATTCCCAATGTATGAATAATATGTGCTTTTTAATTTTTCTTATTGTTTGGCAGTTCCATACATTTTTAGAAAATATTAGTCACTGTCACAAATCTATTTCTCTCTCTTACTCTCTTATCCTTTTTCTTTTAGAACCCTGTGGTTAATAAGTCCCTCTTATTTTATATCTTCTCTTTGTAAGTAGCGTATTAAGCTTATGTCAGTTTATCTATGACTTCCCCACTGAGAAGATACAATGCCCCTGATTGAGTTATATTACTCCTGGACATAAAGATAAATAGCCCCATATCCTAAATCAGAAATATATGCAATACCCATTGGTGGCTCTGGTCACAATAAGATGACTGTCAAACCAAGTTAGATGTATACCAGCTGGAGAAGAGATGAAATTGTGGTGCCCACACAAAACGGAATTGTATTTAACAGTAAAAAAAAGTTCAAAGTTTGTAAGAAAAATGCATTGACCTAAAAAATAGTATCTTGTGTTAGTTAACTCAGGGACAAAACGACAAATGCTGTGTTTTATACTTTATCAGTGGATCTTATTATTATTTTTTTTTTTTTGCAGATGCATGCTTACCATTATTTGATTATTAAGTACAAGAAGATAAAATGTAGAGCACCTGAGAGAGGGAGGAGATATAGAACTACATTCTACACATGATAATGGAGTCTAGGAATATTGGGGCTAGAACGGTTTTAATCGGTGGGTGGAAGGATAAAGATGCATAAACGGGAGGCTTAACAAAAACTAAGTGTATATGCAATAAAAGTAGTAAACCGGCTATATTATAACCTTGTTACAAAACCTAATATAATCTAGATGTAATAAATATAACTTTCATGAATGAGTAAATAACACTGTTTTAAATAATTAAGTTTCTTTTAGAATAGATTGAAATGAAAAGTTTTAGAGTTCTAAATTTAAAGATACACACACACATATTCTAATTTCATATATATTTTTAGTATGTATTTCCTCAAAGAATATTCTGGCTATTACAACCAAAGAAGCGTCTCCATTAGAAATGACTTAAATATAAGTGTTACCTTCTCAAAGACTCCATTGTGCACTGGAATGAAGATGTGTCATTAAAAATGTGTCACAGATTAAGGGTTTCACTGTTGAGTGACTCACAGTTATGTGTGCTGAAGAGAAGGCGAGGCACTCTTAACAAACGAATCCAATTTTTACCTTTACTTTTTATAAGAACTAAGGATGTGTAAAACACCTCATAACTAGTAGTTTTCTCATAAAAGTGGCAGGTGAGTCCTAACTAGCATCACCATTTGAAATAATGTGTCCAGGGTAGGAGGGTCTCTGTGTGAGAAATGCATTTATGTGAGTCAGAAAACAAGTCAGATTTTCCATAGTAGATGCTGTGAGCTTTTTAACAATATCACAGAAACACTGTATGAATCATCAGAAGTGTTTATTTTCTCTTATATTAAAATTTTTGCGTTTGATTTTAAGGTATATCCAAGTCCTCTCTACTTTCTTCACCATTTCTCAGGTTTTTATCATCTATCCATGTAGTAAAGTATTTTCCGTAACCCAATCTTCCAATAATATATTGTGTATTGTTTTAACAATTTTTAATGCTTTGAGTAGTCAGAAGGAAGACATGATCCATGATTTGACTTCCATTTTTGGATACAATAATTAAGATTTACTGAAGAGAAATATTTATGATTGTCAATTATTTGTATTACATTGAAAAATTGATACAGACATGAATTGTGTTCTCCATATTGACTTAAAAACACTGTATGTACTTATCCTGTTTCCATCTGTGAAATGGAATTTTGTTCCAGAGGATGAATATTATTACAGGCAAAACTGCATTCCTTTTGACAACAGGTCATTTCTCATTGACTACCCAAGTGTGGAAGTGATGGGACATAAAACACAAACACTTAACCTTGTGTTACTGATTCAACTATGGCACTGGAGCAAGACTACTCTGGAAATCGTTCCTGAAACATTACCTCATCTTCAACATAATGATTCATGACTGAAGAAGTCTCGAGATTCCAGGAGTGAGAGCTGTAACAAAAATGTGGCAGAGGGAATGGATTATGAAGAAAGAATCTTTAATAGAGAGAAAACCAGCACAGCATGAGGAATGAGCAGCTATGGCAGGCCTGGCCTGTGTCAGCTGTCACGGTGGTCTTATTTCTGGTTTTAGAACCTTACACTCAAGGAATGAACAACAACTCACACAGACACAGACACACACACAGTGAGAGACAGAGACAGAGAGACAAAGAAAGAGACAGACAGAGATCTTACATTGATTTTTGCTGAGCCATATAAAGAAACTACTAAATTTCCCATATGTGTCTGTCTGTCTGTCTGTCTGTCTGTCTGTCTGTCTCTCTCTCTCTCTCTCTCTCTCTCTCTGTGTGTGTGTGTGTGTGTGTGTGTGTGTGTGTGTGTTTGTGTGTGTCTATATGTGTACTAATATCAGCCCTCCAACATTCTATTCTGTGTTCAGGCAATTTTATCTGAACAAAATTCATTCTAGAAAATTTAGAGCTTTATACTATTATGAGGCAAACCTAGAGATGTTGCTCAGTTGATAGTGTTTAAATAGCATGCAGGAAACCTGCTGTTCAATCCTCAGCACCACATAAATCAGGCATGGTGCTGAATCTCTGTAATACTAGCACCTAGGAGATGTAGGCCAGAAGACCATTTCAAGGTTATGCTGAGATACATGACCAATATTTTTGACCAATAAAATGAAAACCCATATCAAGTTGGGAATGACCTGAATGGACCCTTTAGTTGTATTGAGATGTGTATTATTTATAAGTTAGCTCATTTCTACTCAGACCTCATGAGATGTCCTCATAAAACCCCTCCCCCATCAATGCTCAATGACAATGTAGAAGAAGAGAGAAAAGGTGAGAAGAACCAAAGGCAATGGCTGAATTCAGGTAAACAGAACAGATGCATATGTAAATTCTCAGAGACTATGACAGCACAGAAGACAGGCATAATAAGTTCAGCACAGATGGAAATCCAGCATGGATAAGGGAAAATGGACTCAAATTCCCAATTATAACACAAAAGCTATTTGTGATGGATACCCTCTGGCAAAAAAAAAAAAAAAGAAAAGAAAAGAAAAAAATCACTTCTCTACAGTGGTGAATCATTGGGAATATCAAGCACACTCCGTGATGGAGTAAATAACCAAGAGAAAATAGACTCTACTCTGTGCTATTGTTTTGATATATTTTGCTTTATTAGCTTTCTTTCTTTCATTTAATCTGCTGTGATTATTTTTTGGTGTTTTATTCTGGTCATTCTCTGAGAAATAGAGAAACATAAAGCTAGATGGCAAGGAAGATGGAGAGGACTTTGGAAGAGCCTAGAGAGCAGAAGTGATATGATGAAATCATATTCTATAATAATTCTAAATGAAAAGTTAAAATACATATAAAGAAATTCATTTCTATACAAAATATTAATATAAAAATTCCCATATTACCTCCTATTAAGTCTTTCATGACCTGGGGAAAAAAGGATGTATTAGAGAGTTTTAAGAAATATTGCACATTTTTTCCTCTCACACATAAAAATAATACTAAGTAAAGATTTTTTTCAAACTCCCTCATTTCAAAAATTTAAAGAAGCAATTTTTTAACTGAAAAATTTTATTTTAAAATACAAACATAAATGTGGAGATTTAAAGCATTTTTCAATGAAAGTATACAAATACATTTTTGTCAGTACTTTATTTTTTTAAAGGTTTGATAGTATGCATTAAAATCTTATTAATTGCAATTAGCATAAGGTATATGTAAAACAAGATGTAACCTGGAAATAGTCAAAGTCTTCTTGGTGTGTAAAGATTAAGCATAATGGTTTTTCATTTTCTTCTTTTTTTTTTTTTTTGACCTTTTTTTCTTGAACTTCATAATAGTCAGTGAGTTGTTTCTGTGGTGGTCAGAGCTTTCTGGGGTGAGTATCCAATTATCAGTGACTAAATATTTTGCCTGTTCTTTTGTGATTGAAATCACTCAGGATGATATTCCGTAAATTTATCCATTTTCTTAAGAATTTTATGAAGTCATTGTTTCTGATAGCTGAGTAGTATTCAACTGTGTAAATATACCACAATTTTTGTATCCATTCATCTACTAAAGGACATCTGGGTTCTTTCCAGCGTCTGGCTATTATAAATAGGGCTGCTATGAACATTGAAGTTCTTGTATATTTGCTGTATGTTGGAGCTTCTCTAGGGTATATGCCTAGAAGAGGAATAACTGGGTCTTCAGGTAGTAGTATGTCCAATTTTCTGAGGAACAATGAGACTGATTTCCAGAGTGGTTGTATCAGTTTACAACCCCACCAACAGTGGGGAAGTGTTCCTTTTTCTCCACATCCTCTCCAGCGTCTGCTGTCATCTGAATTTTTGATCTTAGCCATTCTGACTGGTGTGAGGTGGAATCTCAGGTTTTGATTTGCATTTCCCTGATGGCTAATGCTGTGGAGCACTTCCTTAGATGCTTCCAAGCCATTCGATATTCCTCAATTAAGAAGATTTTGTTTAGCTCTGTACCCCATTTTTTAAAATAGGGTTGCTAGATTCTCTGGTGCCTAGCTTCTTGAGTTCTATGTATATCTTGGATATTAGGTCTCTATCTGTTGTGGGTTGGTAAAGATCTTTTCCCACTCTGTTAGCTGCCGTTTTGTTTTATTTAAAGTGTCCTTATCCTTACAGAAACTTTGCAATCTAATTATGTCCCATTTGTTGATATTTGACTTTAGATCATGAGCCATTGTTTTCTGTTCAGGAAATTTTCTCCTGTGCCTATGTGTTCTAAGGTTTTCCCTAATTTCTCTTCTAATACTTTCAGTGTACCTGGTTTAATGTGGAGATCTGTGATCCACTTGCACTTGAGCTTTGTACAAGGAGATAAGAAAGGGTATATTTTCATTCTTCTGCATGCTGAGTGCCAGTTTGACCAACACCATTTGTTGAATAGGCTGTCCTTTTTCCATTGAATGTTTACAGCTCCTTTATCAAAAATCAAGTGACCATATACGTGAGGGCTCATTTCTGGATCTTCTATTCTATTCCATTGATCCACGTGCCTGTCTCTTTATCAGTACCATGCAGTTTTTAGCACAATTGCCTTGTAATATAGCTTGAGGTCAGGGATAGTGATTCCTGCAGATGTTTTTCTGTTGTTGATGCTGTATATCGCTATTCTAATTCTTTTGTTATTCCAGATGAAATTGCACATTGCTCTTTCAAACTCTATAAAGAATTGGGTTGGTATTTTGATGGGGATTGCATTGAATCTGTAGGTTGATTTTGGTAAGATGGCCATTTTTATAATGTTGATCCTTCCAATCCATGAGCATGGTAGATCTTTCCATTTTCTGAGATCTTCCTCTATTTCCTTCTTTAGAAATTTGAAGTTCATGTCATACAGGTCCTTAACTTGCTTAGTTAGAGTCAAACCAAGGTATTTCATATTGTTTCTGACTATTGTTAAGGGTATCTTTTTCCTAATTTCTTTCTCCACATGTTTGTCCATTGAGTAGAGGAAGGCTACTGATTTGAGTTAATTTTATATCCAGCCACTTTGCTGAACTTGTTTATTAGCTGTAAAAGTTCTCTGGTGGAAATTTTGGGGTCACTTACATACATTATTATGTCATCTTCAAACAGTGATGTTTTTACTTCTTCTTTTCCAATTTGTATCCCTTTAATTTCCTTTTGCTGTCTAATTGCTCCATCCAGGACTTCCAGTACTATGTTGAATAGGTAGAGGGAGAGTGAGCAGGCTTGTCTAATCCCTGATTTTATTGGTGATCTGATAGGATGTGTGGGAGTATTTCAATCTTCTTATATCTATTGAGGCTTGTTTTGTGACTGATTATATGGCCAATTTTGTAGAAGGTGTCTTGAGATGCTAAGAATAAGTTGTATTCTTTTATTTTAGGATGATATGTTCTATAGATGTCTATTAATTCAAATTGGTTCATAACCTCTGCTACTTTTACTGTGTCCTTGTTCAGTTTTTGTTTCCATGATCTGTCCATTGATGAGAGTGGGGTGTTGAGGTCTTGCACTATTATTGTGTGGGGTGCAATGTATTTTTTTTTTAGCTTTAGTAGGGTTTCTTTTATGAATATGGGTGCTTTTGTATTTGGAGCATATATGTTAAAGATTGAAAGTTCCTCCTGAAAAATTTTCCCTGTAATGAGTAAAAAGTTTCCTTCCTTATCTTTTTTGATAAGTTTTGGTTGAAAATCTACTTTATTCGATATTAGAATGGCCATTCCAGCTTGCTTCTTGGGGTTGTTTGCTTGAAAGTTTTTTTCCAACCTTTTACTCTGAGATAGTGTCTATCTTTGTCTCTGAGATGAGTTTCCTGTATGCAGCAAAATGCTGGGTTTTGTTTATGTATCCAGTCTGATAGCCTATATCTTTTTATTGGGGGAATTGAGTCCATTTATGTTAACAAATATCAAGGAATAGTTATTGATGTTTCCTGCTATTTTTGCTTTTAGAGGTAGAATTGTGCCTGTGTGTCTTTCTTCTTTTGGTTTTTTGCTTGGGTATTTTCTTGTTTTTACTCAGATGTAGTTTCCCTCCTTGTATTGGGTTTTCCACCTATAATTTGTTGTAGTGCTGGGTTTTTATTAAAAGTATGTAGATAGTTATCTACCACACCTTTATTACTGTGAAGGTAAAATATGTAGATAATTATCTATCACACCTTTCTCACTGTGAATTTTTAAAAAGAAGCTACATAGCATACTGGAGCTTAGTTAAGGTAATTTGCTCAGGCTAGAAAAGGTAGGAAATGGTTAGATGATACATTTGTTATATTGAAGGCATATATCTGTGAGCCAAACATTGTTTATATGCTCTAGGTTCTGTATCTATTGCTAAATGATGTCAGAATGTGCGCTTGTGCAATTGTGTTGGTTTGTTGATACCTTATATGAAAGAGATGATTTGATTCTCTAATGAAGTAGTCCAG
Source organism: Micromys minutus (assembly GCF_963924665.1). Lineage (NCBI taxonomy): Eukaryota > Metazoa > Chordata > Mammalia > Rodentia > Muridae > Micromys > Micromys minutus. Next base: position 9,993,786 of record NC_137976.1, read on the forward strand.
GTCTTCAGAGTCCTCCTGATATGAATTTGAGAAAGAGTAACTGGGAAGGCTCCAGTGGATGTGGTATAAAGTGAATAAGTAAAAATACTAAATTAAATAAGAAAGAATAATGAAGTCCTTGGGGGCAATCCCAATCTCCTTTGTCAGGATGCCAGGAGTCCCGTGTCAGAATAGCAAACATGTATCAGCAGTCATGGCACAATCCTGCAAAATCTGCAAGGTACCCTCTAAATTGGCCAAAGTCAGAAGGAGCAACCAGGACCAGCTGAGATGCCAGGAGAAATTCTTTGCAGTGCGTCTTTTTTTTTTTTTTAACTTTTCATTGGATATTTTTTATTTCCATCTCAAATTTGAGGCTTGGCTTCCGGTTCATAGTCAGATATCTCTACACTTTGGCCAGTTGTGAGTTTCTGCACTGTCATCCACAGTAAAAGTTAATAGTGCAGGACCCACAAAATTTATGTCATTCATAATCAAGAAGGTTACTCCTTTCTAGCAGGCTTTCATTGAACTAAACAGCCTAACACAGACTGCTGGGGAAAAAATAAGTTTCCCACAGTCTTACTTAGTGAACAGTATGGCAATATTCACACCAATATAGTACTTGTATGAATGTTATATGGATTAATGAACTACTTTCTATAGGAAATACATGTCAGATACTGCAAATCTGGCTATAAACTCGTGCCTTGGTACCTCAAAGGCTTCAGGGTTAAACCTAATACTATTGATTATTTGTGTTTTTTCCTTTATGTGCTTATGAGCCATCCACTCAGTATGTTGTAGGCTCCATGTAGGTAGTTGTGAATGTTGTATGCTCATGATTAGTATCCAGAAGAAAGCACCTTACTGCCTTTCTACCCAGCATTAGAAGCTACAGTCCCCCAAGATCATCTACTGTGTTGTCCCCAGAGCCTTGATAGGAGTGACATATATATTATATCTGGGGTGCTATCCTCAGTAATAACGTATTCATTATGAGCTCCTATGTTGCCCACTAACCAGTGCAAAATGAAGCTTCTCTGACCATGACTGTGAACTACTCTATGGTTATAAATATAAATATTTAGAAGGCAGTTTGGATTCATGTCAATTTGGTATAATGCCAGTAGTTGGTTTCCCAAACAGTCTGAGACTACCTTACTCATAGGCTTTTACTCAGTCTTCAGTGCCAGAAATGCATTTCCTCCCATGGAGGGCATCTTGAAGCCAATTAAAGAATTGATTATTTGTTTAGTAGTCATTCTCCTATTGTGCCAGTAGGCATATCATTTCAGACAGTTCAGGCTTATAGCACAAAGGGTCTATATCTAGGTGTGATAGCTAATGATTTTTCTCTTCCAATTTCTTGCACCTTACCTCCTGGCAGTACATAAGCTAGCCAAAAGGAGAGAAGGAAGAACCAGATCATTTCCTGCTGGGTTTCTTTGTATCCTTTATTAAGAATACTTATTCCTGTTTGTTTGTTGTTTTGCTTGGTTGTTTTGTTTTATAATTTAGTAGGTATTCTACTAGCAATATAATAATTTGGGTATTGTATCTCAACATTGAGTTTAAACCCATTGCATGTCACCACTGAAGAATATATAGCTTCCCCATTATGTAATTCAATATATTTAACATAAAGAAAAAGTGTGCTCTGGTAAAACAATATCAGATGATGTGATAACAAATACAGGACAGCTGCCAGTTTTAGTTGGCACATAAATGCAAGTATGAAAGGACAACATGCTTCCTGCTTATACATGTACCTTCAAGCATTCTTCCTTATACTCGGTTCTCTTGTCTCATTGACATTTCACAAACTGCCATGGGCCATTTCACTGTGTTGCTCTTATGCAGTTGCTAAGCCCTACAGTGGCAAAAGTAGAACAAACCAACTGAATTAAAGACATTTATTCTGATTCAGTTCAGGAAACCAGAATTCTGAAGTTGGGTCCTTAGCTGTGCTAGGGTTCTTGCAAATGTTCTAGTAGAGTCTACTTTCCTGTTCCCTCTATTTTCTCATGGCTCTTTGCATCCCTTAATTTGTTGGAGGATAACTACCATATGTTGCCAAATTATATAACTTTTTCTTTGGGTTCTTGGTGAGCATGAAACCTTGGAAAACACTGTTTCACTTACATGTTTTAAATTTTCTCAGATTCTCATGGTTTATTCAGTAGACTTAGCTCCCATGTAGGTTCAAGATTTTGCAGAAAGCTAACATATACTTTTGGCAACAAAATACATAGAAATATGATGTCTAGTTTCCCATTTGTCAGGAAGAATAAACAAATGTTCACATTTGCTCCATCACACACCAATGTGGGATATCCAGCTTTGCCTTTGGCTGATGTTTTAGATTCCACATCAAGAATTCCTGTCATAGTTGGCATGTGCCAGTTGGCAGACCTGGAGACTACATTTCCCACTGAAGCAGCTGACTCTTTATGTGAGCCCAGATTGACAGGCTGCTTCAAGAACAGACACTTTAACTACTTCTAAGACAAAAGAAGTAATCAAGATACTTGGAAATGGACATTCACTAACTCTAACATCAATGAATTGGCACACCTGAGTGTGCTCTCAACAGCAATGGGTTCAAATGTAGCAGTGGGTAGTAGGGAACTTAAGGTAGACACTAGAACATCCCAGATGCCAAGGATGCAAGAGGTTTCCAGGACACAACAGGGATGACATTACCTGAAATACCAAACAAAGGGAAGATAGAACCTGTAGAGACCATATCCAGTGGATGGGCACAGCCTCCAGTTGAGGGATGGGATCATCCACCCATCTCAAAAATATTAATCCAGAATTTCTCCTGTCAAAAGGAAATGCTGGGACACAGAGTGGAACAGAGATTGAAGAAAAGGACATCCAGAGGATGTTCTACCTAGTTATCCATCCCATCTGCAGCCACCAAACCCAGACATTATTGCTGATGCCAAAAACTGCTTAGTGGCAGGAGCTTGGTATAGCTGCCCTCTAAAAGGTTCTGCCAGAGCCTGGCAAATAGAGATGCGGATGTGCAGCCAACCCTTGGATTGAGTGCAGGTATTCTAATGGGAGAGTTAAGGGAAAGACTGAAGGAACTAAAGGGCTTTGCAACCCCATAGAAAGAACAACACTACCAACTTGGATAAAACGTGGGTGAATGGGGAGGAAAGGAAACTCAGGCAAAGAACATGCATTTTGAATGGGAAAAGTTGAACCATGAAACATTGGACACCTTCTTTGTAGACTTGTATTTTATCTTAGAAGGAATTAATAACTATTAGACCTTTTCTTCTAATTATAAGAATGTCATAATAAAACAGATTTGGGAATAATATTTACTATAATTTGTTAACTTTTGTACTTGTGTTTGCTCAAATATCACCATCTCAGAAATGCGTATTCCAATTATTCTGTTTACTATAACAACATGGAAAAAAAACCCATAACCTGTCCATTCTATTCCATGACAGTTTTGTTGTTGCTGCTGTTGGTGTTTTGGTTTGTTTTTTGTGTTTGGTTTTGCATTCTATGAGTTAGCCACTTTACTTCTTTTGCTCACACCATTGTATGACTCAGCTCTTGTGTTCATAAACTATATGGACAGAGATCTTTGTGATCTTTGTTTCTGCTTTTTAAGAATATTCTTCAAAGCATGTCCCATACAAGAGATTGTGTGTTTGGTAATTAAAGACTTGAGATATAGATTTCCAGTGGTTGAAACAAAGCCAAAATCTTTTTTTCGTCATCAAACCTCCTATGAGACAGTTTAAGCTTAATTAAGTAGCAGATATGTTGCTTCATTTCCCTGGGACTTTGGCAAGGATCTGTGTTAGCATTATCTGCTGAAGTTCTGTAGCAGATATGTTCACATTCTGTAGAGAGGTCAGGAACAAAACTTTCTCATCCAGGGAGATATTTTCTTTAGATCAGACTCAGGAGGTATGGTGCTGGCAAGTCAGCATGCTTGCTGTTTTTCTGGGCTCATTCTCACACATATCCATTTCTCTTCACATCATAGCATGAACTGTACATTTATAGGAGGTGAACTCTCAAACTCACAGCTAAAGGAATTCACAAGCACAAGTATTTTGGCAGAATCCCAAATGAGATTTAATTCCTAAGATAATAGATCTGTTTATTCCCTGGAAGTGCCATGTTATGTCTCCCTAAAGAACAGCACCCCTTGACATGTTGATCAGGAACAGGCATCTTAAACAAACTCAGAGGCCACTGATATATGAAGTCGTCATTGTTACCTTTGTCTTATTTTTGTTTTTTTAACATATCTGGGTATTATTGACTTTTCATGGAATAAAATGATTATCCAAAAAGGAATTAAGAAAATACCTGATCGAATAATTAACAAGAAAGAAAAATCCAGAAAACTGACATTCTGAGATCATTTTATATTTAAATAAATATTATATATAAGATAGAAAAGTTACTGATAATTCATATTCCAATATGTGGTATTCTTGACTTACTTTGGCAGTGGGTGTTAAGCCTTTCAGTATTATATACAGAGACTCTTATTAAGGAACTTAATCTAATATTTCTATGCATAATATAAGTCTTAAACACATCATTTGTCCATAGGTCAATAGGTCAATGTTATTATAATTTAGTGCTTGAGTTTTGAAAATATTTAAAACAATACTTAAATAAAAAAGATATAGTTCTCAGTTGAGGAACACTGAATGGCTGAGAAACATCTGAGGAAGTGCTCCACATCCTTAGCCATCAGGGAAATGCAAATCAAAACAACCCTGAGATTCCACCTCACACCAGTCAGATTGGCCAAGATCCAAAACTCAGATGACAGCAGATGCTGGCGAGGCTGTGGAGAAAGAGGAACACTTCTCCACTGTTGGTGGTGTTGCAAACTAATACAACCACTCTGGAAATCAGTCTGGCGATACCTCAGAAAATTGGATATAGTACTACCTGAAGACCCAGCTATTCCACTTCTGGGCATATACCCCAGAGACACTTTAATACACAACAAAGATATATGCACCACAATGCTCATAGCAGCTCTATTTATAATAGCCAGAAGCTGGAAAGAACCCAGATGTCCTTCAGAAGATGAATGGATACAAAAATTGTGGTACATATACACAATGGAATACTACTCAGCCACCAGAAACAATGACTTAACCAAATTCTTAAAAAAATGGCTGCATCTAGAGAATATCATCCTGAGTGAGATAACCCAGTCACAAAAGAACAGACATACTATGCAGTCACTGATAGTGGGATGCTAACCCCAGAGGCTTGCACTCCCCCAGAAACAACTAACAGACTGTATGAAGTCCAAGAAATAAAGAAAACAAAACAAAACAATTTACACAACAAGAAAACTGACAATTTCCATGTTACATTTTGTTTTACATGTACTTTACGCTCATTGTAACTATTAAGTTTTCAATGCATACTATCAAACCTTTAAAAAAAATCAAGTACTGACTAAAAAATATATTCATATAGTTTTATGTAAAATTATTTTAAAATCTGAAAAAAGTACTGACAAAAATGTATAATTTTAAGCAAAAAATGTTTAAAATCTGTACATTTATCTTTGTTTTGTACAATAAAGTTGTTTTTTTTTTTTTAAAAAGGAAGAAAGGTATGGTAATAATATTTTAGCTTAAAAAAATACCAAAATTAAAACAATCACACCTTCTGGTCCAGGCTTGTTGGTGCACACTTTTAACCCAAGCACCCACGGGCAGCAACAGAATCTCTTTAGTGCAAGAGAAATCTGGTTATATGGCTACTCCCGGGACCACCAGGGCTATGTAGAAGGATACTATCACAAAAATAAATAAATACACATTCTTTTTAATTCAGAAATAAAAGAAATAGAATATAAAAAATATAAAGAACATGACTTTAGTAGGTTTTAAAAATAAAATAAGCATATGATATGAATTTAGATTTGGAATTCACAGTAGAAGACATTCTTTTTTTAAACTTTATTTTAAAAAAACAAAGATAAAAGAAAAAACATATTAGACATTTTTGCATAAATGTATACAACAGCACTTTTGTCAGTGCTTGGCTTTTTTTTTTCTGTTTTTTAGGTTTGGTACTCTGCATTAAGGTCTTACTAGTTACAATGAGCAAAAAGTGCATGTAAAACACGATGTAACCTGGAATTAGTCAATGTTTTCTTGGTGTGTAAGGATTGAACATATTTTTGTTTTGTTTTGTTTTGTTTTGTTTTTTTCTTGAACTTCACACAGTCTGTGCGTTGTTTCTGGGGCAGTACATTCTTAGGTATAAAAAGATAAAATATACAATTTATATTAATAGGAGTTTACTAGAAAAGCAAGAGCCAAGTGCAAAAATTCCAAATGCTGAATATGGAGATAATTTTGTTATAAAAAAAAAACCAAAAATATTAGGTTTTATTTCAATTTATATTTAAAAAATAAATATGGATGTTAATGTATGACTGAACAAATGAGGGAGAAGAAATCAATCTGCTTTATAGAATCCTATAGGTAATCCCCACTAATAAGTATGGAACGTAAGTAGCGAATTCTTCTAAAGACTATGAAAATATTCAAAGTCAGGACATCTTTACTATGGAGGATTCTGTTTATTACAACAGTAGACAATTTACCAAGGTCTAGTCAAAATATTATATTGACCATACTCTTCACATGGTGAATAAAACAACTCTCTACTGTTTCATATACCTTAAAGAAGACTTTGATGTAGAGAAAATGATGACCCAAAGAAGATTAAAGATCAAAAGTTATATCATTTCAAAAACTGTTGTTGGATAGAGTATATGGAGGGTTCTTAGATATTAACTGAGTCAGGTAGAAGAGTAAAAACATGTCTATAATATAAACTTTATTTATTTTGTTAAAGAAAAGCTTTAAAAACGTAACATTTTAAATTATCAAAACAGTGTAAAAATTAAATCTGGTGTTGAGTATAGTCACTCGTTTCTGCTATCACAATATTTGGAGTTTGAGACAAAAGGTTTGTTATGAGTGTGAGGCTATCCTTGCATTTTGAGTAAGACCAGTCCATAAAAAGTAAATAAATACATCAATAAATAAAGCAGCTCTGCTAACATTATTACTTAGGCCAAGAAAGAGACTACATGAAATAGGATAATATTATGCACTGTAAATCGAGTTGTCTTAGACACTGAGGACATTATAAAAGTACACACAAAAAGGTCACAGTGTGTATCTCACAACTGTATCCATAGGAAACATACATGGAACTCACTGGTGAGACAGATAGACGTGTTTTTAAACCTGTTTTAAATTTTACTTTCAGTGATGCAGACAGGATTGGATGAATTCATACCTTCTTCAAAATGAAGTAGAAAATAGCAAGGGCCATTCTATATTGATGCATTTAATTTTTTTGTCCTATGAGAATGGTTTAAGGGGGAAAAAGTTAATTTCATCATTTCAAGGAGATCTCTATTAATTAATGAAGATCAAGCTCAACAAAATAACACATCACTCCTTGCTTTCCTTAAGGAGAATGGCACTATACGTCATGCCCATACATGTGAATGGACATGTGTCTGAATGTATATGTACGTTGCTGCTTCTATCATTACACTGCTAACTGATCCCTTCTCCTTTTGTGTATGCTGACTAGCATCAACTTTCTGAACCTCTAACTTACCTCAGTTCTCTGAACTCCCTCAATTTACCTACTGTTGAACACTAAATACATACTGTATTTATTCCTGATTTTAGATCTTTGTTCCAACTTCACTTTGGTGTACAAAAGAACTTAGTTTACCCAAAACTGACTGCTAATGTTTTATCATCATCATCATCATCAACATCATCATCATCGTCATCATCGTTATTATTATTATTGATTTCCATCGTTTTTTCTGTCCTTCTTTTATTACTAACATACATCTTTCTGTTCCAATCTCAATTACACAGTATATTTAGTGTTTATATGTTGATAGGCTGATTTGGCATTTTGTGTGCCTGCGTTGAATCACCTATTGCTCAAGACAAGACTAGCATAATTCACTGAAGATGATGAAGTTGTGCCTGTGCCTACCTATCATTCTCCCATTGAGACTTGTATCTATAATATTGAAAGATACTCTGCATGTTACCAGAGGAGAAAGACAAACACGACCCTGGTTATAAACTATTTCATCTACAATGGCAAACTCTCAGAAACATACAGTTGTACAATTGTAGCATAAATGCTGTGGAAATAACCAACCATAAGTAAGGCCTATTCCATGAGATGTAACTCGGGTCCAATATGGCTTGAGTGACTAAGAACCTAATGCTAGTTAGTTTAGGGACCTGGGTAAAATCAAATACAAATATGTTGTACTAAAGTAACATACCAATAAAATGACCCCGACAACATTCTGCTATAAATGAGGGTTTTGCTTAGGTACCATTAGAGAAGCTTCCTCCTGCAGTAATTGGACAAAGGGCAGAGAGTAAACTACCTTGAAATTCCCAGTCCTAAATGGGATATCTCGATAAAAATCACCATCTTCAGGTTAGGGGAACTATTTGGAACAACCAGATATAGTCCCAGTACTGAAAGCAGAAATAGACAGAGAGCCTCATTTCAACTTTGAAGTCATTTCTAATTTCTAACTGCTTGTAAAGAAAAAATTGGTTTTCATCTGTTGCTCTGTGTGTACAATTCTTAAGAGGAGGTCCCATGCTCAGCATTAGATAGCCAAAAAAAAAAAAAAAAAAAAAAAAAAAAAAAAAATGATCTCCATGGTACACTGGGATGTTCTTTGTGTCATAATGCATTCTCTGAACCTTTCTAATTAACCTTATGAACTTTTCCCTTGTAACATTATGGTTTTTGTTTTTGTATTTTTAATGATGTGTGTGTGTGTGTTTGTGTGTGTGAATTTGTTTTTCTCTGTATAGAATTTTTGTCCTTTTTCTTTGTTATTTATTTATGTATATGTATGTATGTATGTTTTTTATCCTTATCTCCTTTTTGTTTGTTTGGTTGGTTGGTTGTTTGTTTGGTTGGTTGGTTTGAATTCTCTGAAAAAGTTTTCACCTCCAAAATTTCTATATTTAATATGGATAACTAAAAGATGGCAATAAATCCTCCATTATTTAAAGCATTTTATTATTTTAGATGCCTGTGTATTTTCTAATAATATAGAGAGGGGGGGAGTGAGAGCGGAAGAGGCAGTGAGGGAGGGGGTGTTTAAAGTGACTAGGGAAGTAAGAATCTGAGAGAAGCTGGAAAAGAAAAACATAAACAGAATATATTACATAAAAATCCATTTTCAATAAAATAAAATGGATGATAAAACTGTCAAAAGAAAACAGAGAGAATTGTGATGAGCATTTTAAAACAAAGAACTTACTAAATGATCAATGTCAGTATTGTGATGTACATTTTGTTATTTCATCTGACCAGTAAATAACATGAAAAAAGAGATTCTTAGATTATATTGAGGGAACAAACTCAGTCTCTGGATATTATTTGTAGCTTATTGTGCTGGCAATAAAAGTTCCATGGATAATATATATTTATTTGCACATGTAGTCTTGCTTTCACAATGGTTCTTTATTTGTACAAGGGCTATTGCTTTCAATTTTTCTCTTAGCCCACCTGCATTGATGTGCAGTCCTGGGGCATGAAAATGATGTACTGAAAAAAAGATACATAATTGTTCTTATATTCTACTCACTCCTAAATTCCAGCTTCTAAATGCACATATAACTCGTGGGACTTTGCTAGTAAAAGCTTATATGGAACAGTGAAACCTCTTTTCCTAAGCGTTAGAAACTGCGTGAATATTTCACACTTTAAAATTTGATCCTTTATATTGAAAGATCTGATCAAACTTAAAGTGCTAAAATATAAGCTTCTTTATGAAAATTTTGATAAAGGAAATAATTGCTTTACTTAAATATAGATCCGAGTTATAACATACCTGAAACAAGTGTTTATTTTAAAGATTAAAAAAAAATGTCCATCCCATATGCAGCCAGAAAACCCAGTCACTATTGTTGAGGTCAAGAAGTGCTTACTGACAGGAACCTGATATGAATGTCTCCTGAGAGGCTATGTCAGAGCCGTACTGATACAGATGAAGATGCTTGCAGCTAACCCTTGGACTGAACATGTGGATTCCAATGGAAGAGTAAGAGAAATGACTGAAGGAACTGAAGAGATTTGCAACCTCATAAGAAGAACAGCAATGTCAACCAACTAGACTCCTCTGAGCTCACAAGGACTAAACCTCCAACCAAAGAGTACTCAAGAGTACCCATGGCTCCAGCTGCATATGTAGCAGAGGATGGCATTGTCTGGCATCAATAGGAGGAGAAACCCTTGGTCTTTTGAAGGCTCATTTCCCCATTGTACAGGGATACCAGGGCAATGAGGTAGGAATGAGTGGATAGGAGGGGTTCGATCCTCATAGAAACAGGGGTAGGGGATATGGGAGAGGAGGAAACAGGTTAGGGGGATAACATTTAAAGTGTAAATACATAAAATATCCAATAAAAATGCAAAAAGTACAAAAAAGTTACCTAGATTAAAACATTTATATGAGTCATAATTCTGTATTCATGTAGCTGAATAAAAGAGAAATCTATAAAAATATATATGCAGATACTCACAGAAAGGTTTAGGCAACAAAGGAAATGAGTGACTATTTAAAAGTCTTAGAGCAGACAGGCAGATGTGGTGCACACCTTAAATCCCAACACTTAGGAGGAAGAGGCATGTGAATCTGGAAGTTCAATGCCAACCTCGTTTACAGGGTCAGTTCTGTGACTCGCAGGACTACATAGAGAAAGTATGTGGAGAGTGGGTGTGGCAGCAGTCCCAAGACGATGTTTGGGATTCTGGCCTAGTCTTGTGACTAGCACCTGACTTCCTCCTGCCCCCACGCCCCCCCAAGATAGCCACTTCCATCGTGCTAGCCGTGCAGGTGCACCCATGACTCGAGATCAGAATAATAGGACTGTGCTTGGGAAAGAGGAGAAAGAGAAAAAGAAACAGAAAGAGAGACAGAAAGAGAGACTGAAAGAGACAGAAAGATTTTCACTGGCATGCTGTAAAGTTCCTGAATAAACCGCTTTGAGAAGAACGCTGTGTCATTGCTCCTTTTCTGCTGCTTGGAGACGGTAGTGACAAAAGTATTTGAAAAAAAAATCACAAACAATAAGAATAGTCTTGCAAGCATATTTGAGTGATAACATGACTCTTCCCCATGTAAAAGGTTATATAAAACTAATATGAAATTAGGCCTGGTTGTGGGATCAGGGGTGTGGTGGGGACATCCTCTTGAAGACAGGGAGAAGAAGAAATAGAATGCAGAACTGTGTGAGGAGGTAACAACTGAGGTGTGAAAAAACAAAAGTAATAAAAGTAAGAAAATAAATAACCTCTATATTACAAAGTATGTATTACATATATAAAAACATAGCAATCATCACAAAAGAGAAAGTTATAAGAGATCATCCCAAAAAGTTATTTTACAGATGAACACCCAAATTTCATGGAAAAGCATGAAGAAAGTTTTCCTTAGCTTCTTAGGAGCCTAAGGTTTTGACTGAACATTATGTTTCTAAGGACAAAATTAGTATGTACAACTAATGTGTTCTAATTGGTGTTATATTTACAAACCTTCATAGACTGTACACTGATCCTTGTGACAATATACTTTCAATAATGAAAAAAATAATTCTCAAGAAGTTCCAAATATGGTAGAGAAGGAGGATAGAACAGAGTCCATGGAACTGGAATGAAGTGGAGGTGGGCAAAGACAGGTTATTGATAGATGATAGACACAGAGGGACAGTTAAGTATGTAAATCTATAAGTCAGCATTAATTGGAGAAATATTTTAATCCAGAAATGTGGTTCTTCTGACATATCCCATTGGCATGGAATGCATACCTCTTTAGTCTCAGTGATTTACACATCTCCAATCTCTCTGGCTGGAATATAGGCATGACTTTAGTAAACACCTTTGATCCCAAACCATGACTTCTAATTGAGGGACAGACAAAGTAACCAATCAGAGAAAGATTTGACAGAATGAGTCAGAGATAGGATATACCCAACTCTCAGAAGAACAGACAGAAAACATAGACTACTTAAAGTACAATGGAAGCTGAACTCTTCAAGGCCCAGGATTTCAAATGATTAGATTATATAGAAGCTAGAAGTTTCCAGGCCTAGAACTAAGGACAGTTAGATAAAAATGCCATTCTTTCAGCCCAAGCCATGTATTAGTAAAGCTTTGGTAAGGCAAACATCTGATTCCTTCATCTAAGGAAATAAAAGCAACAATTACAATTTATTAATACATTCCCCCATAATCATCCACTGAAAGTCACTAAAATTAATAGTGCATCATGAGAATGAGTACATTTACCACCCAATTATTTATTTTTAAATATCTTTCTGTGAGACAAGGGATCAAGACTTCTTGGAGTGTAGAGTGATACCAATTGTGGACAGCAAAAACATTTTATGAAGTATAAAATATCTTGTCATGCCAGAGGGCACACTCTCTAAGAAATTCCATGATCCTCTTTATTATCTTTCCCTCTCCAGTCAATAGTATTCTCTAAGTCTTAGGTGGAGTAGTTGTACTGTAGATGTATCAAGTAGGCTCTTCAAATCAGAGTTTTGGTTGTGAATATTTTTAATGGTCTCTGTTGCAAAGGTAAACTTTATTTATGGAACTGAGTACTGTACTTATCTGTGGGTGAAAGGAGAGGACCTCACTATGCAGATCTGGCTGGCTGACAACTCATTGTGTTAACTAGGCTGATCTACAGTTCACAGAGCTTCTGCCTCTGTTAAAATCAAAGGAATGTGCCACCATACCTGGCCTAGTAGGTTTGCCTTCACACTTTACCTTGTATGAGATAGGATCCCTTGTCAACAGCCTTGTCAAGAACACTTACCCATGAGTTCCCAAGGATTAACCTACTGAAGCATCACATCTAACGAAAGGATGTGCTACTACATCTGGCATTACACAGTTTCAGAAAATTTAAACTCAACTACACAAATTTGCATAGAAAATGCTTACCCAGAATGTCAGTCCCCCAGGCTGATGAAAAAAATAATGGCTGGTCTGTAAATTGACAATAGGGCACCAGTGCCAAAGACAACATCTATACATTTCATTGTACATGGAAATACTGAGCTGGTGCCTACATGGAATCTTCACCCCCATATTCTAGTCTTCTTGATATGGAAAGATACTGTGCAAGCTACTGAAAGAGAAACCTGGACACCAACTTAGCTGTAAAACCTTACACTTACAAAATAGCCAAAGACATGAGGTAGAGCCAAACATGAGGTGGCTAAAACCATATATATATATATATATATATATATATATATATATATATATATATATATATATATATATATATATATATATATATGACTGGTGTGCTGCTATACACATGTGTCAGTGCTTTGTTTAGGCATCACCAGTGGTGCTTCTTGTGGGAGCAGATGGGAACAGATGAAGAGATGTAGGTTGATGTCAAGGCGATACATGATTGGACAGTAGAGAGTGGGGTGGGGACAAAGTTGGTAAGGTGGAAGAGGAGGAAAAGCAGGAGATTCCAGATGGCGGCAGTAGAGGAAGATGGTTCAGATCTAAAAGAACTAAATTGGTTTTATCTCGTCTAGGTGGGCAGTTTATATCTTTATTAATTGGCAGTGAATTTATTGTTTTGATGTATTGTGGATTGAAAATTTAACATATAAGTCTGTTTGATAAGTTATTGATTGTTTAGTCATATTTTTACCAGGCTGTGGAGAACAGTATGTGAAAGAAATAGCTGAGAGGCAGTTCACGCATGCAGTTCTAGCTCTGTTGCCTGCATGAGGTGAGGAACAAGATGTGTGAGTATCAGGCTTGGTAACTAACCACCTAGAGTACCACATGGGACCTGGTGTCCAGCTCTGTACTGGAGCAATCCCTGCAGAGTGAGACCTTGGGGCCAGTAGCAACAGATCTTTATTTGTATTTTTACTTCAAAAAGATCACAACCAGGCTTCACGTGGAGAGAAATTTTAAATAGAAGATATCCAACAGGGTATCCTAAAGAAGAAAAGGTGTAAAAATTGTAAGAGCCAGAAGGGATGAGGGACACCCCCTCAATCAAGCAGTGTACATGTGAGCTCACAGAGATAGAAGCAGCAAGCCCAGGGCCTGCGTGACTCTTCCCCAGGTTTTCTGAGTATGGATTATAGCTATTAGCTAAGTAGTTTTATGAGGTTCCTGACATTCATGAGAATGTGTGGGTTTCTATTTTGCCCGCTCTTAGGACTCTTTTTCTTCTGTTGGGTTACCATGCCAACTTAAGTATGATTATATTTGCTTTATCTTATTTTGTCATGTTTGGTTGTTATCTCTTAGAAGCCTGCTCTTTCCTTATGAGAGCTGGAAAAGGAGTAGATCTGAAGGAGAGGGATGGTGGGGAGGGAGTGGGAGGAGAAGAATGAGGTGAAATTATAATTACAATATACTGTATGAGAATCTATTTTCAACAAAAAGAGAAGGAAAAGGGACATACATACTGGAAGTGTGAACATTCTTACAAATGCAACAAGAGATCTCAAGTAAGATGCCCTTGTTCTTCTAAGAACAGGGTATTGTATTTCAATCAGTAGATTTAGGAATAAAAAGGAGCAGGAATGTTACAAGCTTTGCACACCTACAAATGTTATCTCAACATCATTTGGAGGGACATAGTTTACTCAGTGATATCCAATAGCAGAGGGACATGTAAGTATGGATTTAGTATAAAAGTAAATTATTCTGTGATCTGGTGACATTTTATGTTATCATAGTAATTTTGTCACCTAACACTTATATAAAATAAGCTCTATATAAAGTATGTATTCATTAGCAACATGAGGTTTCACGCCAAGTTCTTCAGTGTAATGAAACTTATTGTTGACACTTGGCTCTACAGAATACACTAAAGGCAAATCACACATTTGGCAAATATAACTAACATCCAAATATAGCAAGCACTTGTGAGGAATTTGGCTTTGATAATGTTTACATTAGATTAGCAACATACCAACTTTTGCATTACTTTTATGAGCTAAAGAAAGTGGCTAATAAGAATATTTCTCTAAAGAAACTAAGGAGAGTTTCAGACAACATTAGTATCAGGAAAAGCTACACATGGTGACACATGCTTTTATTGCCAGCATTCAGGAGACAGAGGTAAGAGCATAATAAGTTTGAGAACAGTGTAGTTTCCATGCTGAGACACTGTCTGAAAAAAATCATTAACAGATTAAGCCATGAAGTCGAATAATTCTCTGTTTTCCTACTAAAGTTAACTACATTCTACTTAATATCAATCTCTTACAGTGTTTTATGTAATAACTATTCTGAAGTAAGTTACATATTCATTCTATCTGCTGTCTTCTGTTGGATAATACAGCATGGAACAATGAAAAATAAGCTTTTGAGTCAGAAAATAATTCAGCAAACTGAGAAACAGCAAAAACACACAAAAAAATAACTGTTCTATAGTTGCTAAACCCATGTTAAGTATATAATTCTGGAAACATACTGTAATATAAGATGTACATGTAAAAATAGTGTTTATTTTTTAAAACATTTAAATAAGAAAGAAAAAATGATATTTTACATAAATCATCTTTAGATATACTTAGAAAAATAAAACTATATTTTATATCTATTTTTAAACTGATAAAGGTAATAGCTTAAAATTTTTAAAGGCTTTATTTAGTAGAAAATCAGACTTTTCATAAACAAAAGTTTCTTATCCTTGCTTTTCAGTTGACATAATCTTATGATCTTGAAGGGTAGCCTGATGAGTGTCTAATTTTCAACCAGGAATGTGTCACATGATATCTTAGCTCCTACATAACTCTTACTGTATTTGGAATGAACAAGTCCAATCAAACATTGAGGGACAGATATGCAGTGTTTAGCTTGTCTTCTAAGCAGTAAACACATCCAAGTATGAAGTTATTTGGCCACTGCTACAGAATGACCAAAAATCTTACAATCTCTTGAGTTTCTGGAAGAGCACAATATGGAAACTACAGGAGTAGTTAATGAAGAAAGTAGAGGGTTATCTTCTAATATGCACAAGACACAATAATTATGAATGCTGAATCAGACTAGAGAGGAATGACAGCATTAGTAATGGCTTAGTGAGCATCTCATAAATACACAAATTATACAGAGATTATGGAAATCAAATGTTTCAAAGAGACAAAGTACAGATTGTTGGGTTCAACTCAAAATTCATCCCTTCCAACAACTAAAGTGAACTGAAAATATTTTTTGTGAGATAGTGTTTTCTGTACCAGAAGGAAGGTGCACTCATGAAATCATAACACATGGTCACATTAAAAAGGTCAATGACTTCATGAAATTCATAGGCAAATAAATAGAACTAGAGATTATTATCCTGAGCAAGGTAACATAGTCACAAAAGAACACCCATGGTATGCACTCATTTATAAGGTGATACTAGCCCAAGAAAGCTCTGAATACCCAAGAAAAAATTCACAGACATTATGAAGCTCAAAAAGAAGGAAGGCCAAAATAAGGATACCTCAGTCCTTCTTAGAGGGGAGAACAAAACTCTCACGGGAGAAAATGCAAGATCAAATAAAGGAACAGGGATTGAAGAAAAGATAACTCAGAAGCTACCTCACTGGGGATCTACCACATATGCATTCACCAAATCCAAGCAGTAGAGCTGATCCCAAAAAATACTTAATGGTAGAAACTAGGCAGAGATGCCCCCACAGAGACTATGCTAAAGTGATATAGATACAGCTGAGCATGCTTGCAGCTTACCATTGGTCTGAACTCAGGGATCCCAATGATGTTGCTAAAGAAAGGACCTAAGGAGATGAAAGGGGTTGCAACCTCATGGGAAGAAAAACATCATCAACCAACCAAACCCTTCAAAACTCCCATGGAGTAAAACACCAACCTTTGTGTGCACTTTGAGAGACCTGTTGATTCAGTTGCATATGCAACTGAAGATAGCAGTGTCTGGCATCAATGTGAAATGAGAGTTTGTTCAAGAGAGGGCATGTTTCCCCAATGTAGGAAAATACCAAGGCAATGGGGGTGAAGAAGGGGTCAAAAGGGAGTGCACCATTGTGAAGGCAAATGGGGGGATGGAAGCAGGGTGGGGTAAAGTGATAATATCTCAAATGTAAATAAAGAGTATCTACCAAATGACATCCACACATGGAAGGAGAACATGTTGGCCCTTATGCATAGATTTTCAGACAATTAATAGCTGCTGTGAGAGACACATAGAGATAGAGAGACATACAGCGAGACAGACATGGAGACAGAGACAGGCAGAAGAGAGAGAGAGAGAGAGAGAGAGAGAGAGAGAGAGAGAGAGAGAGAGAGAGAGATTCAGTATTTCCCAGAAATGTTACTCAATACCAAATGATCAGTTTTAAATACATATTCACATAAGCAACATTAAATATTAAATATACTCAATGTGTGTGTGTGTGTGTGTGTGTGTGTGCATGCTCACACACGTGCATATGCGCACACATGAAAAAGTAATAAAAAAAGATCATGGACTTGATTTAAAGAAAATTATGGGAACATGACAGCATTTTTGGGAAGAAGAGTCTAAATAATATCTGTTCAGTACTTCTGGGTGAAATCCTCAAAAGTTATTTTAATTAAAAATACATATTATTTTTTTAAGGTGGAACATAATTTATAATTCCTAAAATATATATTTTTGGTTTAAAAAATATAAAAATATAAACAATTAATATTACAGTACTTTTACGCTATACCAAATAATAGCGTCATTCATTTGCAGATAGAAAGGGAAATTATGAGTACTCACTAGATCAACCTTTGCTCCTTCCTTGTGATCAGCCTGTTAGTCATAGTAGGGGGAATATTTATATTTTATTGTATATTTTTTTTGTCAGTGGAGAATTGACTCAGAGAAGCTTCATGGGTTATCCTAAATTGAACAAGAAAGAAAACAAAAACAAAAACAACTCTGCCTTCAAAGACTAAAATTGATGGAAATAATAATAATGTTGATGATGATGACAACAACAATAATAATAAATCCAGATGTCTTGGTGGTGGCTGCTTTATCTCTGTGGATTTGAAAGTGGAAAGCCTGCAAATAAACACCCTAGGTTCCTAACCAACCAGGGAAGAACTGATATGAACAGTTATCCATTTCAGCCCATAAAGTCTCAGAGCCACTGTGCCACAGTGCGAGTCAGTTGTTGGAGATTTCTATTCTAAACACAATGTGCTGTGTTCTCAGCATCTACTTCATACTCATTTCTTCCACTTAGAGGGAGGCCTTCCCAGTTTGTGCTCCAACCCCACAATCTCCTTTCACAGAGAGCCAATAACAGAGCCCCCAAGATGCAAATGCCAGAAAGGCTCAGAAAACACACTGAATCTGACAGAACATCAGTAATGGCCTTAGCACCGATTATCATTTTATATTTGATGCTATGGGTAAAACTCAGAATTAGGATCAAGAATTTTCAATTTTTTATTTCAATGACTATCTTGCTGGGTCTGTAATATTATACCACAATTCCTAGTGTATTACTCTCAGAAGTTTTGCAAAGATAATCATGAGATCAGTCCATTGACAAGTTGAGTGTCAGCATTAAAATAACTAACAGCACTGTTGATTTTGGCACACCATCCAGACAAGTGAAAGCACCCGTGTCAATGATAGGATGCTAGACCATGGTTTATAGCAGAAGTTCTCAACCTGTCGATGCTTACTACAAGTGACTCCTCCATAGAAGTGACTTACCATATGTTTAAGTTATAATCCATGGGAGTAACAAAATTGCACTTATGAAGTAGAAATAGAAGCTTTGTTTATTTGTTTGTTTGTTTGGTTGGTTGGTTAAGGCACTACATATGATAAAGAGCAAAGGGCTGAAGCATTAGGAAGGGTGAAAACCACAGCTTTCTAGCATCAAGAACATCATCATGGGAACAGTGAAAGAATAGGTCCTGGAGTTGTGTGGCAGGGTGGCTGCACTTGATATAACAAGCATCATGACTGACGAAAAATTCAGGGAACTTTACAAGGTGACAAAATATTTCCCGTTTTTACTGTTAGCAGAATTGTAAAAATCAGCTCTGGCACTCTGTAATATAAATGGTCTTTTGTGGAGTGAGTGCTGTCCATTGCTGTGTGGCCAAACATCTCCTCAGAATACTGATGTAATTATCAAAAACTCTCCTGCCTTGTACTTCTGGGAAGACTTTGAGAACAATAAGTAAAGTCCCATTTAATATCAATGTATTTCTTTAATGCTGATGAGAGACTTTTAACCCAGTCTCTCTAAATTGGGTTAAAAATGCAAAGTATGCTTTTCCTCTAAAGCTAAAGAAGTGTCCTATATCACATTTTTTAAATCATGCAGTGCTATTACTTTAAATTTTATTTCTTTATGTACCTATCAGGTGATGTCTGGATTTAATTGGATATGCATATTAATGTGGAGAACAGCATTTAGTCAGAATAAAGTTATGCAAATCTGTTAAGAGTGATGAAGTAAAATTAAGAACTGAAGAAACTTTTCTCCTGTGTGAAACTGTCAAGAAGCAATCGCGGATGAAACCGAGTCATGTCCATTCACAGGACATACGATACAGGCCTTTGTTTTTATCCTCATGAAGGTTTCACTTGGCGACCTTAAAACCAGCCCTAATCCCTTTCAGCTTTTATCCTGCCATGTGAAATGTTTGGCTTCGGTGAGTCCTCGAAAATTCATATGTAGGGATGCCAATTTCTGTGTGTTAAGTTCTCTTTAACAAACGGAGATGTCTCAAATGATTTGCTTATAAGAAAGTATCTTTGCTTGGAAGAAGAGAGATTGCTTAACATGGGGAGAACACACACACAAACACACACACACACACACACACACACACACACACACACAAACATTGGGGGGCAGCGACAAGGCAGATGGAGGAGAGCATAGTACGGAAGAGACTAATTCTATTTTGCCTAAATCTGTTTGCACATTTCAGACTAAAGTCCTTGGACTTGTCACTTCAGGTCTCACATGGCTATGCTGGATGGAGGGAAGTGGGAAACAGAGTGTACCATGCCTGCTCATTTTAAAGCCAAGAAGTAACAACATCAAAATGAAATGGTTGGAGACTCTCAACCCAGTCTACAAATATCACACAAATCAGGTATAAAGGTTAAAGTTCTTCTACACAGCAAGAACCTGCAGCCAAATGCTTAGCACAGACTAAGTGGGAAACATCCAAATTTAGCAAGTTCCAAGTTTCTTTGCTTTTGTGAATTAAAGGCTGGCCTTTTTCAGTGTAAGTGGAGTTAAATACAGTCATGACCTTAGGGCACTCATAATGGGATTGGTGGCATTACAGGCACAGGAAGAAAGAACCAAGCTAGCATTTTACTTGTTTTCCTGATGTGCAAGTTCTCTGTGCCATGATGCAATAAAACACCTTCCGGTTTAAATTTCAGGCCTCCAGAGGAGCAAAGAAAAACTCCCTTCATTAAGTGATCTTGAACATGATACTTTAACATCATGAACAGTCTACAGAACAATATAAAGTTTATATTTTAAAAATAAAACCTGGTTTCTCAGCATACCTAGTTGAGAAAAACTAATACAAGAAAGTATTTTATTTTTCAGTTTTTCCTTGACAAAAAAGTGGCAAAAGTCTATATATCAATATTTGACATAAATAGTACAATAAGTCTTGTGGACTACTTTATTTGTGGCCATTACATGCCAACTAACCATTGTGCCAGCCAGACTGGCATGTTTGATGAAATGTTTAATGAAATGCTGAGACTGAGGAGAAGAGGTGATAGCAAATAAAGAAAGAAAAAAATGAACCTCTGGGGATTTTTTTAATCACATGCTAAAAATTGACAATCCATGTATTATAACTCATAAGGTAAAGATAATCAAAACACATGCATCTAGGCCAGTAGCACTAGCTAGGAGATATTATGTTTTGATAGCTGCTAAGATAAGAGGCATCTACTTTCTTTAATGACATGATACTTGGGAGACTAAAAAACTCCAGGGCAAGCCCTGCTCCTGAGAATAGTTAGGCATCACAAACTTTACTCCACAAAGGAAGAGAAGCCAATTCATAGATAGGCACCTGAGTGTGGACAGTATATGTATGCAAAAAAGAGTGAATATGGTTAAAAATAGTTTATGAAATTCTCTAAAAATTAATAAAAATATTAGCTTAGTTTTTGTAAAAAAGAAGAAGAAGAAGAAGAAAAGAAAAGATAAAACCTCTGTTGGGAGTCTTGTAAGAGTGACAGAGGATGATCCATAGGCCCAAAGGTTACTACCATCAAAAGGTTCAACTTGCAGATGGCACCCCATTAAGTAAGTGACGACAATCATAGAATACCTTTCCTTTAAAGTGATTGAGTTGGCACTTTGAAACAATCCATGGAAGAGCCTCTCAAAGATTGACCAGTGAGATTATAGAACATGAGGGCATATCAGATCAATCCAAGTCCAGTGGAGGTGGAAGCAGATATAGTGATATGACTTCCTATCACTCCTTGGACAAGGCCACTCTATAATTTATTTTCCATTATGATATGGGCGATGCAAAATATCGGAGGAAAAATTTACTTGTGATTACAGTTGGCTTTTTGTTGTTGTTGTTGTTGGTGGTGGTGGTTTGTGTGTGTGTGGTGTAAGATTTTCTTCATCTTATGGTGCAGAGCAGAGGAATGGGGACTGGAGCTATAACAGATTAGAAAAGGATCTTTATCAATCCTATATCTGATAGAGAGCTAATATCTAATATATAAAAGAACTCAAGAGGCTAGATTCCAGAGGACCAAATAACCCTATTTAAAATGAGGTGCAAAGCTAAACAAAGAATTCTCAACTCGGGAATATCAAATAGCCTAGTAGCACCTAAAGAAGTGTTCAACATTGTTAGTCATCAGAGAAATGCAAATCAAAACAACCCTGCGATTCCCCCTCACACCAGTCAGAATGGCTGTCTTAGTCAGGGTTTATATTCCTGCACAAACATCATGACCAGAAAGCAAGTTGGGGAGAAAAGGGTTCATTCAGCTTGCACTTCTATATCGCTGTTCATCACCAAAGGAAGTCAAAACTGGGACTCAAGCAGGTCAGGAAACAGGAGCTGATGCAGAGGCCATGAAGGGATGTTACTTACTGACTTGCTTCCCCTGGCCTGCTCAGCTTGCTTTCTTATAGAGCCCAGGTCTACCACCCCATGGACAGCACCACCCAGAATGGCCCTCCCCTCTTCATCACTAGTTTAGAATATCCCTTACAGATGGATCTCATGAAGAAATTTCCTCAACTGAGGCTCCTTTCTCTGTGATAACTTCAGGTTTTGTCAAGTTGACATAAACACAGCCAGTGCAATGATTAAAACCAAAAACTCAGGTGACAGCAGATGCTGGTGAGGATGTAGAGAAAGAACACTCCTCCATTGTTGGTGAGATTGCAAGCTGGTACAACCAGTCTGGTGATTCCTCAGATCGTTTTTCATAGTGTTACCTGAGGACCCAGCTATACCACTCCTGAGCATACACCTAAAAGATGCTCCAACATATAATAAGAACACATGCTCCATTATGTTTATATCAGCCTTATTTATAATAGCCAGAAGCTGAAAACAACCTAGATGTTCTTCAACAGACGAACGGATTCAGAAAACGTGGTATATTTAGAGAATGGAGTACTACTCAGCTATTAGAAACAATGACTTCATGAAATTCTCAGGCAAATGGATGAAACTAAAAAATACTATCCTGAGTGAGGTAACCCAATCACAAAAGAACACACATGGTATACATTCACTGTCAAGTGGATAGTAGCTCAAAATCTCAGATTACCTAAAATATAATTCACAGACCACATGAAGCTCAAAATGAAGAGAGACCAAAATGTTGATGCTTCAGTTCTTAGAAGGGTGAACAAAAACATTATCAAGAGGAAATACAGGGACAAAAAGTGGAGTGTAGTCTAAAGAAAAGGCCATCAAGAGACTACCTACCTGGGGATCCATCCCATATGCATCCACTAAACCCAGTCACTATTGATGATGCAAAAACTACTTGCTGACAGGAGCCTCATAGGGATGTCTTCTGAGAAGCTCTGCAAGAGCCTTGCTAATACAGATGAGGATGCTTGCAACTAACCATCCTACTTAGCACAGAGCCCCCAATGGATAAGACAGAGAAAGGACTGAAGGAGCTGAAGATGTTTGCAACCCCATGGAAGAACAACAATATCAACTAGAAGCCCCAGAACTCTCAGGAACTAAATCACCAACCAATGAGTACACATGGAGGGACCCATTGCTCCAGCCCACAAAGTATTAGAGGATGGCATTATTTCGAATCAATAGGAAGAGAAGCCCTTGGTCATGTGAAGTCTTGTTTCTTCAGTGAGGTGGGAGTGGGTTAGTGGGAAGGGAGAATCCTCATAGAAGCAGCAGGAGGTGGATGAGAGAGTGGAAAACATGGAAAAGGGATAATATTTGACATTTAAATACATAAAATATTCAAAAATATTTTGAAAATGCTTAAAAAGGCTGAGAACTTAAATGATGAACATGAAATACAGAGCAGACAGAGAGTCATTAAGGATGATCTTGTGGCTTTGGGATTTTACAGCCTGACTGCAGTAATTTACTTCCTCCATGAAGGCTGACCTACTATGTTTCCTTAAACAGAACACCAGGTGGGAACAAAAGTATCCACATGCCTGAGACTATGGGAAATATTTAATTCAAAACAAAATGCTTTCTATTCTAAAGCAATGTGAGGGAAACCAATCACTGTTGGACTTGCTCATAGCAGGCAATAAGGATGCTTGTTTCTTTGACATCTCCATGAAGATAAGGTACTGAAGGATAATAGAGGAACAGCAGGTGTTGCTGAAGGAATTGAGCATAAGTGAGGTGGTGTTTAGTGTCCATTTCGGAAAGCTGAGAAGCACTCTATTCACAGGAAAATTTGGTAAGACATTGACTCACAAGGAACCCTAGCAGTGACATAAGGTTCTAGTATCTTTCCAGCACCCGTGCTCATATGTGGCCTATATGACATATGAGAGGCTCTATCTATCTGAATTATTTAAATCAGAATTCCTAAAGTGTTACAGCAATCAAGAGATGAACCAGAGAATGTCAACACACAGAAGGGCTATATTCTGGTCACTGAATCCAAATGTGGTCAAATTTATGATTATCCAAAATCCTTAAGTGGATAAAAGTGGCCAAGTATTGACATAGGGAACTTGTGGATGGCTTTCAAACTCCTTTAACATTTCAGAGAAGACACACATGATAAAATGGTGTAAGTGAAAAGGATTGGAATTCTCCTCAAGTTGGGCAGTGAACACCTCTGAGTGTGTTGTGGATATTTCTTCATAGTACAAATGTATACAAGATGTGGAGATTGGTGGGCCACCACAGATCTTTTTAGCAGGTAGGAGTGGCAGGGGGAAGGGAAATTAGTCTGCAGTTGATCCTATCAGAATTTGAAAGTTGACTTCACTGGCACTCATAGAAGCCTACAGTTTGGCTTTGCTTATTGTGGTGAGTAATCCAGGCAGGTGAGAGCAGACTAGGCCGAGTAAATGTGAGGACTAAAGAGATGTATGCTAGCCCCTCAGTGGCATCCATACTCCAGGATGCAGACATCAGATAGTTTATGAAAAATGACTTTCATTTGTGAAATGATGAAGGCATAGTATTTTCATAAATATTGCTGGTTGGAAACTTTTGTGGAGTAAAGTATTAATACATGTAATAGGGTTTATTTTAATTTCCTGTATCTAATCTAATTAGAGGCTGTATCACAATACTTGTTTATCTGTGCAAGACTAGATAGAATATACTGGGAGGGAGTGGTGATGAAACTTCAATATCCTTATGTAAAAATATTCACAAAGTAATACTCACCATTGACTTTACTATAGATTTAGAAAGGCACCCGCAAGATTATTAAAAATAGCAGCTATAGATTGGGAATAAAGATACCTTGAAAAAATGCTAATTTTAGTAGCTGAGTGATGTTTTTGGCCATAAGTGAGTTACCTTTTATTTCTAGTTCTGTAAGTGGGTCACATTTTTGTGAGATGTAGGTCAGTGAGAAAGTGGAAGTTTTCGGAGTTATAATGGATACTGACACTGCTGCTAGTGGCAAGCCAGAGCTAAATTATATGACTCTTCTACTGAAGATGTGTTATACTTTCAGTGCATTGGATATGGGATGAGAGCTGAAATACAAGTACCTCCATTGAGTTTGGTTCATGTCATGGTGGTATTCAGGCCACTGAGGGAAAATGGACGTTTACAACTCTACTTGTTTATAGATCTTGTGCTACACTACCAACAGGCCAGGACCAATGTGTCAAGGGTCCGGTTAAAGGTATAACGATATAAAAGCCTGACAGTTATAAGTAAAACCAAGTGTTCTCCACTCACATCTAAGGCATGCCCACAGAAAGGGAAGTATGTCTGTTATTATAAACCAGAGCAAGGAGCCTCATTAGCACAGTAGGTAGCGCGTCAGTCTCATATAAGCCAGAGCAAAGGTCCCTGGGTTTGGAAGTCATAGGCTACACATTGGAAATCATTGTTCTACTGCTTTGCTAACTGGAGATGGTATTGGTGATAAATTTATTTCTAAACACTTATGGTGCTATCCATCAGTTAGCATTTCTACCAACCTTTGTTATAGAAGCTGGTTATTGCAGAGAATCAGCCAGTCGAACTCTATGCTTGATGGCTACACAATATTCGTCTATACAAAAATAAAGCAATAAAGCATCAATATCGCTTCTTCCAAGGTTTATGTAGCATCATGGAAAAGGTGTCAAAATAATCTAAGAGCTTGAGGAAAGGTGGATTATTTTACAGTGCTTTCCTCTGAACTAACACAATCCCTTGCAGAAGGAAGAGAAGGACTCATGAGATTCAGGGAGCCAATAAAATGTAAAAACTTGAGAATTTTATGAAAGTGACAAGATTCACAAAGTCCAACTCAATGATATGAAAAAGTGAACAAAGGCTGTAAGAGAACTGCATTGTTGCTGAAGAATGACTGTATGTTGTGCCTACTTGCCTATTCTTAGATAAGTAATGAAGTTGCCTTTGACTTGTAATATTCATATAAATAAGACCCCATCTATGTTCCTGTAAATAACACTAGTGTGTTTTTAAGTTAGATTTAACTGTAATTAATTTTGATTTTTGTCTTAGTTAAAACCAAATCTGGAGTGAATAGACATTTGTTCATTGAATCTGAGGGATAATCATACAACTTATGCCTTTAATAGTTTTCTACTTAATATATAAATTAGGTTCACGGGAAAATTACATATACACATATACACATATGCATATATGTTCAACTTATTATATATGATCATATGTGCCTTTATGTGTTTGTGAGATATATATATATATATATATATATATATATATATAATATTATATATAACATATATATATATATATAATGTGTAATAGAAAGAAGGAGGAAAAAAATAGAGAAAAAGGGGAAATTATTCCACTTCTGGGTATATACCCCAGAGAAACTCCGACATACAATAAAGACACATGCACCACAATGTTCATAGCAGCCCTATTTATAATAGCTGGAAGCTGGAAAGAAACCAGATGTCCTTCAGTAGATGAACGGCTACAAAAATTGTGGTACATTTACACAATGGAATACTACTCAGCTTTCAGAAACAATGACTTTATGAAATTCCTAAGAAATGGATGCATCTAGAGAATATCATCCTGAGTGAGGTAACCCAGTCACAAAAGAGCAGACAAAACATGCAGTCACTGATAACTGGATACTAACCCCAGAAAGCTCTGAACACCACAGAAACAACTCACCGGCTATATGAAGCTCAAGAGAAACAAAGGCCAAAAAATGAAAGCCTCAGTCCTTAGGAAAAAAATAAATGTATAGCACCCCCTCAGAGTGTGGTACACCTGGACCTTAAATCATTAATAATCCAAGAGCAAAGATCATAGCCTTGTGGCAATTTTTGGTATTCACAGATCATTATGCTTAATCTATACACACCAAGAAATCTGTTTTCATCTTATATTCTGTCCTACATGTTTATTCTTATGGTAACTAGTGGGATTTCAATGCATGTTATCAAAGCTATAAAAGAATTAAGTACTGACAAAATATTCATATAGTTTATGTCAAAATGCCTTTAAAAATCTGTATATATATATATATATATATATATATATATATATATATATATATATTCCTCTATTTTTAAAAAAATAAAGTTGTAAGAAAAAATAAAAATAAATAAATAAAAGAGAAAATAAAAACATATTAAAAAACAAAAAAAAGAAAGAGAAATACATGTGAAAACATTTAAGATTGTGTCTTTATGTCATGTCTGGAAATCAAACAAGAGTTGATAATGTGAATTTGAGTCTAAATTGCATCCAATGTATGTCTGAGCTTAGCCTATGTCTAAAATCTACATTTTAAATGTGTTACTCATCAGCTGAGGGTTTGTTACTCTATTAAAATGACAAAGTATAAATCCAAACATGGCATTTACTAAAAGGCAGTAGGTGCCTTTGGTCAGCATCATGTGAGGATTTAATGTTAGGTCTCCAGATCCTGATGCTGTGGCTATGGCTCTACCTTCCAGTGATCCAGTTCTTTGTTAATATCATTAAATCTCTCAGCTTGGGGCGGTAAGAGACTCTCTGCTCTCTGTGTTACAAGTCTACACTAAATACATTAAAAAAGCAGTTCTAAATGGTTAAAGCTCCATGCAAATAAGAAATTGTAACTCCTGGTGGGTTCTTGGGACTGGTCCTGGGGCTAGGTTTGTGAATTTCACTATATTTTTAGCTCTTTCTATCCTTTTGCTCAGCTGATTTCAATATCTCACTCTCTTAACTGCTGACAACTTTTACTGTCTTTCTTTCCTGTCCAAAGGCTTCACTGTTAGCAACTCTCAGGAGACCTTCAGCCACCTTCTTTCTGCCTGTTCCAGTTGTGCCTGTGATTGAGAAGTAAATGTTTTCTTCACATCACCACCTTGGTCCACTGTACCTATGATACAGTTTGAAGTAAGTATAAAACTCGGTTATGTTTTCTCCACCCTCTACCTGCTGTTACCCAAGTGTTTGCCTCTAATCCAGGCAGATTCTACTGCTCCAAGGCTTGAAGAACAGACCCGACAGCTTGGTCCTGCTCACCAAGTAAAACAACTTGGGTACTTTTGTCTCACAGGCTTGATAATTAAAGAATAAACATGACAAAATATTCTTCTAGCAAATATCTAAGATAAACTTAACATTTGCTTTTTCAGTAATTTTTAAACCAAGTAACGTGTAAGACCTAGACATATGTCCTCAGTGAGAGTTGGGACTTGGTGTCAGGCTCACAAGGTGTTTCCCGTTTGTCAAAAAGTGCAAGCACACTAAGGGGTCTAGATAACTCATCATCTTCCACTGTAATGAAGTAAAATGGTATCAAAGTTTTGGGTGTAAAGGTATCCTTCAAATGAGTTGTGGTAAGATGATACTAATTCTGTCAAGGAAGAGTTTCAGTTTAATGTGATCAATGAAAACATCCACCTGAGTGTATATATGCTGCATCTTCAAAACAAGTTAACATTGGTCTTATATTTACATCTGTTTTAGTCATTTTTCTCAGTGCTGTGTCCAAGTACGTGAGCAAAACAACTTGAGGAAGGGAAATTTATTTTACCTGAAAGTCTCTAGCATCTTACTTTATGGCGTCTTTTCTTTTGTTCTAGGCCTAGAATGAGGCAGCAAGGTGTATAGGAAGGGTCTGTTTACCTCCCTGGAGGCAAGAAGAAGAGGGAAAAAAAGAGATTTGGAACCAGGTGTGATCTGTAATGTCATACATATCTCTCTGTGACCTGCTTCCATTAAGTAAAACACACATAATAGTTTATAGACCATTCTAAACTATACTGCAGGAAGCTAAACATTCAAAGTATGATCCCATGGCTACCCGTGCTATCAATGTACCCACTCTGTTTAAGATCACGAGTGGCTGTAGACATTCCTCCATTTTGGACATGCCAGTGATCCAACCTTCCTTTCTGTAAAGGTAATTAGCAGTTAGTTCTATATTTAGTTGCACTAGATATTACTGAATATAATAATTAATAACATATTTTCATATCTTTTCAAGCATGTGCCTGGTGTATTTTTATTACTTGGACTGGATACTCTAAATATAATTTTTTTCACTTAGTTTTGGAGACGCATGTACGTTATAATGAAGAAAGTATGAACCTATTTATTTTGTCTTGCTTAACTTGACATATTTATTTGTTTTGCTCTTTGGCACAATTACTAGACCCTTCAGTTTGCAACATGAGAAATATTGGCAGAGAAGTGATACAGTGACATCACCCTCTCTAATCTAGCCATATGCTCTCTTTCCTATTTGCAAACATTGTATCAAGCCAGAAGCAGATTTAGGAAGAAGTGGTGCCTATATTTGACTTTATATTTTCTCACATGTTCTCCTGGTGACTACATTATGACATTAAAGCTTCTTGTATTCCCATGTGGCACTGTGTAGAGATCACAGATTTACAATGTGTTGACATGCACATAACTGACATTTCTTTTGTTACATTATAAAAGATAGTTCAAATAAAACACATCTTTCCAACTGTTCATAAACTGGTAACATATGGAATGACGTTCCTTTATCCTTTCTCCAGATCTTTAGTAATAAATGGAAAGTCAAAAACTAAAGTTAGCATTGCCATTAGAAATTGACTTTTCTTTTG
The DNA here is from genome assembly GCF_963924665.1 of Micromys minutus. Classification (NCBI taxonomy): domain Eukaryota; kingdom Metazoa; phylum Chordata; class Mammalia; order Rodentia; family Muridae; genus Micromys; species Micromys minutus. The sequence continues at coordinate 10,023,638 of NC_137976.1, forward strand.
CTTTAAGGCTAAAACATCTCTCTAATGAATTTTAGGAATGATACAAAAATAATAGGAAAAATAGCAATCCATACTTGCTCTTATTTTATGTATTTAAAGTCATTTTTAGATGTATAACTTAATGATCTCATGCCAGGTGGCCATTCTCTCTGTTTCCATGGAGGCAGTAATTTAAATCAGCTACAGGTAGTTTTGTAGTAACTTTAACTATTTTTACATGATCAACATGTGTGCGGAGATTTTAATGTGTCACCCAAAGTTCACATTTGGAACTTGATTTCAGAGAATCAGTGTTGAACAGTATAACCTGTATGAGGTAATTGTGCCTTTAGGGCTCTGCCTTGATGATTACTGTTCTCATGTTTGTTTATGTCTTTGTTGTTAGAACGTTTGGTTCCCCTTCAACCTTTTGCTCTTTTGTCTTTCCTCCTTCTAGAGTGAGGTAGTCCAGCACTCAGGCCTTTCAGAATCAGAGAGAACAAATCTCCATTATTTTATAAATTCTAATGCATTATTCTCATGTTAGACGAAATAGAGTAGGACAAACACATTAGTCAAATTTCCTCAGAACACAAATATTAGAATATTTTGAGTTTTTCTTCTCTTAGGGTGAAAATTCTGGTAGTGTTTCATCACTTCTAAAATTGTGTTGATCCCATACCTGCACATCTTCTCCTGGCCTCAGCCACATTTCTGCATAAGAAAATGTTCTTTCCTCTCTCGATAGTGTTGCATGTTCTCACTGTGTTCTTGGTGATCCAATTAAGATGTGATGATTTGACAGCTCAGCTAACTTATTTTTTATCATTAAATAGGTTAAAACATGAAGGAGTGGTTAATACAAAACTGTAAAAGCAAATTAACATTTCTGTTCATGTAATTCACATAAAAACTGAAAATACATTTTAAAAATTACAGCATTTCTGTTACAGTTTTTCATGCACTACAACTTGATCATATTTCCACACCTCCACCTTTTCACATTTCTTCACCTCCCTACTCACCAAACTTTACATTCTTTTTCTCTTTACCACCATCTCTCAAAATAGTCATAACAAACAACAACATAAGACAAATAGTAATAGACCAAAACAAATTAATGTAACGAGAAAATGTACAGAGAAGCAGAGAGACCATCTTGTGTTGGCCAGTGACCCTGGGCATGGTGTTACGGTTTTTATAGCCAGTAATATTTCGTTAAAAAACTAACTTTCCCTTTCCCGGCAGGTAGTACCTGCAAAGGAAAAGGTTAAATTCTGAATCAGACTAACATACAAGTTCAGAGGTTTTAATTTCAAATTCACATGTACTTTTCATTCACTTCTGAGCATCAAAACCACTATTCCGCATTTATCATGATCTACAGGTTAACATCGATTAACATTTCACTTTTGGATCAAAAGCTTCTTCACCAAGAAAGCATTTAACTCATTAAGATGTTTCAATCTTTTGAGTTGTGTAATTTGTACCTTCATAGGACTACTCAGGTGGAGGTGGCAATTACACAGTTTGAATAATTGTTCTGGATGTAGATAAGAAAATAGATTCTATCTAGTCAAGGCTGATGCTTAGTATCCTTTCAACAACTATAATGACTGGCAGAAATAAAATATTTAATAAAATGAACAGAGTCGCAATGTGTGAAGAATGTGCTGATTAATCTAAGTTTCCTTAAGTAGAATAAAAATTACATAAGACTTGACTAATCAGATGTGTAAATTAGGTGATGTGTGATTTTATATCAAGTATAAATTGATTACGATGTCTTTGTTTTTAAATATTTTGGTACAAAGCCAATGATTTTTTATTCAATTATATTTTAATATTAGACTTATCAGATATATAACATAATCCTCATTCCAAAGCTTTTCAATAACTATAACATTTCAAATAATGTTGTTCTGTTTGCAGTCATACCAGAAAAAGAAAGACAAAATTCAAAGAAATATTCTTGATGATGTACAAGGAAGTATTCTAAATATATTCCTGTTGAGATTATAATGGTGTAAGACTGTTTCTTCTCTTGTATGAATAGTTTATCTAGGTCTAGAGAAATACACAACTGAAGCAATAAGCTTTTATACCCATATCTTTTACTCAACCAATTTAAGAGGATTTTTATGTCCACAATGTAGAAAATAACACTGTCCAAAGTTAGCCTTCTAGAAATCAATAGAAGATAATTTTAAATTGAGCCATGAAAGATGGAAGAACTGTAATTTCAGAGAAACCCAAAAAATGAATAGCCTTAGTTAGTTTGTGAATTTGTCTTCCTCTGGGGCAGATTATATTTGCTTTATTTTTATTGCTATTCATTAGAATTTAAGAATAGATTATTTCCTCCCACATTGTTTTCTTACTCCATCTTCAATAGATAATTCGATGTCCTCCTAACTCAACAATAAAAATTAACCATAATATCCTGGCATGCAAAACATTACTTTTAGTCCATAAACTTCCACCATTTGTCTACATAGGCTTACATTCCTTTTTAATACTAGTGTATTCTGTATAAAAAGTGTCCTCAGTCCAACTTGAAAGGTTCCCATAATCTTTAATATTTTAACACTGTACAAAAGTATCAGTGTAGAGTTTCTTCAAAGACAGTGCAGTCTTTATCTATGAAGCTCTATAACATCAACAAATAAAATATATTCTTCTAACACCCAATAGGGAGAAATGGGGGCATAGCCAGGAAATAGTGTTTCAAACTAAGATTGCGAAGATTTGGATTTCAAGCTGGTACAATTTCTCTGGGAATTAGTGTGGAGGCTCTTCAGAAAATTGGAAATAGTGCTACCTGAGAACCCAGCTATATAATTTCTGAGTATATACACAAATTATGCTCGACTATGTTTATAGAAGCCTTATTTATAATAGTCAGAAGCTATAAACAACCCAGATGTCCCTTAACAGATGAATGGATAGAGAAAATGTGGTACATTTACACAATGGAGTACTACTCAGCCATTAAAAAAAATAGTTCATGAAATTCTCAGGCAAATGAACAGAACATAAAAATATCATCCTGAGTGAGATAACCCAATAACAAAAGAACACACATATGTGCACTCGCCGATAACTGAATATTAGCCAAATATACATAATACAACTCACAGACCATATTAAGCCCAAGAAGAAAGATCACACCAAAGTGTGGATGCTACAGTACTGCTTAGTAGTGGTAAGAAATGAATCTCTGGTGAGTAAAGGGAGAAAGGAATCTGTGAGGGAAAGAAGTGGGGAAAGGGTATCGCAGATCAGATATTTGAGGAGATGGGGAAGAAGTACAGATGGTCAGGAATCTGAAATTAGGTGTGTAGCAGTGGGAGAGAGGGATATGGGGGATAGCAACTAGAAAGATCCGGAAGCCAGAGACCCAAGAGGTTCCCAGCACCAACCCGGATGATTTATCCAAAATATGCAACAAGTGGAGATAGAACCCGTAGAGAATATACCCAGTGGATAGGCATGGTCCCCCATTGAAGGATGGGGTCACCCACTCACCTAAAAAATATTAATCCAGATTTTTTTTCCTGTCAGAAGAAAATGCAGAAACAAAGAGTAGAGCAGAAACCAAAGGAAAGGCCATTCAGAGACTGCCCCATCTCGAGATCTATCCCATATACAATCACCAAACCCAGACACTATTGCAGATGCCAGGAAGTACTTTCTCATAAGAGCCTGGTACAGCTGTACTCTGAGAGGCTCTGCCAGAGCTGGACCAATACAAATGCAGATATACACAGTCAGATACTGTGGACTAAGCGAGGGGATCCAATGGTGGAAATTAGGGCAAGGAATGTTGGAGCTGAAAGGGTTTGCAAACTCATGGGAAAAAATAACAATATCAACCAACCAAACCTCCCAAAGTTCCCAGGGACTAAACCACAAATGAAAGGGTACACAGGCGTACCCATGGCTCCAGCTGGATATGTTGTAGAGGATTGTCTCATACAGCATCAGTGGGAATGGAATCCCTTGTTCCTGTAGAGGTTTGAATGCTCAGAATAAGGGGACCATAGGCCACTGAGGCAGGAGTCAGTGGGTGCGTGGGGGAGCACTCTCATAGATGCAAGGAGGAAGGGAATAGTGGGCTTGTGGAGGTAGAACTGGGAATAACTGGGATAACATTTGAAACGTAAATAAGTGTAATAATTGATTATAAAAATAGTATTTGCAAGGACTAAATAGTAGATAATCTGACATTTTTTACAAAGAAAGTTTTATACACACCTACAAACACACACACACACACACACACACACACACACACACACACACACACACAAACACACACACACACCAGTGAAGCCCAGGAAAGAAAATCCTATTGGTGTATGCTTTCCATTTGAGATTCAAGATGGCATCACTGTAGCCTCACAGTATTGGATAGCCCCTTCTCCCCAGCTCTACTGCTGGCATCACACACATCTTCTCACTTAAGCCCCCTCAAATCCATGGCTGCATCTTACTTCAATAGATGTCAATTATCCTGATATGTCTAATAACCAGGGGTCTGTTTCTACATAGAGTTCACTTCATCCAATAGCTCTCTGGGACCTCCTTGCAGGACCTGAGACCTTGCTGTACAGTACTGAATAGTATTTGCTCTTTAGAAACATGGAAATGTGACATTTGTTCACTTACTCTCGCATCTCAACAGCTGTAAAATGAAAATCATATAGAGAAATAGGCAGCACTACTAAACTTATTGCAATCTTGAGATGTAGTCCATTCATGTGGGACCATGGTTACATCGACTTTCATCTGCTGAACTTGAGGAACATTTCCAAACATGTTTAATCCTTAGTTGCATTTTCATTTAATGACATTCTCAGTTCAGGCTCTCTCATTTCAAGGGAATTTGGACTTTTATTAATTGGAACCTTTCACAGGTTAGGTCTTGTTTTTGGAACCTGTCAGCGGAAGAGATAACAATGGACTAATTCATTTCATAGTCACAGGTACTTTCTGAGTACCTATTCATTCTGCAGTATTATTCTGTAAAATTTATTTTTATTATCTTTAGTTATATATGTGGGTACACCCATTTATGAATATGTGCATGTGAACACAGTTGCCTGCAGAGACCAATAGATGTTGGATTCCCTGGATTTGAAATTAGAGAAAATTGTGGGCCACCTCTCCTGGTTGCTGGACATCCAACTCCAGTCTTCAGCAAGAATAGTCTGTAGCGTAACTTAACTTCTGAGCAGTCCCTCCAGCCTAGTCTGGCTACAACATTAGACTCCTTCCTTCCTGCCAAATGATACATGTTCAAATCTTCTTTCTTCCATTTTCTGCTTTACATGGTAGAGCTGAAGATGCAAACTGAGCAGCAACTGTGACATAGTCTAAATTCTGTGGTCTCGAGATTCTGTTTAATTACTCCAGGCTTGTGACCTCACTCTGACTACGATTCTTAGGATGCAGAAAGAATGCAGTATGTGCAGTATCTTGCTAAAATGTAATAATGGCCCCATCACTTATACCAGACAGAACAGTCCCTTGTGTCCCTATAAAAACTCAGGAGTACAGGACACCAGAACACAGCCATCAGCATCAACTATCCAGGACTCATAGGTGTTGACAGAGACTGAAGCAGCAACAGTGGATCCTGCGTGGGTCTGTACCATGTGCTCTGCATACATGCTGTATCTTTAGATTGAGGTTTTGTTGGACCCCTAACAATGGCAGGGGGCGGTGCCTCTGATTACTTTGACAGCTCAAGGGACTTCATCTAGCCTTGAATGAGGATGTATGCCTAGTTTAGTTGATCCTTATTGTACCAAGTTTGATATTACCGGAAGGCCCACTCTTTGCTGAAGGGAAGTAGAGGAGCAGGGGATCTGAAGGAGATGAGAGGTGATGTGGGATCTGAGGTGAGATAAGGAATGGAGGAAAGCCCGAAATACCTATGTATTGGATCAGACAGAATGAATAAATGAATAAATAAATAAATAGAAAATGTAGGAGCTGTGCCATCACTTTCTATTATTCTCTTGGCATTTTCCTCTCCTGTACTCCCTCCAGAATCCTCCTATAGTGATGTGCATAGCATCCTAAAGATTTCCCAACTTGTAGCTTCAAATTCTTCATTCTTCCCACAAACCAGTTTTATGAGCCTAAAGCCCACGTTTTATGTTGAATTCATCAACACCCAATCATATTTTTTCATTTATCTGTATTAACTACTTTCCTTATTATTGTGAAAAATATCTATCAAAATCAACTTAAAGAAATAAGGAGATAGTCCATCATAGTGGGGATGGTATGGGGGTAGGCTATGAGGCAAATCTGTCCACTGCATTGAATTAACCATGCAACAGGTACCTATTCAATGATTGTACCAAAACTAGTCATTTAAAAGAATTTTACTCCAATAACAAAAAATATACAGTGGTAGCCTACTTTTTGAGTTTCTTAAAGAATAGACAGGAGACAGGTATTCAGAAAATGGCCTATGACTTTTGTAGAACTACTTTGTTCAAGAATCCTAGGAGGCAGACAGAGATGGCCCATTCAGCACGAATCCACATGTAAAGCAGACATGGGATATTTAGTACACTGCACTGGTGGATGGAATGTAACAGATAGTGGACCCATAACTACACTCTCCACTTTGTGCCGGGAAATAGTTCTGAGATGTTTATTACCAGGCCTTCTGAGGGTCACATGGGGTTGAGAAGCTCAGAACAGTATTAGAGATTCTGATGGGATTAAACATCAAGCCAAATAAAAAAACTGAAAAGCATTATGTCAACATAGATAATGTGATGTTATGAACTGAATTATTTCCTCTTATATTCTGTAAATTGAAGCTGTAATGTTTATTGCAGAGGCCAATCTTACAAAATTAGTGTCATTATAATAAGAGACACTAGAGGGCTCTGCTTCCATCCCCATGAGAAGACATAGTGAGAAAACAACAAATAAAACCAGGAGTTGAGTCAAATGCCATTTTATCTTGGACTTCTGGACTATACATATCTGGGCCCGTACATTGATGTTATCTAAGACCCCAGTCCTTTGTATTTCATTGTGAACCTCTGAGCTTGTGAGGACAGCGTGAATGATATCTGACTTAATAAAAAAAAAAGAAAGCATGAAAATAATCTATCAGTTAAATGAACCATCTCAAGGGAAGAAATGTAATTATATCCAGAGAAGCATCACCATTTGAAAATATTGGAATATGGAAGCCATATGGAAGGATGAAATGAAACTGGGCTGTAGAACTGCAGAATGTTATGTCTCCAGTAAAGCAATGGTATGTGTGGTCCTCAAGGAAAGGGATAAACTGGGCCTCTAGCAACAAGAGATTCTATTCTTTGCACTCCTGCTTCAGAAACAGGGTGGAGAGGGCTGGGAGGAAGGGACACCAAGCCAAAGAAAACTATTCTTTTTGTCTCAAGACTCTAGCATTTTCAGTTGATTTTTGGAACAAGCAAATAATAATTGCATTTTATATGTGATAAGGTCAGGAATTTGAGTCTATGAAAATTGTACTGCTTTGGACAAAAATTTGTAATTGGTAGTCCTTAACTCAAAGCTGGTGTATTTGAAGGAGGTAGGAATTGGGATTCAAAAACGTCATGTGCTTAGAACATTGATCTATTAAGACTGCTGTTCCTACAATAAGAGAGCCTGGTCCCATGAGAGCCCAGACAGAATGCTGCCACCCATAACTCAGGAAAAGGACTCAGGCAAAGAGGACTCATATATTCTTTTGAAATTACAGTAAGCAAATACATTTAAGAAATCCTATTTATAGGATTTCTTATGGAAGCCCCAGTGGTCTAGTAAACGGGACTAAATTATCTCATTTTAAAATGCTTTGAACTAACTGTCTGTTACTAAATTTCTCTAACCTCAATTGTATAAAATAATCTTATTAAGGTTGGAGATATTATGTCAGTTTATTCCTTATGAGATAGTTACACAAACAATTGTTTTAATGAAGCATTTCATTATGATATAGCACTACTGCAAGTCAGCCATGATTCTTCACAGAAATTCAAAGAAAACAACTAGTCCTTAGTAATGTTCACATCATTTTTCTTATACAAGGCTACTTGAGTTTCACACTCCCACATGGACAAATAAAGGCATTACAGCCTGGGTAAGGGAGTGATTCCATACCAAAACTCTTTGGAGTAAAACTTTCATTGGAAGCCACTGATAAACATGCCCTAAAGTAGTTTTGAAGTGTCCAAGAGCACATTTCTTATCTTTAATACTTTACAAAATTAAGAAAATAATACCATCCTGGAATCCCAGAGCATTGGTTGTCTAGGGATTCGATGATTTTCCAAAAGCATGGTTTACATTACTTTATGGTTATGATTTAAAAATTAGATCTTGCATTGTTCACAAAAAACATAAATTACTTTCACCATTAATAACCCAAGATAGCTAGTCACACACATAGACTAGTGAGTGTGAACAGCAACACATAGATACCATTAAGACTGCAACCATCAACTAGATTTGATTATATTTGATGTGTGTGTGCGTGTGTGCACGTGTGCACATGCATACATGTATTTACAAGCTTACTATTAATAATTATATAATTGTAGTACTAGGCATCAGTCTTCTGTGGAATTTCTTTTGTGGATTTCCTCTCACTCGTACTTATTTGATTAAAGTAAGTAAAGAAAATTAAATTATATATAATATTCAAGCTTCTTATATTGTAAAAAAAAAAACCTTTTTCTTGATGTTTTGTGCTTCATTTCTACAAAAGAACAGCTACTAACTCTGTTTAAGTAAACCAAATTTTATCTCTAGTATGATCCTGTCTTACAAAAGGATAATCATTTACCCTTATCTACTAGTTATCTAAATTACAATTTGTAAAATTAAGTTTAAAAATAAAAGCACTGAAAGTCTTAATTTGCTTCTGATGCTCACTTCTCTTTCCAGGCTCATTCTCTAAAATAGCATATAAAACTAAGACTTTTCATACTAATACAGTAAACCAGTTTCTATATTTAACAAATGTTTTGCTGGTAGCTGGGTGGTGTCTAGTACACAAAGTAGTCCTATTGAGCTCTGTGGAACTGAGTCAGGTCTTCTGGAATTGGTGCATATTTATCACTTCTTTTGTCCTTGTGAGACAGATACTGATCAGGAACATCCAACCCTCCAGTGCTGCCTCACCTGTGCTAACCTGAACAAGAAATTATTTCCATTCGATTAGCTCAAATTGGGAAGTAAAGACATTAACGTCTGAGCCTGAAATAGCTGATTCCTGAGAGGCTCTGCTAGATACTGACCAATACGGGTGAGGGTGCTTGAAGTCAACCATCGTAAAAATCACAGGGACCCCAGTGGAGAAGTTAGGGAAAGAACTGAAGGAGATGAAGGGCCTTATCTGGCATTAATGGGAGAGGAGACCCTTGGTCCTGTGAAGGTTTGATGCCCTACTGTAGAGGAATGATAGGCTGGTAAAGCAGGAGTGGGTGGTGCGGAGAGCACCCTCATAAAAGCAGGGTAGGTGGGATGATATAGGGGGCTTGAAAAAGGAAAACCAACTGGGAAAGGGGGTGATATTTGAAATGTAAATAAGAAAAAAGGACACTAACAACATTAATGCATCTTTACCTCATACTCAATTCTAAACTCAAGGGCTTAATGAGGGAGTCATGTTTTAGATTTCTAGCAATACTTGTTTTAGGTTAACTATTTCTCTCATTGCTAGTCACACATGTAATTCAAAAGAGCTTTAGCCACTTTATTAGGCGACACCACAGGACATAAAAAAATCATTCTACAATACCACAAGTGCCCTGACTTTGTAACTAGAAAACTATTAAGACACCAGTGAAAAATTTTCTTTCCCTGTGCCTATGAAAACCATCTCTTCATTGGTTCAGCGCAATAAATACAAGCATTCTGAAACATTTCAAAATATATCATTAAAATTTATTCTTGGTAGTTTTATATATTAATACAATGCATTTAGATAATATTTTAATCAGAACCTCCCTCCAATTCTCATACAACTGCTCTTACATTCCCTCCAATTTTATGTACTCTTTTACTTTTAAAAACATGCTAAGTTTTTATAGAGGCCTAATAACCAAGATATACAAAGAACTCAAAAAGCTAGACACCAGAGAATCAAACAACCCTAATAAAAAATGGGGTACAGAGCTAAACAAAACGTTCTCAATTGAGGAATATCGAATGGCTGAGAAACATCTAAGGACGTGCTTGACATCCTTAGCCATCAGGGAAATGCAAATAAAAACAACCCTGAGATTCCACTTCACACCAGTCAGATTGGCCAAGATCCAAAACTCAGATGACAGCAGATGCTGTCGAGGTTGAGGAGAAAGAGGAACACTTCTCCACTGTTGGTGGGGTTGTAAACTGATACAACCACTCTGGAAATCAGTCTGGTGATTCCTCAGAAAATTGGACATAGTACTACCTGAAGACCCAGTTATTCCACTTCTAGGCATATACCACAGAGATGCTCCAACATACAACAAAGACACACGCACCACAATGTTCATAGCAGCTCTATTTATAATAGCCAGAAGCTGGAAAGAACCCAGATGTCCTTCAGTAGATGAATGGATACAAAAATTGTGGTACATTTACACAATGGAATACTACTCAGCCATCAGAAACAATGACTTAACCAAATTCTTAAGAAAATGGCTGCATCTAGAATATCATCCTGAGTGAGATAACCCAGTCACAAAAGAACAGACATAATATGCAGTCACTGATAGTGGGATGCTAACCCCAGAAGCTCAGACTGCCCCAGAAACAACTCAAAGACTGTGTGAAGTTCAAGAAAAAAAAAAAGAAAGAAAACAAAACAAAACAAAACAAACAAACAAAAAAAAAAAAACCCTGTCATGCTCAATCCTTACACACCAAGAAAATGTTGACTAATTCCGGGTTACATCCTGTTTTACATGTACTTTTTGCTCATTGTAACTAGTAAGAAGTTAATGCAGAGTATCAAACCTTAAAAAAAAGAAAGAAAGAAAGCCAAGAACTGACACAATTGTATTTGTATACATTTATGCAAAAATGTTTAAAATTTTTCATCTTTGTTTTTTAAAATAAAGTTAAAAATATAAGTAATAAAAAAAGGGGAAAAAAGATGCTAAGTTCGGCAAGTGATGGTCATATAGATAAAGACACCATCAGCTGGAGAACTAAAAATTTGTCAAGGGTCACAGCAGAAAAAAGCAATGAACTTTTTCAGTCCCAGAGGATATCAATTGTCAACAGCTAGTGGTCTAGCTGGAGAATCCCTTTCCTCTCCATGTTGTAGTGTTTATTGTCTTAATCTTGTACAGGTCTCATATTGGAGAGAAAAACCACCATAAAATTGTAAGTGCTACATCCTTGTCATCGTCATAATATAATAGTGATTTCAGAACAGTGTTCTCCAGCCTCTGGCTCTTACATATTTTATCCTCTTTCTCACTGTATGTGGCAAACCTTATGTCAGGCTGATATGAAAGTTTCATTTGGAGCTGAGCACTATTAAATCACTGTTCTCTATACTTTTATTAGTCATGAGTCCCTGGATTAACCGAAACCCGCCTTATTACAAAACTCTAATCATGAGGACTTAGATTTGCTCTGTGTATATAAATATAAGAATTTAAAGGCAGCTTGATAATATGTCCCTCTAGCAACATAATATTAGTATTTTCTGTGACTTCTTTCTACAAGTTCTTTACTAGGTTTATATCACTAGGCACAAGTTATATTCTGGTTAAGGCCCCAAGTCACCTGGTTACCCTTACTCATTTGTTCTACAACTTATTGATTTGCATATCTTTCTAGGCCAGTCATTATTGTAGTTGTAGAGATTCACCACTGGGTAAGACCAATGATGGTGTTTCTCCACCATCAGCCCTTGCGAATCTTTTGGTACTATGGATCTTAACTAACAAAGGATATTTACAGATCAGTACTAACGTGTCTTCTCTATGTCCAGTTACCAATGATTGTGGTGTCATCGCAATGGGATTTAGTCTCAGTTCCTTGTGCCAAACTAGCAACAATAAAAATAACCTGAATTGTTTTGGGCATCTTTGCAATCATTAGACAACTCAACAAAGCATATCATATATCTCATACTTGGCTTTTTGTTTGTTAGTTAACCCATCTTCTGTTCAGGGTGACTAAAATTTGTGTATGTGTGTGTGTGTGTGTGTGTGTGTGTGTGTGTGTATGTGTGTACGTTGAAATTAATTTTTTAAATAAAAAAACAGTTAATATTGAATGCTTTTGAGAGTTTCTTTTAATTTATCAATTTTATTTCCTTGATTAATTTAAATATAATATATTAAAAAACTTTCAAAATATTTAAATTAAATGTGCTTACTTTTTATTTTATATTTATATTAAACTCTTTGGACATATGTGAGATGGGAATACCTAGTAATATGTTTTAATTCAGCTCCAAATTGTTGGACCTATTTGTTAAATTTTGTTAAATTTGTCAAATTAATTTTTTTAACTTCTAAAATACAGTTGTGATAAAGAAATCCAACAGACAAGGACAGTTAGGGACTATAAGTCAGAAAGGGCAGGGGACATCAGAAAATCCTGGCCTACTGAGTTACCAAATTGGCTCATGACTCCCAAATCTGGTGTGGCAAACATGGGACCTGGATGGGTCTGCTCAAAGACCTTTGTGTATATATTATGGTTATTAAGTTGGCTTATTTTGGGGGAGCGGTACTCCTATCAGTGAAAGTGAGCATGCCTCAGACTGTTTATTTTTCTGCTCTTGAGACTCTTTTCCTTCCATTATGTTGCTTTGTCCAGCCCTGATGTGAGAGGGCTTTTGCCTTGCTTACTGTCTTTTGTCTGTTTGGTTGTTGTCTCCTGGAGGCCTGTTATTGTCTGGAATAAAGCAGAAGCAGAGAGGGCTTGAGGAAGAGGGAATGTAGGGAGAGGAGGGAGGAGTGAGGGAAACCTGGGATTGTTATGTATTATATCAGAGAAGAATCTATTTTCAATAAAGAAAGAGACAAAGGTTGTTTGGAAAGTTGGCCTGGTCTTGTTTGCATCTTTCAGTACTCTCCTCTTTTCTACTTTTTCTCTTTCCAGCTGAAGAATTTTAATCCTCAGAAGTATTTTTCTTCCAGCTAACTTTGTTTGAGCTGCTATTTTTCTTAAATGTCCACAATGATCTATTCTGCTCAACATGTTTGCAGATTTAGGCATACAAATAAACAAAATTAAAACCGCTTCAGAAGCAAATCTAGTTCCTCTAATCTTAGTAGTCAGTTGCCATTGTTAACCTTTATTTATACATCATTTGTATTTGAAGAATCAAATTATGTAAAGTTCATATGAATTATGTATTAGAAAGAAATCGTGTAAGTGAATCAATACAAAATGACGGTGGTATATGTCTTTTTTTCCCCAAAAATTTTCCCCAAAATCTCTGATACCAATCTGGAAAGCTAAGAACTAAAATATGTAATGGGGACATTCTTTGAGCACACTCAATCTATATAAAATAATATTCTCTGAATACTTTTCCCATGAAATAATACTGAACTTATAACATATTTTCTTAGCATGATACCATTTGTTTATTTTGGGAGAAAAACATTTTCCTGTCTCCGAGTTTAACCCCAGAATTCCTTTGGAAAATTATTGGATCAGGATGATACATTCTTGATACACAAAGCCGGAATCCATACCTTGCATAGCTGAGGTTTGACTGCCATCCAAGTTTCAATAGCTGGCTTGCAAGGTAAGTTCCACACTAAGAAAAAGGAGCATTGGGAAGGCTAATACGGATGTGATATGCATAGCTAGTTAATTATTGCGGATGTAGGTGGTTCAAAGTGGAGCTAGCATTAATTAGCATGTAGGACAGACATCCTCAGTTTAAAGGCTGTTTTCTTATTGTAGAATACTTACAAAGAGATCACAAATGTCTGTGCTTTCCAAATCATCTCCCTCAACCAGCAGGTGGTTAGGAGAAACAAAGTTATACTTGGTCAATGATACTAACTCTAACAAGTGTTAGATAATATAATTATCCCACAGCCTCAAGGCATGAGACCAAAGTTGCCTGTAGGGTGCCAATGCTGACTTTTAATGTACAGTTTTCCACTTTTCTTTACTATATACCTTTTAGCCCCATCTCCTTTCCTAAACCTGACAGGGGTCCCCAAAGGGCTTCTTTTTCTTTACCAGTTATATAAATATTTCAATTTACAAGTTTAAAAAAAATGGCTAACCTCATACCAGTCAGATGAAGGCTAGCATTATTTCAATAGAATATAGAAGCTTAAAATTCTTCTGGACCTCATGGATTAAGTTTTATCATAAAGAACACACAAGAACAGTAACTTTAGCCTTTTAAAAAATAATTTCACTTTCAGTGGATACAAGCAACAAGAGTTTGAAATCAACTGAAGCTATGGCACAGGCCATTCTACTGACTGAGTTTAGTGCTGGTTTTGAATCATAAAGGTCACAGGATTTCCAATATACAACAGTTTCTATGTTCTTAGGATTATTCTAAATTGTGATATCACTGATATTTCTCTGGATTGAACAATGTAGAGAAAAGTCATCACTCTATAATAGTTCAGAAAAGCAGGCGACAACACCGGCTCCTACAGAGGGAGTTCAAAGACCTCTTTGAATTCGCCTTTAAAATGTAATTAATAGCATTTTTCCATTCATGTGTTATAAACTGACCCAGACTCTTTCAGATCAGAGCACAATTTGTATTTAATTTGCAACATCTTTAATCTCTGGAAGATGCCTGAAGGCAATTAAATCCTCCTAAGAGTAGGTTTTCCACAGGAAAAACACTGTGTGAAGTACTGTTTCCAGCAAAGTTAAGAAACGTGTTCAGAAATATATTGCTGGCAGATAGATATACTTTTGGAAGACTTTGGATTAATTAATAAAATAATAAAAGTATTATATCATGTTTACTGAATCATTTAGGTGGAATAGATTTGACAAAAAAATGCCTGATTAGATAAAACAGAGCAAGGAAGCATAATTTGAAATAAAATGAAATAATTAAATCTATAGAATTCAGTTAGTTGTGAGTCATTAGTCTCCGTAAAGATGAAAACTCTCATGTCAAGAAAAATCTTACGTTTAATAATAAACGGTGGGAAGAGATTAAAGAAAGCGCAAAAAGTGGAAGCCTTGGCCCTTCTTAGAAAAAACATAAGTGTGTAGCACCCTCTTAGAGTGGGGTACACCTAGACCTTAAATCATTAATAACTCAATAGCTAAGAGATAGCCTTGTAGCAATTTTTGTATTTAAGAATCATTATGTTTTATCTTTACACACCAAGAAAACTTTGACTATTTCCATGTTATGTTTTGTTTTACATGTACTTTATGCTTATTGTGACTAGTAAGATTACAATGAATGCTCTCAAACCTCTAAACAAATCAAGTAATGACAAAAATATATTCATACACATTTTGCCAAAATGCCTTTAAAAATCTGTACATGTATCTTTGTTTTTTTAAATAAAGTTGTAAGGAAAAAAAGGTTGCTTATAATATAAATTCTATAATATTTTGCTCTGGCTTAAATCAATTACAGCTGTAAAGTAAGGACTGAACATATTAACATATCACTTCTGGCTTTTAGCAGAGAACCACTGATGTAGCTTTTTACTAAAGTAGATGAAAGGTTGTTGCAATATTATGCAGTATAGATGCTGTGAGAGGTCAGGATGCTAAGTTACCAGTGAACTAAACAATAATTAAACAAACAACATTATACATTCATGCTTGTAATACAATATAATCTAGACATGAAAACAAGACAGGCTATTACACAGAACTATACAGTAATCTGAGTATTTCATAAAAACAAACAGAATCATACAAGTGAGTTCAAGAAGAATTGATTACACTCTGACTAAACCGTGACATATAATTCTTTCCATTTTTTTTTTTCATGTGGATCTGCATGGTTGGGGGAATTGTAGAGTGTCAAACACAGGAATAAGCACATGCTTTCGCATATAGCAATATAGAGAATTACCAGGGGTAGGAATGAGGAGGCTAGAGTAGGGCAGATAAGAAGACTCTTTGTGGAACTTAAAAAAGTTTTTCTATGAACCACTCAAAATCGATTTCCCTTTCCCACGTTTTATCGCATGATGTAACGGCAGAGGGCTTTGCTTCCTTTTCAAGACATGACAACATCAGGACCAACTCCCTCCTTTTTGATAAGATTAGTACCACCTCTCTACCTTTTCCTCACTCTTACATACTGTTCTGTCACACAGTGAGCTCTACAAAGGCTAATTATTTCAGTCACGACCAAAAAACTATTCTCTTAGTTAATCTTAACATAATTTTTCTTTCCAATACTTGATAAATATGTATTTTTATATTATTTTATATTATTTCTGTATAAGGAAATACAAAAGTAAAAAATGAAAACAATAAAAAGTTTAAAATTATACAAACTTACTTAAACAAAATTTGAAAGTGTTTACAGTGTAATTACACCAATTTCCACAAATAAGCAAATATTAATTTCTTTTTTAAAATGTATTCTTTAATCATTTTTACATTCTAGAATTTAACCCTATCCCGGTCCACCCTCTGACTGTTCCACATCCCGTACCTTCTCCCACCATCTCCAAGAGGATGTCCCCACACCACATCCAGTTTACCAGAGCTCCCCACTCCCTAAGGGCTCCAAGTCTCTCGAGGGTTAGGTGCATCTTTGATGACTGAGTCCAGACCTCGAAGTCCTCTGCTGTATTTGTGTTGAGGGTCTCTTATCAGCTGGTGTAAGTTGACTGGATGCGGCTCAGTGTCTGAGAGTTCCTAGAGTTTCAGAATAGTTGAACTGATGGTCTACCTCTAGGGTTGCCCTCCTCCTCAGCTTCTTCCGGCATTTCTCTTATTTGACCTCGGGGGTCATGTGTTTCTGTCCATTTGTTTGGTGTAAATATGTGCATGTGATTCTTTCAGTTGCTCAAAATTCAAGATTAATTTAAAATTTTACTTTAAACCTGCACAAATGTGTGGGATAGAAGTAAAATATTTTCTCATAATTTGGGAAGAATAAATAAAAAATTTCAATAGAGGAATCTCTAAGATGCAAGAAACACTTAAAGAAATGTTCACATCCCTAGTTATCAGGGGAATAGAAAGCAAAATGACTCTCTGATTCCAATTTAAACCAGTCAGAATGACTAAGATCAAAAACTCAAGTGGCATTGGTGAGGGTATGGATTCAGGGTAACACTCCATGACTGTACAAACTTGTTTAAGAGCTCTAAAAATCAATCTGGTGGTTTCTCAGAAAATAGGATTAGTTTAACGTCAAGACCCACCTATACCAGTCCTGTATATATAACCAAAAGATGCTCCACCATGCTACAAGGACTATGACCAGAGCAGCTTTGTTTGTAATAGCCAGAAACTGAAACAAGCTAGAAGTCTCTGAACCGAATGGATAAACAAAATGTGGTTTATTTACACAATGGGATAGTACTCAACTATTAAAACCAAGAACATGAAATTTGTAGGAGAAATGGATGGAACTAGAAAATATTATCCTGAGTGACATAACCCGGACCATAAAGGAGATTTATGGTATGTATTCATTTACAAGTAGATATTAGTCATACAGTACAGGATATCCATGCTATAACTCAGACCCTAAGAATCCAAATAAGAAGGAGGACCAAAGAAGGATGCTAGGATCTCACTAAAAAGGTGAAATTAAATAGTCATTGGAGGTGGAAGGGGAGTAGGAACTGGGAAGGAGAATGGTGTATGCATGCAGTGAATGGGGGGAATCACATGTATTATGAGAAGGGCAGAGAGAACAAAATTTGGAGTGGGATACAGAAAAACATTTCTAAGACATTCTAGGGATGCTAGGCAGGGGAGGCTCCAAAGATTCTATTCAGGTGACTCTAGCTGAGTCTCCTAACAGAAGAAGATATGAAGCCTGAAGTGGCCACCTCCTGTAGTCAGGCAGGACTCTACGTACAGGAATAACTACTACAATACTATCAAAATATCATTGACCCAAAATATGTCCTTCCTACAAGAAGTGCTGGAACAAAGATAGAGACTGAAGAAATGGCCAACCAGTGACTAGCCAACCTTGAGACTGATACCATGAACCAACCCTGACACTATTATGTCACTACTTATGAATTATGTATTATGCTTGCAGATAGAAATGTAGCATAACTTCCCTTTGAGGGGCTTCATCCAGTAACTGATGGAAATAGATGCAGAGACTTACAGCCAAATGTTAGAAAGAGTTCAAAGTATCTTGTTGAAGAGTTGGGGGAAGAATTGACAAACCTGAAAGTAATAGGGACTCCACAGGAAGACCAACAGATTCAACTAACCTGGATCTTTTGGGGCTCCCAAAGATAGATCCACCAATTAAATAGGTCCATGGCTAGGACCTAGGCCCCTGCATATATGTAACAAATACATGTGCAGTTGGTCCATGTGGATATTCTACCAACTGCTGTGGGAGCTGACTCTATTGCCTAACTATGACTCCTGTTCTAACTGGGCCACCTTTTCTGGCCTCAGTGGGAGAGGTTGCCAATAGTCCTGAAGTGACCTCATAATGCCAGGGTGTGTTAATACTCAGGAGATTGCCTTACCCTTCTCAGAGAGGGTGATGGGAATTGGTAGAAGTTCTTATATGAGGAGAGGGAAGAGAGAGGGGATCTATGATTGGTATATAAGGTGTATATGTAAATAAATTGATGAAAATATTTATACAACTTTATATGAATGCTATGCTTTCTATTTCTAGTCCTTGATTATCATAAAAGAGCTATGTAAAATGGAAGTAAATAGTTTTATATGACAAATAAGAAGAAGCACTTGCTTTTAGTTGACATTTAGATTAAGTTTCACAGGACATTAACTGGAACATGCATCATTATTTAATATCTCAAAACTGATAACATATGTTTATATAATTTAACTGGCATATTTTTGTCAAGAGCTTATTAAATCTGAAGTTCCCACAGTATAATTAGTTTATGTGCTCATAATATAGGGTGTCTTATTCACTACAAAGCAATAACAGGACAAACTCATATAGTGTAGTAAGAAAAAAAGGTTAGACATTTGACAGACAAATATGAACTGAAGGAAATGCCTTATCTACCTTAAGTACCATAGCATCACAAAGGAACAAGAATCTTTCCAACTGGGAGAACCATTAGTATGAACAAGTTCAATGCAAGCTGTATTTACTTTCCAAAGTATGACCCAGACCTATTAGCTTTGTACATTTTGTTTATGAGAAAAACTATTCTATATACAAAAATGAAACAAAGCAAATAGTTAAAGTGATCATATTTTCTCAGAAAGATTCAAAGTTTGGTCCACTAAAAACTGACAGACTTTAGTTTTCTAAAAAGTGAAACATATGTTTTCCAAACCTCTGCATCAGTGAATCACAGCTAAGTCCAGTGATAACACTTAAGGATGACTTGAAAAAATATTATAATGACTATTAATGACTATTTAGATTCATGATTCCAAGAGAACAGTGGGAATCTGTGTTAATGCTGTGATGTTGTGATGCCAGTGATTTGTCTGACTGAAATTATATGCATAACTGATGTTCACCAAGATGCAATAACTGGAACTTCTGGATTCTGAATTTCACTAATGATGTTTGAGTGCTTGGAAGAGAAGTCATCTCCCAGAGATTGAAGCTGGTGAGGTAAGTGGCCCATGCTGTATACAAGAAGAAAAAAATGGTTGCATATCTTCAGAACAAGGATGAAATATCTGAGTATGAAAAATCAAGATTAGAATATGACAGCAAGAGAGCTACAGTTACCTAAACACTGGGGTGTGGGCTCAACAAGACCTATCTACATCTAGAATTAGAAACAAGCAAAAAAAGTAGTAAAATATTTCTGTAAGATGAATTGTTCAGTTGATCAAAAGGAAGAGAAATTCAATTTTAACATGTTAATGCCCAGCAGAGTTATGGGTTGACTGTGGTTTATATGTGCGTAACTTTAAAATAAACACATCACTTATGTATGTCAATATTTCACTTCATTCACACATTTGAAATTTTATGTGAAGTAGGTTAGCACACTCATGCAATTGGGCTGACACTAAATAAAATGAAGAGTTGGCTTATAAATGAATAATACTCAAAATTAAGTAAATTGGCAAAATAGCTGAGATTTTTACTCATAAAGTTGACTTATAATTTCTCACTGTGGACATTCCTAATTTCATAAACCAGAAAGTCCCCACAAGTCTGTGGGTTTTCTCAATTTCCAGATGACTTTGCAGACATTGGAAAGAAGAAAACCAACATTGAGGGGTATGTGCCAAAGTAAACTTTAGAGTCCTGCAAAAAATTATGAATGGATTTAGTAATGTAAATAAAAACTATGAAGAACTGGAAAAAGAATTAGGGAACAATGTCTGTAGGAAACAATGAAAAAAATGTTACACTCTCTTTCTTGTCTTTGAAACGCTTATGTGTGTGTTTGGGAAGGTAATTGAAATAATTGCATAAAAACAGCCATTTATTCAATGTCCCAAAGGGCAAACATTATTTTACTTCATTTTACTCATGATATTGAAAAACATTGCTCATAATTACTATGGTACCATTTATTACTGATAATGGATTGGTGGATTTCCAATATGTTCCTTTCTTTGATATAGTTTGCTCTAGATTTTTTTTTTACACTTCAGTCTTTACCCTTTTTTGGTCTGTCTTTCCACTGTTCCTCATCTTATTCCTCCTCCTGTCTCCAAGAGGATGTCCCTAACCCATCCCCTCTGCCAAGTCACCCAACTTCCTTGCCTCTAAGTCTTTTGAGGGTTAGGTGCTTTTCTCACTGAGGCCAGACCAGGCAGACTTCTGCAATACATGTGCCAGGTGCCTTGGACCAACTAGTGTATGCTGCCTGGTTGGTGGTTCAGTATCTGAGCAATCTCAGTTGACTGAGAGAGATCAACTGATAAACTGAACTTGGAGCCCTGTGGTTGGATTAGGGAAAAGCAGAAAGAGGCTGAGCTGAAGGGCAACCCCATAGGAAGACTAAAAGTTTCAACTAACCTGGACCCCTGAGATCTCTCAGACACTGCGGTACCAACAAGGCTGAATATGGGTTGGACTGGCTAATTTTGTGTGTTAACCTGACACAAGCTGACGTTATCACAGTGAAAGGAACATTGCTTGAAGAAATACCTCCATGAGATATAACTTTAAGTCATTTTCTCCATGAGCAATCAGCAGTCTCAAGAAACCTGAGATCTCCCTTCAGAAAATTCCTTTTAATATTTTTGTTATTGTTGTTTTTTATAGCTGTAGAATTTTAGTCTTCTTTGAATGGTGTACAGGTAAACTATCAAAATATGTAGTATACTCAGCCTCTATATGAATTTCCACCTCTGAAAAGTTTGTAATATGTACTTCTTACCCACCTGGCCAAAAGAAAAAATAGTATCTCCGAGTTCATAATATTTTATTGACTACCAGCAATTTGAAACTTCAGACAATAGATTATAAAAGAAAGTTTCATAATTCTTTTTTTTTCAATTAGAGGAAAAATCCCTTGTCAAGAAATAAAGACTAATCATCAAGTGATTTTGAGTGGGAATACTGAAAGCAACCATTCTTGTTATTTAGAACTAAGTGTCTATGAGGACAATATAGAGTTGGAAAAAATTCAATAGATTGTAAAAGTTAAAGGCCACATGGAATTTCCTCCATCTCCAAGCATTTTATTTTGTTTGCTTTTAATTTCAAAAAAATAATATGAGCTATGCTACTTTGATATACATTATGCATGTTGTGTACACAAGCACAAAGTTTAGAATTTATTAGAACAATGTATAACCTGCTGTTCTATATCATGATGGCCAGATATCCTTGTGTATACTCTATGTACACTAAAATCTCTGCTTCAACTTCTCACAGAATTAAGATAAATCCCACTATTATTTTCCCATCTGAACTATTATGTACACAAAATTTCTCTCTAAACCATTATCCTCAAACCTTTCGTCTTTTGCACAGTTAACAAGTATCTACTGGGGAAATTTAGCACAATTTGTAAAGTTAAGATAAAAAGTTAAGAAAGTAAATTATTTAATAGATAACTTCAAGAAGTAGAAATTAGAATTAAATTGATGGTAAAGCTGGTTCAACTCTACAAGTAAACAAAAATTTGCCACACATCGATCATTCTACTTTTTAAGCATCATTACCTCAACAGATAAAGCTTATCTTATGAATTCTCAACCTTTGTTCTCTTTAGTATTGAGCCATCACCTCACTGTGAGTCTAATGTTGCTTTCTTCTGAGTTGACTTCATTTATTTTTTGCATTCTTCTATTTATGCTGTTTTGGAAGTATGTATGAGTACATGTAAACATGGTGCCTTCAGGGATGAAAGAAGAGCACCGAATTCCCTAAAACTGGAGTGATAGATGTGCATAAGTCACACTTTTGGGTTCTGCGAACCACATGCTGATCTTCTCCAAGAAGAGTGCTTGGTATAAAAAATAAGGATAGCCAGTGCTGAGAAAGAAATAAACCTTCATCCTTAACCTACAAAGGTTATCCAGTTCCTCTTCACCTAATAAATTAGTTTTCTTCAGTGGGGTCTCACTGAGAATACAAGTTACACTCTTTTTATTAATTGAACAACCATATTTTAATAAAAAAGATAAATGTACAGATTTTAAGCATTTTTTCATAAAAGTATACGAGTACATTTTTGTCAGTACTTGTTTTTTTAAGGTTTGATAGTATGCGCTAAGATCTTACTAGTTACAATGAGCATAAAGTACATGTAAAACAAGATGTAACCTGGAATTAGTAAAAGTTTTCTTGGTATGTAAAGATTAAGCATAATGGTTTTTTATTTTCTTTCTTTCTTTTTTTCTTGAACTTCATATAGTCTGTGAGTTGTTTCTGGGGTGTTCTCAGCTTTCTGGGGTTAGTATCTAATTATCAGTGACTGCATATTATGTCTGTTCTTTTGTGACTGGGTTATCTCACTCAGGATGATATTATCTAGATGCATCCATTCTCTTAAGAATTTCATAAAGTCATTGTTTCTGATAGCTGAGCAATACTCCATTATGTAAATATACACAATTTTTGTATCTGTTCATCTACTGAAGGACATCTGGGTTCTTTCCAGCTATTGGCTATTATAAATAGGGCTTCTATGAACATTATGGTGCATGTGTCTTTGTTGTATGTTGGAGCATCTCTGGGGTATATGCCAAGAAGTGGAATAACTGGGTCTTCAGGTAGTACTATGTCCAAATTTCTGAGGAACCACCGGACTGATTTCCAGAGTAGTTGTACGAGTTGACAACCCCACCAACAGTGGAGAAGTGTTCCTCTTTCTCCATATCCTTGCTTCCATTTGCTGTCATCTAATTTTTTTTTTAATTTTTCTATTTATTTATTTATTTATTTTTAAACAAATTTATTTTACAAAACAAAGATAAATGTACAGATTTTAAACATTTTTTGCATAAAATTACACAATACATTTTTATCAGTACTTTTTTTCAGATTTTAAAATAATTTTTACATAAAACTATATGAATATATTTTTTAGTCAGTACTTGATTTTTTAAAGGTTTGATAGCATGCACTGAAAACTTAAGAGTTACAATAAGCATAAAGTACACGTAAAACAAAATGTAACATGGAAATAGTCAAAGTTTTCTTGTTGTGTAAATATTTTTTGTTTTGTTTTGTTTTGTTTTCTTTATTTCTTGGACTTCATACAGTCTGTGAGTTGTTTCTGGGGCAGTGCGAGCCTCTGGGGTTAGCATCCCACTATCAGTGACTGCATATTATGTCTGTTCTTTTGTGACTGGGTTATCTCACTGAGGATGATATTCTCTAGATGCGGCCATTTTCTTAAGAATTTGGTCAAGTCATTGTTTCTCATGGCTGAGTAGTATTCCATTGTGTAAATGTACCACAATTTTTGTATCCATTCATCTTCTGAAGGACATCTGGGTTCTTTCCAGCTTCTGGCTATTATAAATTGAGCTGCTATGAACATTGTGGTGCATATATCTTTGTTGTGTACTAGGGTGTCTCTGGGGTATATGCCCAGAATTGGAATAGCTGGGTCTTCACGTAGTATGATATCCAATTTTCTGAGGTATCAACAGACTGATTTCCAGAGTGGTTGTATTAGTTTACAACCCCACCAACAGTGGAGAAGTTTTCCTCTTTCTCTGAAACCTCGCCAGCATCTGTTGTCATCTGAGTTTTGGATCTTGGCCAATCTGACTGGTGTGAGGTGGAATCTCAGGGTTGTTTTGATATGCATTTCCCTGATGGCTATGGATGTAGAGCACTTCCTCAGATATTTCTCAGCCATTTGATATTCCTCAACTGAGAACGTTTTGTTTAGCTCTGTACCCCATTTTTAATAGGGTTATTTGATTCTCTGGTGTCTAGCTTTGTGAGTTCTTTGTATACCTTAGATATTAGGCCTCTATCTGATGTGGAGTTGGTAAAGATCTTTTGCCATTCTGTTGGCTGCCATTTTGTTTTCTTGACAATGTCCCTAGCCTTACAGAAACTTTGCAATCTCATTAAGTCCCATTTGTTAATCTTTGACCTTAGAGCTTGAGCCATTGGTGTTTTGTTCAGGAAATTTTCTCCTGTGTCTATGTGTTCTAAGGTTTTCCCTACTTCCTCATCTAATAGTTTCAGTGTATCTGGTTTAATGTGGAGATCGTTGATCCACTTACACTTGAGCTTTGTACAAGGACATAAGAAAGGGTCTATTTTCATTCTTTTGCATGCTGAGTGCCAGTTGGACCAACACCATTTGTTGAATAGGCTGTCCTTTTTCCATTGAATGTTTACTGCTCCTTTGTCAAAAATCAGGTGACCATATACATGAGGGCTCATTTCTAGATCTTCTATTCTATTCCATTGATCCACTTGCCTATTTCTGTACCAGTATCATGCAGTTTTCAGCACAATTACCTTGTAATATAGCTTGAGGTCAGGGATAGTGATTCCCACAGATGTTTTCTTGTTGTTGAGGATGGATTTCGCTATTCTAGGACTTTTGTTGTTCCATATAAAATTGCACATTGATCTTTCAAATTCCATGAAGAACTGGGTTGGAATTTTGATGGGGATTGCATTGAATCTGTAAATTGCTTTTGGTATGATGGCCATTTTTAAAATGTTGATCTTTCCAATCCATGAGCATGGGAGATCTTTCCATTTTTGAGATCCTCCTCGATTTCCTTCTTTAGAGGTTTGAAGTTCTTGTCATACAGGTCCTTCACTTGCTTAGTTAGGGTCACACCAAGGTATTTCATAGTTTTTGTGACAATTGTGAAGGGTACCTTTTCCCTAATTTCTTTCTCCACCTGTTTGTCCTTTGAGTATAGGAAGGCTACTGATTTGTTTGAGTTGATTTTGTATCCAGCCACTTTGCTGAACTTGTTTATCAGCTGTAGAAATTCTCTGGTGGAGTTTTTGGGGTCACTTAAGTACACTATCATGTCATCAGCAAAGAGTGAAGTTTTTATCTCTTCCTTTACGATTTGTATCCCCTTGATCTCCTTTTGCTGTCTAATTGCTCCAGCCAGGACTTCAAGTACTATGTTGAATAGGTAGGGGGAGAGTGGGCAGCCTTGTCGAGTCCCTGATATTAGTGGGATTGCTTCAAGTTTCTGGCCATTAAGTTTGATGTTGGCTGTTGGTTTGCTGTATATTGCTTTTTTTATGTTTAAGTATGGACTTTGGATTTCCAGTACTTTTAACATGAATGGGTGTTGAATTTTGTCAAATGCTTTCTCAGCATCTACTGAGATGACCATGTGATTTTGTTCTTTGAGTTTGTTTATATGGTGGATTACTTTGATGGAGCTCCTTATATTAAACCATTCCTGCATCCCAGGGATGAAGCCTACTTGGTCCTGATGAGTGATCATTTTCATATGTTCTCGGATTTGTTTTGCAAGGATTTTGTTGAGTATTTTTGCGTCAATGTTCATAAGTGAGATTGGTCTGAAGTTCTCTTTCCTTGTAGGGTCTTTGTGTGGTTTAGGTACAAGGGTTATTGTAGCCTCACAAAATGAGTTAGGTAGTATTCCATCTGATTCTATTTTTTGTAATAGTTTGGAGAGTATTGGTGTTATATCCGCAATAAATGTCTGATAAAATTCTGCACTGAATCCGTTTGAACCTGGGCTTCTTTTGGTTGGGAGGCTTTTGATGACTTCTTCTATTTCTTTAAGTGTTATAGGGTTATTTAGATGGTTTACTTGATCCTGGTTTAACTTTGTGATCTTGTATCTGTCTAGGAATTTGTCCATTTTCTCCAGATTTTCCAATTGTGGAGTATAAGTTTTTGTAATAGGACCTGATGATTTCTTGAATTTCCTCAGTTTCAGTTGTTATGTCTCCACTTTCCTTTTTGATTTTGTTAATTTGTATACTCTCTCTTTGCCCTCTTGTTAGTCTGGCTAGGGGTTTATCAATCTTGTTGATTTTCTCAAAGAACCAACTCTTTGTTTTGTTGATTTTTTCAATGGTTCTTTTTGTTTCTATTTGGTCTATTTCTGCCCTAATTTTGATTATTTCTTTCCGTCTACTCTTCTTGGGGATATTTTTGTTCTAGGGATTTTAGCTGTGCTGTCAGGTTGCTGATGTAAGCTCTCTCCAGTTTCTTTTTGGGAGCAATTAGGGCTATGAGTTTTCATCTCAGTACTGCTTTTTTGTATCCCATAGGTTTGGGTATGTTGTGTTTCGTTTTCCTTGAATTCTCGAAAGTCCTTAATTTCTTTCTTTATTTCTTCTTTGACCCTGCTATCCTTTAACAGAGCATTGTTTAGTTTCCATGTGTATGTTGGCTTTTTGTTGTCTTTGTTGTTGTTAACGACCAGCCGTAGACCATGGTGATCTGAGAGGATGTGTGGGAGTATTTCAATCTTCTTATATTGATGGAGGCTCGTTCTGTGTTCAATGATGTGGTCAATTTTCATGAAGTTGCCATGGGATGCTGAGAAGAAGGTGGATTCTTTTGCTTTAGGATGATATGTTCTGTATATATCTATTAATTCTAGTTGGTTCAAAGTCTCTGCTAGTTTTGCAGTGTCCTTGTTCAGTTTCTGTTTCCATGATCTGTCCATTGGTGAGAGTGGGGTATTAAAGTCTCCCACTATTATTGTGTGGGGTGAAATGTATTTTTTGGGCTTTAGTAGGATTTCTTTTATGAATGTGGGTGCTTTTTTATTTGGAGCATATATGTTAAGGATTAAGGTTTCTCCTGAATGGTTTCCCTGGTAATGAGTAAAAAGTGTCCTTCTTTATCTTTTTTGATAACTTTTGGTTGGAAATTTACTTTATTTGATATTAGAATAGCCACTCCAGCTTGCTTCTTGGGGCTGTTTGCTTGGAAGTTTTTTTTATCACCCTTTTACTCTGAGATAGTGTCTGTCTCTGTCTCTAAGATGAGTTTCCTGTATGCAGCAAAATGCTGGATTTTGTTTATGTATCCAGTCTGATAGCCTATGTCTTTTTATTGGGGAGTTGAGACCATTTATGTTAATAGTTATCAAGGAATAGTTGTTTCTGTTTCCTGCCATTATTGTTTTTGTGGGTTTAGTTGTGTCTGTGTCTTTTTCTTCTTTTAGTTTTCTTGTTCAGGAGTTTTCTTGTTTTTACTAGGCTGTATTTTCCCTCATTGTATTGGGTTTTCCACCTATAATTCGTTGTAGTGCTGGGTTTGTGGTCAGATATTGTGTAAATTTTGATTTGTCTTGAAATATCTTCATCTCTCCATCTATGGTGATTGATAGTTGTGCTGGGTATAGCAGCTTGGGATGGTACTTGTGCTCTTTTAGGGTGTGCACAATACTGCTTTTAGTATTCTTTCTTTGCTTTTGGTACTTGGTGTTTTTACTATTATTTGTTGGGAGGTATTTCTTTTCTGGTCCAACCTATTTGGGGTTCTGAAGGCTCCTTTATGCTCGTGGTCATCTCATTCTTGAGGGTAGGGAAGTTTTCTAGTACGATTTTCTTGAAGATATTTACTGTGCCTATTAGTTTATACTCTTCTCCTTCTTCTATTCCTATTATCCTTATGTTCGGTCTTCTCATTGTGTCCTGGAATTCCTGGACATTTTGGGTTAGCAGCTTTTTGTTTTTTGGATCTTCTCTGGCTGTTTTGTCTATGTTTACAATTTTGTCTCTGCCCTCCGAGATTCTCTCTTCGATCTCTTCTAATCTATTGGAAATGCTTGCTTCTGTGACTCCTGATTTCTTTTTTAGGTGTTCTATCTCTAGGGTTATCTCTTTTAGTGTTTTCTTTATTGTGTCAATTTTCGTTTTAAATTCCCTCTTCTATTCCTTCGTCTCTTTGGTTCTGTTTTCCTCTAGTTCTTTGATTTCTTTGAGTTTTTTTCTTGTTTCCTCTTTAAAAGCTTCTGAATCTTCTTGCTTTTCCTCCCATTCTTGTTTAAGTATCTCTATCAGCATTTTGAGGTATGATTTCAGGTCTGCATCTTCTTTTTCTGGAGTGTTTGGTATTCCGATGTTTGCTGTTATGGGAGAGGTGGGTTCTGGTGTTGTCAGGTTGTCTTGGTTTCCTTGGGATATACTCTTTCACTTTCCTCTTGTCATTTTGTTGTCAGTGATATGTTCTCGCCTTTCCCTTGTATCTGGTCTGTGTCCCTGGATCTCCACTGGTCAAGGTGGCAGATGGGCCGAACCCTGTTCTATGCCTCAGTGTCGCCGGGTGGAAACAGAAGTTCCAAAGTTCTGTTCCTGGTCCCTGGATCAGGCAGGTTGGAGTTTGTGCTTACAGTGTGCACTCCGCAGAGATCTCTCTGCTCCCTGGCTGCCTAGATCTCCTACTCACCAGTTTTTCAACCTTTAGGGGCTGGCGGTCCACATGGCAGATCCTGTCATCTGATTTTTGATCTTAGCCATTCTGACTGGTGTGAGGTAGAATCTCAGGGTTGTTTTGATTTGCATTTCCCTGATGTCTAATGATGTTGAACACATCCTTAGATGCTTCTCAGCCATTCGATATTCCTCAATTGAGAACTTTTTGTTTAGCTCTATACCCCATTTTTAAAAATAGGGTTGTTAGATTCTCTGGTGTGTAGCTTCTTGAGTTCTTTGTATACCTTGGATATTAGGCCTCTATCTGATGTGGGGTTGGTAAAGATCATTTCCCACTCTGCTGTCTGCCGTTTTGTTTTCTTGACAGTGTCTTTAGCCTTACAGAAACTTTGCAATCTCATTAAGTCCCATTTGTCAATCTTTGACCTTAGAGCAGGAGCCATTGGTGTTCTGTTCAGGAAATTTTCTCCTGTGCCTATCTGTTCTAAGTTTTTCCCTAATTTCTCTTCTAATAATTTCAGTGTACCTGGTTTAATGTGGAAATCTTTGATTTACTTGCACTTGAGCTTTGTACAAGGACATAAGAAAGGGTCTATTTTCATTTTTCTGTATGCTGAGTGCCAGTTGGACCAACCCCATTTGTTGAATAGGCTGTCCTTTTTCCATTGAATATTTACAGCACTTTTTTCAAAAATCAAGTGACTATATATGTGAGGGCTCATTTCTGGGTCTTCTGTTCCATTACATTGATCTACAAGTGCCTGTCTCTCTACCAGTACCATGCAGTTTATAGCACAATTGCTTTGTAATATAGCCTGAGGTCAGGGATAGTGATTCGTGCAGATATTTTCTTGTTGCTGAGGATGGATTTCACTATTCTAGGTCTTTTTTTATTCCAAATGAAATTGCACAACTCACACTCTCAAGGGCAGGCTCCAGGCTCCTCTGTGGATGACCAACAGAAAATAAGCTCAGTGGTAATTAAAGGCTATTTTGTTGTTGTTTATGTTGTTCACAGTGCTTTGTAAGGACATAATGTTTTCGTTATAGACTTGCTTATATACTATGTCTTCTGATTTTGTTTTTATGGGATGTCTGCATGTGAAAATGAGTGTGTCTCAGTGTCTATGTGTGTATTTATGCTTTCCCCTTTTTTCTGTTTGCTTGTTTTGCACTGTTCTGATTTTTTATCTTATATCATTATTACTCTTATTATTGTTGTTATTATTATTTTAGATGTCTGTTTTTATTTTAATGACAGACATAAGAGATAGTGATGGATGGGGAACTGATGAGGGTCTGTGGATCTGAGAGGATTGGTAGAGAAAATACTGAAATTACAACACATTATATTAAGAGAATCTATTGTAAAAGGTCTTGATTCAAATCTATTTTTATCTATCAATCTACTACCTATCTATCTGTCTGTCTCTCTATTTATAGATACATGTATTTATCATCTGTCATCGATCTATTATCTATGTATCTATCATCTATTTACATGTTTATATTATATATTGTAATATGCACAATTCTCAAACTAATCTATCTTAAAACATATGTCAATAAACCTTTATATATCTACCATCTATCTTTGTAACTTAATGTCTTAATATATCATCTGAGTTTATATATATATATATATATATATATATATATATATATATATATATCATCTGAGTTTATATATATATATATATATATATATATATATATATATATAGAGAGAGAGAGAGAGAGAGAGAGAGAGAGAGAGAGAGAGAAAGGAAGAGAGAGAGAGAATAGGGGGATGAAATCATTGTAAATATAGAGCTCATATATAAAAATCTTCACAAATATAGCAGGTCTCAATAAAAGAATCAGTTAATTGCCCAGGAGTATGGCTATTTTGTTTGCTTGTTTCTACTCAGATCAATATATAGACTTAGCTGTTGTGTAGACATACTGTTTATATAGATTGCTTTTCTTAAACTAAAACTACTATATTTTATTTCATGAAGAGGGAGGCTAAATTACAAAATCTTATTTAGTTACATGTATAATTATATTAAAAAACTAGAATTTAACTTTATATCTGAATTTTTATTTGCCTTTAGGGAAAACATATTTTAATAAGATTTTGGTATGCATATAATGCAGTCTATGTATTAAGTTTCTCTTTCAAAATAAATCAACTTACTCTTAGCATAACTGACAAATGTATTATTTTTTCTAAATTAAAGCAATTCTTTTAGGTGAAACTTTAATAAAAGGGATAAATCCATCTAGAATAGAGAACAGTTGGCCTGGTTTACCTATTTCCTCACTTCCTATATTTTTGTTTCCAAATACAGCACAGTTTACAAAAACATAGGACATTATTATATAAAGAACAACCCCTAAGAGGCAAGTGTGAACCAAATGTGTATATTATGATCTGAATCATTATTATTCAGGCTATGAGCTGGGGGAGGAGATTTTGTCTTTATCTGAAAAACTAGAAGATTATTACTCAGTCTGGTTTTTGACAGAGAGTCTGATGAGACTTATCCTTTTCTGGGACTTACTATGTACTAGAATAAATTTCTATGTGTGGTAATATCTGCTAATTTGGACTGACTTGCCATACCATGGCATATTTCTCATGCTTATACAGACAATAAGGGCTATATGATGTTCATGAATGCAAAGTAGTCACCATTCTGGAATCAATGTATTTTGAACCTGAATTCCAGCAGTTCTGTAAATGTCATAAAGACTATTTGGTGATTGTTACCACATGTCAGTCAATTTTAGAGTTTACACAATACACTTGAGTTTGGTGATGTGAAGTAAGCAAAAGAAGTTGATGGTCTGATCAGATGAAGAAATGGTGGTCTATATCTGTATGCCGAATGTATATGTCTTTATTCATACATACAAATGAACATATGTACACATAATATATATGCACATTTATGCATATACACATAAATAGTTATGTGTATACATACCCTATTGTAAACATGCACACACACACACACACACACACATATATGTATATATATATATATATCTTTCCACTAAGAAAGCCTATTTAGTACTGCACTGTCTTACATTTCTATAAACTTCTATATATCTTCTAAATAGAATTGTATAATTCCTCTGTTATGAGTGTGTCTCCTAATCTCAAATCTATGACTTCGAAACACATCGTAGTAATATGATAGTGAGATCTAAGGTTTTGCAAGAAAGGTTAGGGTACTGAAAGCCCTGTCTTTAGAGGTATATTAATACAATTATAAAAGGACTTAATAGAAAATCTACTAGCTTTTGCTTTTCACCTTCCTGTTTCTGATCTCTATAACATACTGCAGTCAGTGTGTGGACTGCTGAGCACTTTCCATAGTCTGATTCTCCATCCTCTTCTTAAACTGTGTAGCATCCCCAGTGCATGAGATAAGGAATTATTATTTTGTATAATCTACCTACTCTATGGTTATAGTGACACTAGACAAAAGACTCACTGGTGTGATTGCATACCCACCTTAATGCTGTTCTATCCTGAAATTTGTAGGAGACATAGTTCCATGTCACTGTGTCTTTAAAGTTCTTATTTTACAGGCCACAATTTTCTGTGATTAAGAACTATTAAAACAATTTATTTCCTCATTAACTTGAATGTTGGAACAATTTATTCCCTCATTAAGTTGAAAATTGAAACAATTTATTTCTTCATTAACTTGACTTGCCCTTGAATCCTCCTTTGTCCTCACTTCTGCAAACAATGGAAAAATGCTTTACTCTTTGCTGACCTTGGTATTGAAAACAACTCCTATATACATTTAGGTGAATAAACATTCATATTTCTTTTTTATTTCAAATTGGAATGGGGTCCATATTTTATAGAGAAAAAGAAACTGGTTGGAGATCTCTCATCTATCTATCCTGTGAAATGCTGGATTCTAAATTTTACTGATACATTTTTAATACTTTTTAATATTTTCTCTTTAATTTGTATCTGTAGTTCTCATTCTTGAGCCAGTATATTTTCTTATTACTTTTATTTTTCAGTCTTTGTTTTCCTCTTTGCTGAATTAATCTCAACATTGACTTTTGCCTTTTTGTGTCATTTGCTAGAATAAAACAAGCAGACCTTTCTAAACATTCAAGTCTGCAGCATCATAGCAACCTTTTTCATTTTGTCTTGGGTATCTTTTTCAGCAAACTTTCCTAGTTTTCATATGGTTTTAGTTTTTTCCATTAAAGGCCTTAATCAAGTTGGAATCTATTGTTTGTGAAGGTTGTGAAACAAGAATCTATCCTCTCTGCCATTTCCTCTCAAGTGACTAGTTGACTTTTGTCACCTCATTTTCTAACAATTTAGGCTTGCATTTTTTAAAATGCCATTTTGGCAATTTATTAGTTTTGATATATGCAGCTGAGTTTTCTTGAAATCTTAGTTATTTTGAGCCATTTGTCATTTGTATTTTAGTGCCACATTGAGTTACTTATCACAATTTAGTCTGGTAAGTTGTTTACTTAACAAACACAAGTTTAGTGCATATTTGAAACAAATTCTTCCCAAGACACTACAGGGATAAATTCCAAACACATCTTAGGCAACTGAACCTAAAAAAAAAAATGGCTTTAATTTCTGGATTTTGTACCAGATGGAAAGTTTTAGTATTATATTACTTTTAAGATTTAAAAAAATATTTAGTATTTTTGTGAACATGTGTTTGCCTATATGTATGTATGCATGTATGTATTATGTATGTATGTGTGTATTATGTATGTATGTATGTATTATGTATGTATTATGTATGCACAAAACTTATACGCTTGCTGTCTGTGGAAGACATAAGATGGTATCAGATCTCTGAAATGAGAATTTTGAAGTTTCGATCTCCTGTATAAGTGCTGGAAACTGAACTTAGGTCCTCTGCAAGAATAGCTGGTACTCTTAACCTTTGATCCTCTCTCCAGTTCCTCATTTAACAACCAGTAACCATCTTTCTTCTACACTTCTGCAGAATCTTATACAGACATTAGAAGATCAGTTTAACAAGAAGAGGATTATTTTAGTCAATCCATCAACATGCATTTTCAGCACACTTTAACTAATAGCTAATAACCCAGGAGAAATGTTATCTCCTTTTGTAATCAACAGTATCAACAAGAGTAAGTAGGAGTTTTGCATAGCTCAACAACAACACAGGAACCAGCTCACAGGAAACAACTCCTAAGTTTTATTTCTGCCTAGTAAAATTCCCAGAAACCCTTGGAGACAGACAGAACATTTATAATTTGGTATCTAAATCAGCATATATGACTAGGCTTTAAAATAACTCTGATTAACTACAGAAGATTACTAGGATTCTCCCCCAGAGTGTGTAAGGGAACAGAAGCTGTCATCTCTATTAGATTATCTACTTCCCATTACTGAAGTCAAAATATAATATATCTATTTCTCTTCCTATTAAAACATTGTGATTATAATAGAATCCTGGGAAGAAATTAAGGAAATTTATGACACAAAGAATAATGTTTTAATGATTGAAATATTAAATGAATTTTTCTTATAAAAATTACTCAAAAGAAATTATTCTTGTCTCAGAAACATCAACTCGCCCTTCAGTACAGAATCTCAGATTCTTGCACCGCCCCCCCCAAAAAAAACCTATGAGACACAATATAGCTAAAAAGAACTAAATGATGTGTGCTTGCAAGCTGATATGAGGCCCCTGACACATATACAGCAGAGAACTGCCTGGTCCAGCCTCAGGGAGGGAAGATCCACCTAACCCTGGAGAGACCTAGGTCCCAGAAAGTGGGAGGTCTGTTGGAGTGTGGTGGAGAGGAGAGAACATCCTCTTGGGGACAGAGGGGAGGAGGAAAATGGGATGGGGACCAGTCAGTGGGCAGACCTGGATGAGGAAAACACCTAGACTATTAAAAAAAGATTAAAGAATAATAATAAAAAAATTAAAAATAATTTCACCATCAAAAAGTGATGTCTGTTTACTCATTTACTATTTTTTATCTTCTTTTAGCAGCTTTTTTAGCTTCTTTTGACATTTTATCTTGGGGATACACTGGGTCCTATTAGTGCTGTGCATATGTGGGCCGGTGTGGATCAGTACAACGCGAGCTTCCTATCAGTGGCCAAATCCAAAAAACAACGGCCCCCTGACAACAGAAGTAACTCTGCACTCTTGCTAGCTCCTTAGCAAAAGCTGAAAGCCGCATGCTCATCTACAGAATTTTGGCTGGCTTGATATTGTACAAGATTTGTATTGATAATGACAGCTCCTGTGTTTCAGGACTGTGATCACCCTGACATAGCAAGAAAACAGCCTTGTAGCACATCCTTCCACATCTTCTGGCTCTTACACACTTTATGCTTTCTCTTTCATAATTTTCTTTGAATGTAAGTGTTGGTGGCAGAGTATTTCTTGTTATAGATACTAAAAATTCAGTTTCTTATTTTCGGTACTTTTATCGGTTAGTTATACATCTTACCATTGACTGCTGTCCGCTGGGAGTGGGGTGAGGGAAAGCTTTTATTACCAAGGTTGAGAGCAGCCTAGTTCTATGTGTATAAACTGAATATGTAGCCCTTTGAAAACAAGACCACTTTACAATGTAACAATGGGCAGTTCTATTCTGAAGCCTATGATCCCTCTAGCCATGGGCATTTGACCAGAATTACTACATCAGATATGAAAACTTTTGAAATAGGCCTGACATCCCAACAAAAAGTGATTGGTTCCTCTATAGCAATTGGGTCTCTATTGCCTCAGTGGACATCTTGTTCCTGAAAAGTTGATAGTGTGATGTTTCATGTCCATTCATTTCTGGGTACAACCATTTTTTTTCCTCTTCAAGAAGGCTGAATAGTACCGTCAAGTACTATGAAAGCTGACTAGCAAAAGAGGAATGGTTCCAGTTGGTTTGAGACTGTTTCCTCAGTGTTCTGCTGCTGAAGTGTGTGATGACTTCAGCAATAGTGTCTTACCATGTAGTTATAGAGAAGATCCAAGGTAAATGGCATGTGTATCACTGTAATTGTTATAGAATTGTCCACATCTTTGGGATGTAATATTGTCTACCCATGCAGGTTAATTGGGTAATTATCTGTAATGGTATATAGTGATATGCAATTCTATATTAAATATTTGAGTCAATTTGTTATACTAACATGGTGAGGATTCTCTACGAAGACTTATGTGCATATCAATCAGGTAGATTAGTGTCTAGGGGCATTAGCTGTTAAGTTTGTTACCCTTATTCAAATCCTATAACCTAGGTAGTAGAATGTGAAAACCAAGTCTAGCTTGCTGATCAAATCATTAAACACTATGGCACATGCACGTGTGTACACACACGCACACACTAAATATTAAAACATATTACTTACATGGAACTTTTACTGAGAACAAAATTCTTCCCAATAAATGCTTACTTCTGGATATTACCATTTATCAAATTATTTTGTACCTCTTACAATTTTATATATTTTTTAAATCAACATTAAAGATCATTAAATTTTCACTTTGTTTAGGTTTACTTTGCAATAACCAGAAAGCAATATTAGAAGTCATAATTTGCTCAATGAACTACTAAATGATTGTCTTAGTTATGCTTTTAATGCTAGGAACAAATACCTTGACCAAGGCAGCTCTTATAAGGAAATTTCATTTGGGCTGGTTTGAGTTTCAGAAGTTCAGAATATTATCATCAAGGACAGAGCATGGTAGTGTCTAAGCAGGCATGGTGCAGGAATAGCTGAGAGTTCTACATCTTCATCTGAAAACTGCTAAGAGTGGTTCTCCAGGCAGCTAGAAGAAGGCTCTCAAAGTCCACTTCCAAAGTGGCACATATCCTCCAACAGTCACTCCTACTCAAATAAGGTAGTGTTGGTCTCTGAGCCAAGCATATTCAACCAATATGGCTTTAAGAAGATTTTACTCTATAAATAGTGGGACAAATATTATGCAAGTAATATTGGTGCTTAAGAGAGATGCGGGACTCCAGCTCCGGGGGTGGGGGCTTCACGGTGCTCCATGAGCCTCCCTGGGGCCTAGTCCCATGAGGCCTGCGTACCCCGGGACTGAAACCAGGAGACAGCGCAGGACCACCGCTCTGTGGGCCGGAGATGGAGACGGAGCGTGAGGCCCGGCGGGGCCCAGGGCATCTGAGGGCTCTCTCTGGGCGTCGGGCTCTGGGCCGCCGCCTCTGCCGCCACCACCACCATCACTACCACCACCAGCACCTCGGCTCCTGCCGGCGCCGTCGCCTCTCCCGCCCACCCCTCGCCATGTCCGAGGAGCTCTCGGTGGCCACGTCCTACACGGAAGATGACTTCTACTGCCCTGTCTGTCAGGAGGTGCTCAAGACGCCGGTGCGGACCGGGGCCTGTCAGCACGTTTTCTGTAGAAAATGTTTCCTGACTTCAATGAGAGAAAGTGGAATACATTGTCCCCTATGTCGAGGAAGTGTGACTAGAAGAGAAAGAGCATGTCCGGAACGGGCCGTAGATCTTGAAGAAATTATGAGGAAGGTTTCTGGTAGCTGCAGATGCTGTTCAAAAAAGATTAAATTCTATCGCATGAGACATCATTACAAATCTTGTAAGAAGTATCAGGATGAATATGGTGTTTCTTCTGTCATTCCAAACTTTAAGATTTCTCAAGATTCAGTAAGGAGCAGTAATAGGAGTGACACATCTGCATCTGATAATACAGAAACTTATCAAGAGGATACAAGTTCTACTGTGCATCCCACCTTTAAGTGTCCCTTATGTCAAGAGTCAAATTTCACCTGACAACGTTTATTGGATCACTGTAATAGTAACCACCTATTTCAGATAGTTCCTGTGAATCTTCAGCTAGATGAGGAAACCCAGTATCAAACTGCTGTGGAAGAGTCTTTTCAAGTAAACATGTGATGTGTACAGACATCTCTGCCTCCTTGCTACCTACAAGTGCCATCTTTAAGGAGAAGACATGAAGTCACCGTTTTCAGTAATTTGCTGTGCTTATTAATAAAAATAATAATCAGTCTACTTACTGTATTAGGTTTTTAATTGAAAATAAAGGTGGGCCACCCTAATTCCATTTTCTAGACAAATACTTTAACAGCATGGAAAGGGTTGTATTTCACTTGTGTGGTGACAAGGGAATCTGTTTTTTAATTCCTTGTATTACATATTCTGAATGTTTCTTTAAGTTGTCTTTGATATTTGGTATAGTTCCTTCTATTTAGTACAGAGATAACAGCAAATTCTGAACGATGTGATTCCTATAAAACTAATAAACCTGAGCCGTTTGTCAGAACTGCAGAATGGAAACTTGAAACGCTAAGTGGGATAATCCAAAGGGATTTTTTTTTTAAAGTAGAGATTCTAGCTGAGGAATACAATAAGAAAATTGTATTTATATAATGTTTAGTATTTTTGAAGACTGGTGAGATTTCTTTAATAATTTTGACTTTGAAAGCGTATTGTACAAATGTTTCTTTTTTTTTTTGCTATTAGAAGAACATATCAGTAAAAGAGGAAAAGTTTTCTTTGGTGGTTATTTCAATCTAGGTTGAGTAATTTGTAAACTAAATATGTTATAGGACAGTCCTTTGTAGTCAGTGTTTCTCACTAGCTGATGAAACTTTTAGTCAGTGTGTGATACATACACTTTGTTTTTTAAAAATCCAAAGTTGCAGATGTATGTGGATATGTACATAGACTTTTGCATGTATATACACACATATATATCTTTGCCTAGAGTTTGTCAGGTTATGTATAGAATTTCTATTAAAGAGTTTTAATAATGGACAAGCAATATAGGATTGAAGTATTTATCTCATTTGTTTAAAATTTTGTATGTTACCAAGTTTTTAAAACAGTAAGCCAAATGTATGGTCCAGTTGGCTGTTATTACACCTGAAAAATGTGTTAAATGGTGCTCAGTTGTTATATTTGAAAATGATTCATAGCTGATGTGTGGTGAGAGATTTTACCATCTACTGTTCACTACATTTTAGTCAAAACCAAGTTTGCTCTTAATCTTTGGTATAAAGTATTGTAGAGAAGGCCAGTTCACAGAGTAAAGGGTGAAGAGGGAATTCTGACATTCCACACTAACATAACACTGTTATGCTTTATTTAAAATAACTAAACGCAAAAGAAGATCTCTAAAGTAGTTTGCTGCTAATATATACATATATTGTACAAAAGGTATATTTTGATTTTCTTAATACCCTTGTTGACTTTTCTACAATGAACATTTTTTTAACTTGATTTAATAAAAATGTTAATTTTGGATGTGCAAAAAAAAAAAAAGAGAGAGAGAGAGAGAGATGCTTGGTTTTGGAGGCACTAAGCCTGTATTTGAAACTTTGATTATATAATAAAAATGTTTTCTTGCTCAGGTTAAGCTGAGGAAGAATAAATGATATTTGGAGCATAGGGATTGTTAAAAAATAGTCAATTGATTAATTTCTGCAAAGAACTTCCTCTATTGGGCACTACAACAGATCATCAATCACAACTATCTCCAAGCGACATTTCCCACCACATCAACCACATGAGCTGCTTCCCAAGGAAGACCTGACTGAAGAATAACTACTTCCTACTTTATTTCAACAAATGGCTGATAGATGTCTCAGTTTACGAGCCAGGTAGAAATTGTGCCCTGTATTCAGAATACCTGATCCAAAATAGATGACAAATCCTGAATCAGTTACTTTTTTCTGTTTATTTCCATCCCCCATTCTCTCCCATTCTCCTTCTTGCCTCCTCGGATGGACTGATGCCTAT
The DNA here is from genome assembly GCF_963924665.1 of Micromys minutus. Classification (NCBI taxonomy): domain Eukaryota; kingdom Metazoa; phylum Chordata; class Mammalia; order Rodentia; family Muridae; genus Micromys; species Micromys minutus. The sequence goes on from NC_137976.1 coordinate 10,063,309, forward strand.
AACAAAGTGTCCGAAAACAGGACGTGCAAGAGGGTCATTTTCTGCAGTATTCTTCTGAGAAATTGCATGAGTTGGGTTCTGTTGCTCAAATTATTTAAAACCTCCATAGTCTACATTAGCTTTCATAGGAGTCCACTTGAAAATTCTCTCCACTGTGACATCTCTAGCTCATGGCACATTATATGATTAAAGATTATTGCCTGTCTCACTAGAATATTAGTGATGTACTCTTAGATCACCTTCTTCTTGTATATTTATGAGCAAATATAAATTTGACAGAATGTATTTATTATGGCTTAATAGTTTACCCAGAACATTTTATTTGAAATTGTATCCTCTCTGCACCTCCTTATATCATATCAAGTACCTTTACCATCTATATTCACACACACACACACACACACACACACACACACTACTTTGCAAGCTTGAAAATGCCAATGTTACTTTGTGTGTATTGTATTTCAGCTTTGGCTGCTCAAATACATATGCACATGTAAATGATCCTAAGAACTATGTCTCTCAAACAGTGAATATGGTATTCAGGAAAGGAGAATGCTCAGTGTGAGATCTATGAAGGCTTTCTAATAATCTGTGTACACAATCAGAAAACCTATGAGCTGAGTTTGTGTGGATTGACTTGCTACAGGCAGATTCATGCTATAAAACTAATGATACTTGAGAATAACATTTAGCTATGGAGAGGATACCACGGGAATACATTAGCAGAAATACCCCACAAGGGGAGGGAAAACCTGTTGAGATCATATGCAGAGGTTAGGAATATCCCCCATTTGAGAGATAGGGGCATCCATCAATCTCCAAAATAAACTGTTACAGCAGTAGCTAACCATAGGAACGAGCACAGGGACCCCAATGAAGGAGCTAGAAAGGGCTTACAACCCCATGGGAATAAAATTATCAACCAACCAAACCCTCCAGAGCTCCCAGTGACTAAAACACCAATGAATGAGTATGCATGGAGAGACCCATGGCTCTAGTTGCATATGTAGTAGAGGATACCATTGTCTGGCATCAATGGGAGAGAGACCTTTAGTCCAGTGAAGGCTCATTATCCCAGGGTGGGGAAATGTCATGTCACATAGGTGGGAATGGGTGTGAATGGGTGGAGAGGGAGCACCTTTACTGATGCAAGGGGAGTAGGAGGTGGGTAAGAGTGTGGTAAAGGGGTTAACATACAAAATGTAATTAAAGAGAACATCTAATAAAATGTTTTTAAATATTAAAGGAAACATGAAGATAAACAGTGATGCAGAGACTGAAGGAAAGGACATCTAGAGACTACCCCACCTGGGGATCCATCCCACATAGAGACATCAAACCCAGACCTAGCTGTTCTTGATGACAGGGGCCTGATACAACTGTCTTTTCAGAGGCTCTGTCAGATCCTGACCAATACAGATGTGGATGCTGGAAGCCTACCATCAGACTGATCACAGGGAGTTAGGGGAAGGACTGAAAGAGAGAAGGGGCTTTATCTGTCATCAGTGTGAAGAGAGGCCCTTGGTCATGTGAAGACTGGATGCTCCAGTGTAGGAAGATCCTTTCACCGTGAGGCGGGAGACAGTGGGTGAGAAGAACTATCACAGAAGCAGAGTAGCATGGGGGGTGGTTTAAGGGGTTTGATGTGGGGAAACCCAGAAAGGGGATCACATTTGAACTGTAAATAAATAGAATATCCATTTAAAAAAACAGTTAACATTTGACCCTGAAAGTGCTAGCAAAACATGTCAATCAAAGTTTCATGTGACTACCAATATCTCTCAAACTACTTATGAAACATTCTGTATGCTATGTAAATTAATATTATTTCTTTATACAGTAACTTTTTTCAATATTCTTTTATAAAACAACATTCTTTGATACAATAACATCACTCCCCATTGTTTTCCTTTCTCCAGCTTCCCCATATATATCTGCCTTTCACTCCCAAAACAAATTCTCTCCTTTTCATAATTATTGTAACATACATATGTGTCTGTGTAGTTATTTTTACCTTCCCACATCTACCCTATGTGTGAAAATGTTCCACTGTATCAGAATAATAACATCTAACAATATATAAAATATTAAACGATGTGAAACTGGGCTATTACGAGTATTTTCATCACTTTGAAAGACAGTCTAGAAATTGTGTAAGGGATTTTCTTCTTCCTTCCATGCCTCTTGAGCTGTATTTGATTTTTGTTTTGTTCCTGGGACTGATTACTGAATGAGGAAACCCATAGATGTGAGGAAAATTCTTTGTATGTAAGCTGTAACCATCAGCCATGAAGCATTTTTTTTTTTTTTTTTTGTGAAAGCAAAAGTATACATTTCAACATCCAAGATAGTATAATTTCCTTAATATATCCTGATTATAAAACATAATATATGTATGTATGTATATATATATATATATATATATATATATATATATATATATATTTAAAATGTTATAAGTATATGACAAAACTTTCCTAATCATCACTTTCTATCACTCACTTGTTTTCCCCTCTGCAAGTAGTTTTTGTTTTATATTATACCCTGACTTTAGAAGTTTCAAGTTTTTCTGTTGCTCTCTCTGCACAAAGATTCACCTGACCTCACTCTGATCCTTTACAGCCACTCACCAGGGAAGTTAGAGATCATGAGCACAAGCCCAGGCCCTTAGATAACAAATGCTCTCACTGAAATCAGGAGGGCAGGTGTGCTAAGGGTAATTTCCATTTTGGTCTTATAATGGTTTGTCTTTGGCCTGTGAACACCAGTCAACTCAGGTACCTTAGATACTGCTAAAACATATATTCTATATTTTTATAAGGCTATTGTTGTGGTCAAATAGACTATTTATACATAGAAGTTTACAAGATTAAAATCACTTTGTACCAGAAAGGCATATACATCAGAGTTCAAATTTTATGATTATAATTTTATGTCAGAATCAGTTCAAATCTTCAACTATCAAAAGCAATTACTATGACTTTATAGGCTGCATCAACGATCACCCCGGATCTGCCCAGGGCATTCTCTACTCCCATTGCTCATATAGAGATATGGTGGCATTAAGTGTCTTCTCCCATTGCATGTTATGTGTCCTCATTACTGACTGCAGAATGAAGTGGTAAAGACAACACATCTGTCTAAGCTCAGCTTAACAACAGCAAATGATCTCACTCTATTTCAAATAATGAGTTTATTTTTGTTTTACTGGGGTCAATCCGTCTATTGATAAATAGGAGAAAGGGAGTGACCTGAGTAATATCTTGGCTGAGATGTAATCAAAATTAGGTGGGAGACTCCCACATCATTTGTTAAGCATACAGCAGAAAGAATCCACATGAGAAGAATGGTAATTTGTCTGAAGTACCCAAGGAAAAACAATTCACGTTAAGAAATTAGTGAAACACTCTTGATGTTCAGGGAGGCCCTGAGGAACTTTGAATGAAAGCAACTTAGAAAGCAAGCTAAGGATTCTGCCCTGGGTTTGAATTATATGGTACTTTCTAAACCTTAGTTCTGTGACCACCACATATATCTGTCATTGGGTGCTGAAAATATGAAATTCTAAAAGAGTATATATATATATATATATATATATATATATATATATATATATATATATATATATATATATATGTATACATATATATATATACATATATATATATATATATATATTGTTACCTAAGTGTGTTTGTGTGCGGGCTCATATACATTGGTTCTTCGATTTATGTAATGTGTGTTTTTATAATCATCCACTTTAAAATCATAGGTTATATTAACAAGTATATTTTTTGAAATAAGTATGTATCCTCACAGGTTTTTATTTTTCTCATAAAATCAAATACGGTAGCATAAGCATTTGTGATGGAATAAATTCGAATTGAAGCAGTTAAAGTAGCAGCATTCAGTATGTGTAGATATTTGTAAGCCAAAACGATTTGGCATGAAATTTATGAACGAAAAATTGTTTTGAGAAGTAAAAGTTCCATAGTGAATATGACTGCCAATACTAATAATGTTGAATTTTAGTTTTTCAGTCATAATATTGATCAGAAGTCCATAGCTGTGACAGATAGTAGATAAAATCAAACCATGACATAACATTAAATAGACCAAGGAGAAATGCTCTTTTTGTGGTGAATTTGAAATCTAATATTTATGAGAAACTTTCACAACTACAGTATTTAGTGCTGTGAATTTTTAAAATATATATATAGTTACTCAGAAAATGCAATGCTAAACTAAAACTTTATACGATTTTACAAAAAAAAAAAAAATAATGAAATCACCTGAAGTTTTACTCTTTTTGGTCTGTTCTGATTTGTGTTCTGTATGTTTAAATAAAAGGAGGACTAACATTTTTTAAGATATGTGACATACAATGTGCTGACTTCTTGAATATCTCACTTTTGTAAAACATCACAGCATTACTATTAAAAACAAACTGGGCATTGAACATTTTCTTCAATCATTTGTTGTTTTTCCTGGGAGTTGGATGGTATGATATTGATTCTTTAAGAACTGGTTAATGCACAGATAATGAAAGCTTGGAATCCTGATCATGGCCATCATCCTGACTCAAATCAGAAAAGTGCATGCTAGTCAAAAATGAATGGCAGCCACTCAGAAGAGACATCTGGATAGGATTCGTGTTGCGAGTTAAATGCCAGACGCTAGCTTTGTTTCAGAAAGAAATATGTAAATGATCAGTAGTATTTCCCTACTATATTGAAAAAACATATTTAAAGCCATGTCATCAAAATATTTCGTAAAATTTTATTAGCTTTAGTATGAAATCCAGCTAGATGTTGTGCCTCAGGCACAAATACCTTGTATGGAAAACAAAGAGTGCCAATAATGTCTTCTTAAGTTCATGCACATTCCTATTTATATGCATATTTGAGAGGTCACATATAAAGAAGGTAATTTACCCAAACACATAGGTCATCAATAGGGCACAATTTCCTCTTGCTTCAAAGGTTCTATAGAGTAATGAAAGTCCTGATCCAAATAACTACAGAAGAAGGCTGATTATACTCTTTTGGTTTTTAGGTATATATTTAGGGGAAATTTCAGCATCAGGAAATGATTTTCTGAAAAGGATAATATCAATATTGCATTATCAGTTTTGGTTGAGAAGTTTCTAACTTTCTGCTTAAAGTACTAGACTATTCTTGTATTTTCGCTTCTAGTGATTTCCATAATACCAGAAAAAAAAAAAAAAAAAAAAAAAAAACTAGTTTAGAAATCTATACTTGCCTCTTGGAAGACACAACAATACCTTATGAAATATTTCTCAAGTTAAAACATTACAATACTAAAGATAATTTGTAATTCTGATTAATGTTTTTGCTGTTGTTGATATTCATATTGCATTTTGTTTGTTCAAAGCATACCTTGGATAAGGTGTAGATGGTCTACAATATAATATAATTTTATTATCTCACTATCAGCAAAGTACCAAAATAAATTAAAGAAAATATATAAAAACTGTTATTTTTAAATAACTGCCTTTCAACTTTAGAAATGCTGTTAATTAATTGTCAGATGAAGAAGACAGATTCCAAGTTTCAGACATCTTACCATACCTAACAGTAGATAAGGTCCTGGGGATGAGATGCTCACAGCCCCACACTCACAGTGTTTGATAATGTGATTGAGAAAAAGATCCTTGGCCCTCTTTATATAAGTGACCTGAAATCAACATCAAATGTCTGCAGTACTGACACCTAAGAGTCCACCCATCATGCAGTGCAACTAGTCGTCTCTACGGACTAGATAAATGCTTAAGATGGCTCAATACCTTAATTTTTAAACGTTAGTTAGATAACAAATTCAACACAGGGTTCTGAAAAAATTGGACAACTACATGTAAAATAATGAAACCAGTTTCTATTTGTCCTCCTGCACAAGTCAACTAGAAATGGAAGAAACATTATTTCACAAGTGTTGGATGTGTCTGGGGATATGGTTGAGTGGTTAATAACACTTGTTGCCCTTTTAAAGGGCCTGGGTTTTCATTCATTGCATCAACAGAATGGCTCACAACTGTCTGAAACTTTAAATCCAGAGCACCTAACAACCTCTTCTTTGCCTCCACCAGGCTCAGCACACATATAGTGTTTTTATATATATGAAGGCAAAATACTCTTACACAATCATTTTAAAAAGGAAAAAAAATGAAGGGAGTTACCTTACATTGTTGAATAATGTCAATCTTATTGTATTTGTGACTTGATACCTATGGTCCTTACAAATTTTATTCTCTACTATGTAGATCTCCATTTATATTCTAACATGTAAGCAAGATCATAAACTAAAGGCAAGATATTCTAACACCATAATTACAGTGCCATTGATATTTAAAATATAATTATTTTTTTCCTAATCCCAGATAAATACTAACCCAAGATGAAGAACATGCAATATAATATTGTTAGTTTCTATGCTCAATATAAGTATATTCTTTCAACCTCAGTTAGATACGATTTCAACTGAAATCAAGTTACTATTTCAGTGCTGCTTAGGTACCATTTCCACTACAGTATGGGCCATTAAAAATCATTATTTGTTCATCTGGACATTTTTTCATATACATGTGTCACTATTAAAACAGTCTCAAATGTTTCTACTTTCATGCAAGTTTTTACAAGTGAATTTTTTCTGCCAGTTATTTGTTTGATCAAATTAATATCTATATATATGCATGTATGTATTTATTTATTTTATATTTATTATGAGAGCCACATTATTAAAGCTCTCATAATATCCAAGTCAACATGTTAGTCACATTTGAAGGTGACTAAAACAGCACTCAGTCCTGTGAAACTTAGAATCCGTGGTGCATAGTTGTCTGTAAAGAAGCCAAGGCTAGTAAGAGTTGAGTGCTACATGAAAGAGTTTAACATGCAAAGATATGTGAAAGTCACTTGAAGGAATGTGTGTAGACACAAGTGCAAATATCAGTGAGGAAGGCCTATGAACCAAATTCTACAATGTAGACAGAGAAGATTTATTTAGGAGCAGAGCCTTAGATAACTGTATCTTAAAGATGATATATGCTCCACTAAATAAACATATGCTCAAAGGTCAGGGTTAAGATTTGAGTTATAACAAAGCAGTAATTTTTTGAGTAACACAACTTGGTAGGGTTCAAATATTAGAAATAGGAACTCAGCATCATCTGAACCCATGATAATATTACTTGTTAAATTATCTAATATTTTGCATTTATGTTGTTAACATTCACACCAAATCTTTAAGGTAGATTTCTAATTAGCATATTCACTGGATGGTTATTTACTTTCTCTTCATTGTCATGGGCATATATTTACATAGAAATGAAGACCTTTGAGCCATAATGCTCACACTCTTTCTGACAGTTTTTGTACTTTTTATATAATCTGATGTCCAAGCACTAATGATATTTTTCTGTAATTTGAACTGATTAAGATATTTTTGGAATTAGAACACATTTTAGAAAGTTGTTTATCTTAGAAGATCATTTAGGACAGGTTCCTCAGAGCTATCTAATCCATCTTACTCATAAGTGAGAATTTCTTCACTGATAAAAATCTTCAGCCAGCTCAGGCAGGTTCACATCTGGGCATGAGTGTTGTTCCTTGATTCATGAGCCTCTGGTACAATAGAAGGGTGTGGATTTCTGGGTAAACTTGAAAATCTACTAGAATAGAATTTTGAAATAACATGAATAAATTAATATTAGTTGATTGTCAAACACATTTACAAATTTAGCTTTTAGTATGAAATCATGGAGTAATATATTTTTCTACAAAACATATATTTTACTGATTAATAAATAAATAAGAGAATCCAGGATGTTGCTGCTGGAAACCTTACTGGCTTACTTAAAACAAAGTTTTGATAAAGCTTTTAAAGAACTTACATTGAATTTAATTATTCGTTAACTTCCTAAGATGATGAGAAACCCAAAAGACATTCTAGATTGTTTACACAGTCTAGTCAAAGTTAGGATGTGAGGAGATGAAGTCAATTGGCCAGAGTTTCAGGAACTGAGTCTCTTCTCTGTGAACTAAAACAGGTCAGGAGATTTTTCTGAAAGAATGTCTTCTAAATTAAAGAAGTACTGATAAAATGAGGGCAATTTAGTAGAGAAATGCAAGCTTGGGGAAATCATTTACAGCAATCTATAAATCTAGATAACTATAGTTAAGATTCCAGCTGATGTCTATAAACTTAATACTAATGTGCATTAAGCTACTTTGACACTGGTTATCAGCCGGTTTCATTAAAGATTGATCACTATTACATGTTTCTAAATTTAAATTTCACAGCACAGTAAGTATCTATCAAAGGGTAATGACTTTAGGTAATTTCGCAAAGTTTGTTTTTTTCTTTTAAAGAAAAAGAAAAACAAAATGTCAGCTTTCATTCTCTTTCCAGTCTCTCACCCTCTACACCTGCATGTGCCTGAAATTAAATCATTCATGGTATTTCGCCTTGATCTGAGGGAATATGTTATTCATACCTTCCTAAGAAGAGACAATTCTTTCTCATGAGAAGTTTCTTCAGTTATTGCATTGTTTCTTGGTGTGGCTTAGAAAAATATCCTTTGAACTCTTTGCCAAGGGAACTAACTTTATTGTCTATCCCCCTATTGGCTGAGCACCATGCTGGTTAAGAATGACTACTTTCTAAATTTAATCTTTCAGTTTGGGTACTAAATTAGTAGTTTTCATTGTTGGTGAACACTTAAAGTAAAATTTATATTTTCTGTGATTATCTGGTCTTTCCACAGTAACAATGGTACATTTCAGTGGAAAGCTCATTATCTATTCCTAACTTCTTTCATACTGATAAATCATTTAGGATGACAACAATGCCTGAATCATCTGCTTAGTAATTAAAATCAGGTATTAATTAGAAATGCAAATTTCTTATAGGAACCACTGAGTTACAGTTACTTTCTGATTAGAATAATTTCACAACTAACAATGTAAAATTACTAACATCTCTAAAATGATTTAATGTGAATGGTGTCATATGTATTGTGTTATATATTTTTCCTAAAAGAACTTGAAGCTTTAGGAAACAGTTAGCCTCAAGTTAGAACTGAGTCATGGAGATGGTTAGAGCTATATCTCGATTCCTTTTGTATCACAGATTTTCCTGAGATCATAACAGCCATACTAGTCACACCACTGACTGGCTGATACTCTCACAAAAACATTACCTCTCACCCTGTTAATTTCAACTCAAAATGAATCATTATTTCTAAATAAGACAAACTCATTTAGATGGTGACCTAACTAAGTAGTCTTGCATTATAGCGAAAACATGGTGGCATTAATAACTCAATCTCACAGTAAATTTATATGCCTGTTATGAGCAAGGCCATATTGTAAGAAACAGAAACTATCTCTAAGACTGTTTTTCAAGTGACCTGAGCTTGACCCTACAGTGCATATTCTCAACTATAGTCCCATGTATTTAATAATGATTGAATTAATGTCATGGCTTTAGGAAGAAGACATCTACAGGACATACCCACTCACTTGTATAAAACATGTAGTATAGGGAAGAGAAAGAAAATCCAAGAGTTGTAACATAACTACAGGTGGGTATAATCTTCAAATATACTTGTACTCAGTAGTGTTTAGGTCACCCAAAGGATACAACTGGAGAGAAGAATTGACTCTGAATGATGACTCGGACATGCTCATTGGCATAACTTGTACAAGTGGTGGTGAAAGCCTGGGAAAACTGGTTATATCTTATGGTCCTTCAAGAATCTTTGAGAGTTTAAGCAGAAATTACCAAGGCAATAATTGATAAGGCTTACCCCTGGTGACAAGTTTCCTCCAGAGTGTACCACCCTTTAGGTTGATTTTTGAAAGCAGAGTTACCAGCTGGGACCACTTGTTCAAGCACATAAACCAATGTGTGTATGCACTTTTATCCAAATCACACTTGTCCTTACTAGTTGTAATACTGACCACATGATATTTCACAAATTGGCTTCACATAGGAGTTTGTTTCTTCGTACTTGTTATTGTTGGTGCTTCAAAGCTTAACCTTGACTGATAAATCAATGTATCACTTCATACATTATTATTACATTTTTTAGATTATTAATATATCTTTAACTTTGTTAAAGATTATTACTGAGACTTATTATAGAAAATGGGAAAGAAATCAATAAACTGTTACAGCAGTAACTGGTCATATTTTTTAAAAATATTTACCACATGGGATCTTTCAATATTAAAACATTAAACTTTGGCTTCAATTTCCATTACTCAATGAAACAACTTCATTTCCAAAGATCGATGTAATTAATTTCATATCCATCCATACAGAAGTATTGGATACTCAAACTTGCCTCATATTTTTGGTAGTATTCTTTAGAAATTTTGCTTTTGTGCAGTTAATGATCATTAGTCACATTCATATTCCCTTTGAATAATGTTGTTCTTGTTGTAGTTTAGGTAATATGTTTGCAAATATCTATGAACATGTGATATATGTCAAAAGTGTGGGACCTGAGAAACAGCTCTGCATATAAGTGGTAACAAACATGCTGAACTTTACACTCTTCAATGTACCAGGAACTATGTGATTCAGAGTCAGGAAGAGATGGAACTAGGTAAGAAACACACACACACACACACACACACACACACACACACACACACACAGAGAGAGAGAGAGAGAGAGAGAGAGAGAGAGAGAGAGAGAGAGAGAGAGAGACAGAGAAAGAGACAGAGAAAGAGAGAGACAGACAGTGACAGAGGGACAGAGGAAGACAGAGAGAGGACAGGTTGTTTGTGTGGTATGACTAGAGATGAATGTAGGAAGCACAGAAACTTCAAAATCTGCCAATCTGATGATGTCTGAAGGGAGACTAGACATTCTAGTGTGATGCTTACCACAGACAGAATTTCCTCATTCTTGGATGTGATGCTGTATTCGAAGTATTTTAGCTGATTTATATATGCTTGTGAAGATTATTTGGGATCAATCACTCTACTTAATTTAAGTTAATAATAAATTTAACTGTATTGATAAGATATTTCCTCTGACACACTCAGACTTCTACTGAACTGAATAATTGGGAACCATCTTATAGTCATGCATAAAATATATGCTCACATATATATTAAAGAAACCTATATATTCCCTTAAGGAACACAGAATGGAATCCATCAAAAAGCGAGCACTATTACCCAGTTTGTGCTTCATACTTATGAGTTAAAAGCAAAGTAGTACTGAGCCAGCCTATTTTCTAGGAGAACAAAGGTTGCTTCTGCAATTAAATTCATGACTATGGTCTGAGCCTCAGGCATCTACCAGAGTATTCCATGCTGTTTTTGCTCCAAGTGTTAGTGTGGACAGGGCTTTAATAAAGTGACAGCTCGATAAATACAAAACAGAAGAGAGTTGAGTCTCCTAGTTTTAAAGTCAGGATCTATAAATGGGAAAAGTTTCAGAAATGGTGATTAAACCAAATTTATCTCTACTTGCATGCATGGAAATCTACAATCAAAAGATATTCATTATCTTCTGTAAATTAAAAATCATTTAGGCTAAGTTTAGAATATGCTTAAAATTTGGTACATTTAAAAAGATTGTTACTATTATATATAAGACTCTTACATTTTACATATGCATGCAATACAATTAGGGAGAAAAGAAAGTCATGAACTAGAAGAACAGGGGCATTGGTATATGAGCATTTGGGAATGCTGATAAGGGAAAGGAAAAATGGTACAATTATATTGAAGTACTAGAAATTGCAAAGCATTTTGATACCTATAAAGAGAAACTCTCAAATGTAAATAGGGTGTTTGAAAGCCAAAAATATGTTTCATATGCTGTTTTTTTTTTTTTTTTTCAGCAAAATAAAAGCTAACTAAATCACTTGTCTTAACTTGTTTAGGACTTATTTGAACCAGATATCATTTTAATTTTATTCTAAGATGATAATTATCAGTAGACTATCTAAACTCATTCATTTATCATTAAGCGTTGCCTTAAATTCCCTTCACCCATAGTATTATAAACATGATTGTCTATATATCTTCTGTCCTTATGGAACCTTAACATGATTAAATGCTTCCTTTTCAATTCTCTGTCTCACCACAACAGTGATCTAGACAGCTTATTAGAAAAAAAAATAAAAAAATCAAAATCAACAAACCAAACAAAAACAAAGGCAAATAGGCTGCAAGCATCATAAAGGGAGAAAGGGGATTGCCGACATAGAGCATTTTTGTAGCCTTTCCAATTTACTAATTGTGAGCATTTTTGGTGTGCAGCCAACTAGAAGACATACTGCTTTTAGGAGTTTAATCCCTGACATCTAGATCATGGGTAAGCACATAATTATAGCATCTTCCTCTTCCAGTAGAGGAAGGAAGCTGCTCAGCCAGATGAACGTCAATAGTGCCGGAATTGCTATTGAATAGAAACTCACCTTGAGTGGGAAGGAAAAAGTGCTGGTTGCTAAGCTACTGATAGGGTTTGCCCTTCCTCTACTGCATGGCCTGTCACTAGGTCAAGGCACAAAAGATGACGCTAAAGCTGACTTTCTTTCCTGGCTGAATGGTTTCATAGGAAGTGGCTCAACTTTTCCTCTTAATTAGTTGTCGCCCCTTACTATGCTCTGACTTTCACAGTCAGGGTTGAAGGTTGCAGCTGGAGGCACACTCCCTGGTGGGAGTGAAGTATGGAAAATGAAGAGGCCCAAATTGCTAGAACAGTCAAATCGGTACTCATTAAAAATGCATCCAAACATTACGGTTTTATAAACAAGAGCTTTTTAGTGATAAAAATATCCCACAATAAAAGAAATGTAGCACACCTCAAATGCTCTCATCTATTCCACGTGTATTGAGTGTATTCCTAATGGCAAAGTATTGTGAAATTTCTTCTCATGGGGTTGGGGCATAGAGATGAGCAACCTCTGGAGCTGATGGAGACAATCTAGATGAACAGCAAGCATGACTTCCTGTGATGAAGTACAATTGATGCAACAGCTCTGGCCCATTGACCTAAACCTTAATTGATTAGTGCTCACTTAGGATGAAGTTACTGCTGTCATAGTTACAGAGCTGATACAATCCTATTCAGCTCTAGGTCATTTTGGACTTCTGGGTTCCTGAGTTAAAGTTCACGGAGGATTTTGACATAAGAAGAAATAATATCTTTCCAGCACAGGCAAGAAAATTACTTGAAAACAATTTCTAAATATTTTATAACTTGCCGCCTATAGGCATTGGCTATGGTGTGGGGATAGAGTGGAGTAGTGGTATGCCTGTCACAGTAATTACAGTGACTCAGAGTCTTGCACTACATGGACAAGGAGCCCCAGACAGATATTAATAAAGTGGACACTAGAGAAATGTCATTGTTTGGACCAGTGGTGTTGGGGGTCATTCAAAGACTCCTAGAGTTGGAGTTTCCAACTGTTTGTTTGAGAACAATTCTGCCATTTGCATTACTTTTAGTTTGTTTCTTATAGTACACCAACTGTTACAGTGCCCTGTATTGATTACCAGAATACAATTAGTTAGAAAAGAAATATTTTTAAAATCCTGAAAATAAATGACAAGGCCATTATGCTGAGCCAGTGTTCCTTTATATAGACAAAGTGACTATTTCCTTGAATGCATTTTCAAATTATTTTAAACAACAAGTCACCATGTGGGATATAGTGGATTGAATTTTTTCTTTCTCATTTACAGTTCTCAAGCCCTGTGAAAATGTAAAGCATTATTTTTTCTATAGATGAAATAGAAGCTGAAATTAGTACCTCCCCAAACACACACACCACATGGGAGAGGTTTAGATGGAGTAGAAGGAAGGCAGGTTTATTGCCTCCACCAGTTCATAATAAAAGAAACATAGTTCATTTTAAGCAAAAATGTAGTAGTGATTTTAAATGCTCTCCTCACCTAATCATTCTAAAACCAGAACAAAATTTGTCTATATACAAGTAAAGGAGAATACACATTATTGATAACTTTTGGATGGCACCCTTCTTATGCATTTTCATCTAGGGAAAGTTTAGTAAAGAATGTTTCTGGCTCTACTCCTTAAAGTCACTCCTACCTGCATAGCTAAGTGCCAGACAATAAATAATAAACAGTGAGGTGCAGAGTAGGGGACAAGGCTAAAGGTTCAGCAAATGGTCATCGAGTGCCTTTTGAAGTGGTAGAATGTGAATGTGGAACCAGGAATAAAAGTTTCTTTTAGATAACTCAGAGAAAGTTATACTAGGGAAGTTTTCATACAGTAAAGAGTCAGAAACCCAGCTAGAGTATAGAAGGCAAGCAGGGGAGGAAATGACATCATGCCAGTAGTTTGCTAGAGAATAAGGAGATTTGTGAAGTCACAGAAGTTCTTGAGAGCATTTCCTTACTAATATGGTAGACTAATTTAGGTGTATGTTTCTGAAAGAACTTCACTGTATTTGTCTTTTGTGCCTTTTGTTTGCTTTGTTTTTATTTTTGTTTTTGTTTATTTGTTTTTAGAGGAAACCTGGATATTTTGTGAAGAATTAATTCTAGTAGATTTAAATGTCTATTTGCCTGGGTCAGGGTGGTTGATGATTATACAGGTATTCTTGTATCCTATATCTAGGTGGGTTTTTTATTTGTTTGTTTTGTTTTTTATAACCAACATTGTAGAAGATAATACAAAGAGTCCCTGTTAATTGGAATGAAACAGAACAAATCAATACAATACCTAAAGATAACAGATAGTTTCTTCTTCAATTACTTTCTCTGGGACATTGTTCTTTCTCTTCTCCAGCCTCAGTTTCACAAGTTAGCCTGTTTGTGTCTAAAGCCTGGCAGCTTTCAGACCAATCATAAAAAAAACACTAGGTGTCCTGGATTCTAGACCTTATGGCTCAGGTTTGAATTATACCATCCAAGCACCTTGTCTCCAACTTAACTAAAATCTTTCCACTTCTGTATCAGAAAAGTTGATTCATTATACAGTTCCTGTCTATGTTCATAATTTAAGGATTAGAGGAAAGGTGACAAAATAATGAATCTTATTTATGCCCTTGATTTTTTATTCTCATTCTTGTTTTGCTGATGTTCTAAAAGCCAAGAATAATATAGAAATACATAAGGATTATTGGAGTTTACAAAATGGAGAAAATGATTGAATGAACAGAATCATAATTGTGCATATATATATATGTAATGATTAAAATATACAAGAATATATACTACAAAAATAGCCAAAACTAATTTTATTTTTCACTTTCTTCCTTACTATGCATCTTTTAATCAACATTCTTGAGTGTCTGGATCATATTAAATTTAATTGGAAGGACTTATGAGAATCAAATATTGTAATTTATAAAATAATGGACACAGAAAAGAAAAATATAATGACACAGGAAATAACAGGAATATAGTAAGCACTCTGAGGAGACAAGGAGTCAGGAAACTTACAAGCTGACTTTGGGGTGGGAAAAGAAGTCATCATAGCAATTTAAATTTTATATCTCTGTCATTTATATTACATTTTTCACTTGCTTATGTTATAGTGTATAGAGTGCATATATGTAGTGTATGTGTTATATGTGGGTGTATCCATTCCTGTACAAATGTGCCAGACAGAGAAACACACTGAATGTTTTTCTCTATTGCTCTTTGTTGTGTTCTATTAAGATGGTGTCTTTCACTAACCTGGAGGTTATGTTTTTAGTTACACTGGTTAACAATCCTCCTTCTATGTCTTCTGAGACTTGTGGTTTCTGGGTTTTGATCTCAGTCTCAGCACCCTTTTATAATATGGGTTCTGGGGATTTATGGTCACTTCCTCATGCTTGTACAATACATACCCACTGAGCCCTCTCCTTGAACACCAAAATCATAATTTCTAACACTGTCATATGATTTACAGATAAAATACTTCTTTGTATTTGCAACTTTATATTAAATTTTATTTTAAGATGTATTTATAAGCCTAAGAGGAATTACAAGTGTTTAGGAAGTATTTTAATAATCCTGGTAAGGTGTTGATCATCCAATTCTAGGGTGATAGCTACAACAACATTTAGAACTGAAAATCTGAAATATTTTGAAGATAATTAAAGCAGGAAATAGTTGTAATTAGAAATAAAGAGTTAAAAATAGTTTTGCAGAATTTAAGCCCTCCGTATCTCTACATATGACAGCTTTTCATTGAAATGGGAAAAAAATGTAGGTACAAGTGGCTTAATGAAGGGACTGAAGTCTCATTTGTATTAGGTCACACAACTAAGTTTAAAATGTCAAACACATTAAATACATCCATGAAACACACTTGCTGGAGTCTGTTGGAGTACATATATGAGCTGAGAATCTATTAAGCCATGGAATGGTACATGAAGAACACATGAGAAAATTTTACTGGACCAGTTAGGTTTTCTGTGGCAGTCCATCATTTTAAACTCTGAAAGGGGATGGGAGTACTACACAGGAGTCTGAGAAAAAAAGCCTTGAGATAAGTTAAAGGTCGGTGACTGAAATTTCCTGAAAGTCAGAAACAAATCATTTCCAAGAGGAAAGATGTGAACACTGCTAGTAAACACTGTTGGGAAATGGGTAAAACAGGGAGCGTATGTTCCTTTTGGCAAGAGGGGAGTCCGAGAAAAATGTTGACAATAGCATTTTCAGTGGGAATAGTGCAGATGAAAATACAAATGACAATTAAATCATAATTGCGTAAGTGTGCAGAAAACATGCACACTTAAAGATTTTGTTATGAATATGAGACTGAAGTAGGTGGAGAGAGATAGAAATAGGGAATCTTTAAGATTATTGTTATTGAATTTTGGTATTTACTTACGTGGTTGTTTATCCTTATATGGATGCCTCCTCAGAGGCTCTGTCAGAGCCATACTGATACAGAGAAGGATGCTTGCAGCTAACCACTGGACTAAACACAGAGACCCAATGAAGGAACTAGAGAAAGGACTGAAGGAGCTGGAAATGTCTGCAGTCCTATGAGAAGAACAGCATTGTCAACCAACCAAACCTCCCACAGCTCCCAGGGACTAAAACACCAACCAATGAATTCCTATGGAGAGACCCATGGCTCCAGGTGCATATGCAGGAGAGGTGTAGATTATCCTGAAGCTGTTTGTATTTTAATGTTAATTCCACTTCCGAAATAAAGGCTGCATAGTCATATATTCTTGAGGTGACTTCATCTGAACTGTCAGATTTTAATTAGTAAAATAAAGGAAAAACACCCAGTGACTGGGTGGGGTGAAGCAGGTAGAGAGAAGAAGGTGGGAGAGGTCAGAAGGAAGGGTGGAGGTCTTTGCAATGTGGAGGTTCCCAAGGACCAGCTAGACCCAGGTGTGATTGATTAGTGTTAAAAAGCTATGAATATTAAGGATTTCATAGGTCTAATATCTCACACAGAAGGACAGTTTGCATCTTTGTCTATTTGATGCAAACTTGTTGTGTAGAGGGTTTGTGGATTGAGAGTTGAATATATAAACCTGTATAACAGGATATCAGAATGCAGAGTTATGTTTATGTGGGATTTTCAGGTAGAAAAACACCCCAGGACAGAGGCAGAGAACCGGCAGTGGGAAACTCACCAAGGGAAAGGAGTCTCTCAGATATAGAGAGACAGGGTGGCAGCTCAGACCATGCAGTAGGGGTGTACATGGCAAGAGCTAAAACCGAGCCTGAGGAGTGAGACTGCTGGGCCAATAAATAGATAAGCATATTTTATTACTTAATATTTACTGCAACACAGAGGATAGCATTCTCTGGCATCAATGGGAGGAGTGATCTTTGGTCTAGAGAAGGCTCCTTTTCTCAGTGTAGGGGAATGCCAAGGTGCTGAGGTAGAAGAGGATGGTTGGGAGATGGAGCACCTTCATGGAGGCAATAGGAGGGGAGGAGGGATGGGAGTGGGGGAGGGGATAACATCTGAAATGTAAATACAGAGAATATCCAAACAAACAAACAAAAACAAAACAAACACACAAACAAACAAAACAAAGACAGGAAAACTGCCCTGAGAGAGAACAGCAGCATTTTTATATTAAAATTAAAAGTAGTAATTGTGGAATAAAACTACAAAGTTATTTGAAGTTCTAACCACATTTGCAGATAAATAAAGTTAACAGAAAAATAAAGGCATTTCACCTGAGAAAATAATGAAGAGATGGAATGATGGGGAAATGCTAGACAAGTAGAGAGATTTATATGTTCTCAGACAGCTTAAATATTTGTTTGTGTAGTCTGTCCCAAAGTCACATTTTTGTTTGGTCTATGAATGCTAGCCCTGAGTTTCATACAGACATTTCCACAGAAATGTTTGCTGCTTACTATTAAGAACTGATTTAAATGTACTAAATAGTAGCACTCTATAGATACTGTTCCTGGAGAATTCTTAAGTTTTTCTCTCCTTATTAGACATTCAGTCAGGAACCCTTAGTTAATGCCTCCCATGACAGTACAGCTAATTGTCTGAGTAGATTTCTACTTTGTTGGGCTTCCTGCTTCTTAGGCAGTATTCATGACAGCATGACCAAATGATGAATATTAAAATCATATGAGTTGATGGCAACACATGACCCAACTTCCCTTCCTAATTTTGCTTTATTTCATTTGACTTGTCTCCACTTAAAAATGCATATTGACCTAATTATAAAAATATGGCTAAAAGGATAATTAATAGTAACCCAGAAGGCCTGTAGCCCTTGAATTGCTCAGTGATCTTAGCAATTTACTTTTCCTTTTAATCTCACGAGTGAGAGTTTGTTGATCTTGAATCTATGAGAACTGGGTAGACCATGTAATGCCAGCATAACGGATTTTTTAAAAAATCATTAAGTTCATTGGAAAAGGCTTACTCTGCATGAATTTTGCAACGTGAATAGCTTTGAAGAAACTTTTGCTGCTACACTAATTGGAGTTCTGCAGAGAAACAGAGCAGATAAGATAGAGAAAAATATGTATACAGAAAGAAGGCTTTTTATGGGAATGAATTCATGGAATTACGAAGATTATGAAATTCCATAGCCTGCTGTCTCCACGCTGAAGAACAAGATGATCAGTGTAATCATGGCATGGTCCACTCATAACGTTTATCCAGAAACTGTGTCTCTATTTTCAAATTATTTTCAGTATAATAATTTTTTAGATTAGAGAATTTTATACAATGTACTGATTATATTCAACTTTTGCTCTTCCTCTTACTCCTCCCAGTTCTATGCTCCTCTTTTTCTACTCATTTCCAAGTTTCTTTTTATTTTTTTTTCAAATAAATTCAAATTTGTACTACCCATATACTTCTGGATATAGACCCTTCAAATAGAACATGACCTACCTACCATGATCTATAATCTTAAAGAAAGGATGTCCTTTTTCTCCTTGAACCCATCAGTTTTTCATGGCTCCTTTGTTAGGGTTGGGGGTTCTAACAAAACCATGCTATAATGTTGCCTGACTTTATTGTGTGCCAGAAACTACAGGTATCATAAGCTCATAAGCACAGTGATTCTATCCTCTCCTAAAGACCCTTAACCACAGTCCTTTCTGATCTCTGACTTTTACCATCTCCCTGTCTCCATTTCCCAGGTGAACCATGAATCTTTGGACATAGTAAGTTGATATAGATTATCAATATGTGGGTGAGAATTTCATTGACACAGTCTATTGCACAAGGAAATGACTCTAATGAAGTTTGAGAACCACACTAATTTATGATAATTGAGATATAAATTTAGATTAAAGTATGATGCTATGTGCATTTAGCTGAGTATTAATAGCAGTTTCATATTTAGGACATGCTAACTTCCTGAACATGGGTTCTTACCCAGATTTATCTTACCAAGCATGTATATCTATCTGTGAAACAGGTCCTGAATCCAGCCAGAAAGTAATTGATAACCACATCATATTCATAACACTGTTAGACAGATCTGCATGTTTTGACAAAATAGTTCTTATTTTAATGTATTGTGCTCAAAGCAGCATAAGACTGTGGCTGACTTTCATCCTCAGTTGCTTTCATAATGCCTTCAGCAAATATGCAAGCTAGCCTAGGAGGAAAAGGTTGACGTACATATATATATTTCCTATTTAGGGCTAAACACCCCGTTTTGGTTTATTCCTTTGAACATGGAAAGTTTTAGGTCTCTGGTTTGATTGCAATCAACTGAAAAAAGAACACCAATGATGTGTGTTAAGAGATGAACTTAAAAAAAAACCCTCTTGTCTCTCTTGCCTCTCCTGCTCTCCCACCACCACCTCTCCTCTTCCCTTTCCCTCCCCCCTCTCCCTCCATGTGCTCATGGCTGGCCTCTTCTCTACTCCTCTACTCCTCTACTCCTCTCTCTCTCTCTCTCTCTCTCTCTCTCTCTCTCTCTCTCTCTCTCTCTCTCTCTCTCTCTCTGCCTCTACCACCCTCTTAACGCTCCCATGACCTGAATAAACTATTCTGTACTTTCTGTAATAAAAAAAAATGAAGATGAACTAATCTATGATTACAATAACCAGCGAGGAATCCATTTAGAAGAATAAAATAGTAGGTTTTTTGCTGGAAATTTTGATGAGTCTAGAAACTGGTTCTTCATTCCAATAAAGATTCCAAGTATGAGCTTCAGCCTGTGAAAGGGGCCTTAAATTCAATAGAAAGTGTTTAGTCACTGTGAGGATAGTCACACTCCATTGGGACCAGTGGGCATTTCTGGCCAGAACAGTCATAATGGTGGCTTGGAGGGTTCACATGTGTGCAATATGTGCGATGTACACCTTTCTCATGTGGTAGCATGATGTTTCTCTATTCCTTTCTTTTCCTTTCTTTTCTTTTTATTAACCAGCCCTACAAAGATTAGCCAGTAGAGAGAAACAATGAATGGAAGACCATCTTGGACTTTAGTATTCTGTGACTCAAGCATACCATGCTACCAATAATACCTTCAGTGTGTCACAGTCTGGAGAATATCTGAGAGTGTGTCAATGGCCTTTAAGGTCTGGTGGGGGGTGTTTCATCTATGGGACCTCACCTGTCAACAACTCTGAGGAATTGAACTCCTTCCCAATACTGGGAATTTTTATTTGTTAGCAAGTGATGTCTAGTAGGGCATTGCGACCCCATTACAAAATAATTCCTTTTTAACTTGTCGTAGAAATTTACTACTATAGAAACTACAAGATTCCAGGAGCAGACACTTAATGATAGTAGGTAATTAAATGTTATTGACTAAATCTGATGATTTTTAAAAAGTGGTAATCTCAATATTGTTAATCATATATTTATTTTCAACATGAAGTTTCCAATCGTTTATGAAAACAATTATATGCTTATCTTTCTTCATCTTGCTTTTATGTAAGTAAATCTTTCAATAATCTCAACATGGTGCTTTCTTTTTTTACTGAATAACTTTATTTTATAAAACAAAGATAAATGTACAATTTTTAAGCATTTTTGCATAAAAGTATACAAATACATTTTTTAAGGTTGTAATTAAGTATTTGTGGGCACATATACATACACATATGTATATATGTAACAATAATATAGAAAAAGAGGCTATTAATTTGAGGGAATAGGAGAGAAACTGGGAGGGGCTGTAGGGAGGAAAGAGGAATGTGATACAGTTCTATTTTAATTAAAATATATTCTTTTTATTCTTGAACTTCACACAGTCTGTGAGTTGTTTCTGGGGTGTTCAGAGCTTTCTGGGATTAGTATCCCATTATCAATGACTGCATATTATGTCTGTTCTTTTGTGACTGGGTTAATCTCACTCAGGATGATATTCTCTAGATGCATCCATTTTCTTAAGAATTTCGTTAAGCCACTGTTTCTGATAGCTGAGAAGTACTCCATTGTGTAAATGTACCACTGTTGATGGGATTGTAAATTGATACAACCACTCTGGAAATCAGTCTGGCGGTTCCTCAGAAAAAATGAACATAGTACTACCTGAAGACCTAGTTATTATACTTCTGGGCATTTACCCCAGAGACGCTCTAACATACAACAAAGATACATGCACCACAATGTTCATTGCAGCTCTATTTATAATAGCCAGAAGCTGGAAAGAACCCAGATATCCTTCAGTAGATGAATGGATAGAAAAACATGGTGCTTTCATTCTTTAGATTTTCTCTCACTTGAGCTAAGAACACTTTGAAAGATATTTAAATCTTGTACAGGAAATTCCAATATAATTTTGTAAAAGAAAAACTTGACTTGTATACATTACATATCTTAAGTATCATCCCTACTCTAAAGACACACATTTTCTCTCAGTGCAGATTTCAGTTTCACTAGTTGTTTTCCAGAGATGAATTTTCCAAGCTTAATAAACATTGATTTCTGAGTGTTTCTGACTGGGGTAAGATGCAATAAATTTAAGGGTCATGTTTTAGTCGCTTTACACATTGTTTCTCAGCAGAGCTGGAAATACTGGCCACCTTATGAATAAACATGTTATCTCCACATTGTATGAGTATAATTTTAAGTGTAAATGAGTACCTGTTTTTCAGATATTCTATTGACATATGCAGTGTAAAGAAATGTGTTATATCCACTCTAATGCTATTTTTCTCTTTTATATCTATGGAGCAGTAGAAATAAATAAATGAATATTTCTCTTCTCAGATGCAGTTCAGTCATTTCTCCAGAAATTTTTTTTTCCAAAAGTTCATTTGGCATTCTATGGATTTCTTACTTAGGACAGGATAATAGAATGGGTGTTAGTAGGGTGAGTTGTGTGATAACTAACTGTGTACCTCATAATGAAGCACTTTTTAATGAATTTTTATTGCCATAGCTTTATGAACATTCCATTTGGGAGTTCTTTCAATTTGAACATGATGTGCTTTTCCAGAGCCAGGGATGGCAAAGGTTAAATCCAAGCTTCCAGCTGTTTCCCACATGCTGGGTTTACAAAGGAATGTATCCAGCTTCCTTCCTCTGCTGGTACCTCCCCTATGTTCTTATCTCTTTTTTCCCTACCCCTCCCTTAGAATGACAGCTCTAACTAGGTCTCAGGGACTTGAGGCTGGTTGATAAGAGACAGGATGTGAATGGTTCCTCTGAATTGAAAATGTGCTTTCCTCCCATAGAAAGATACTAACGTGCACACAGAACCATCTCATTGACAGCATGATCACTTGACTTGGTGACTATAGCTAGAAGATATCAAACAAAATTTAAGTGGATAACAACATTTCCATTATTCAGATAGGAGGCTCAAATTATGTGGTCATATTTATGATCGGATATTAGAGAAAGGGAGAGAAGGATCAATAATTGTCTACCTAAAATCTAAAATTTCTATGTAAGAATTCTAGACCATCTGACTAGTGTGTACCACATGGGAAAAAAGGAGACTTTGTAGATGTTAGCCTCTGATAGACTTGAAAACTATACAAATTATCTGAGTAAATTCCATGTAATCATAGTCTTCTAAAGATGAGAATTTGACCTGACTAAATTTCAGCCTCAACAAATCTTTATTTTTTTGTAAAGTTTTAGGTGGCCAGAAATAAATACTGAGGTTAGTCTGGGGGGAATCTGTCTAGCCTTTGGAAAAGCCATATAGAAACTTTTATATAGAAACTTCCTAATATATACAACACCCTCCCTTCTTCCCTCCCTCTCTCCCTCTCTCCCCCCCCCCTCTCTCTTTCTCTCTCTTTATTTTTGTCTCTCTCTTTCTCTCTGTCTCTCTCTGTATACAATTTAAATGACATTACCATATAATAGAAGAGGGAATACACTAACTAGATATCATATGCTACCAAATAAGGTCTGATATAATGAGAATGGATTATATCCTTTTGAATTGCTGACTCAGACCCTTTGGATATCATTGACTGTTATCAATGCTATTGGTTACTGTCTACAATTTGACAGTAACATCCCAATGCTGAAGGAACAATATACTTATGTTATAGAAAAGGGACAAATGTCTCTCTTATCCAAATCTTCACTAATACTGCTAGCATTTGCACTATTAGGAAGTGCTATATATATTAGTAACAAAAAATGTAATTATCAACTTTACCTAACTATAACTCCTGCAAGCTACTGTCATACTCTGTCTTAAAGATATATCCACTAGTGTAGCAGTGGCATAAATGCTATTGGAATGACCAACTATGTAGAGAGCCATTTGTGCTGCACCCAAACATGGTGCCGGCTTCCCGCCGAGGAGTCAGCAAACAGAGCTGTTGCCCAGCCAAGAGACTTAGTGCACATGCGCCACATACGTCATAGCCTGCTCTTGGGGCATGCTAATGAGTTACTGGAGGGCGCACCAATCAGGTAGCAACACGGGTCTCCTGGGCATATATAAGCAGTGCATTTTTCTTTCACGTGGGGATACCCTGCTCAGAGTGTTGTACAATAAAGCTTGTTCGCAGAAGAATCATGTTGTTGCACGCCTTTTCCTGCCGGCGGGAAGTGGGGCGCTTGACACAACTATTTTTGCTTTGATTAAAGACATATTCCATAAAATGTAACCCATAATTAATAAGACTAATAAAGCCAAGGTCCAGTGATTACAAAGGTCATTGACCTGGGAGAAAATTTACTACTATTATTCTGCTAAATGAACATAGCAATCAAACACTGCTTAATGACATCACCACACCAACAGAGCTGGTCATTGCCCCCTTTTCATCACAGAAGGTCTTTTTTTTTTTTTTCAGTAGATGGCTATTAACACAGAGATCAATGAGTAGATAACTTGCAGAAAGAGAGAAAGGGAGAGATTTTGGAGTTTTCAGTCATTAATAGGGTATCTGTATCATACATCTACCTTCAACCTTCAGGAATCTTTGGAAGGTGAGGTAGAAAGGTTCAAAAAAAAAATGCAGAAGGTACTTAATTGTGAGAAAGCATCATTTTCAAGACACAATAATTCAGATGTACATACAAGGCCATGATTGTTGAACCACTGTGCTCAATAAATTAAATAATCTTAAGCCAGAAAAAAAAAGTAAGGGAAATATGTACAAAGTCTCACCCCCTATATTAGAAGATGCTGAGAGAAGGAAAATCAGTTTTCTCCCAATGGAGTGACATTTGGTTTATCATCCATACTCTAGAGTAGTCTGCATTTTCAGCTGGTATTATCATGTAAAATCTACAACTTCTGTCTTACTTGTATCAGGTTCTATTATTGATTCTTTGAGATAGAACAAGATGTTGGATGGGTAGAGAGGTGGGTGAATCAGGGAAATGCTGATAGATCAAAATGTACTGTATGCAGTTCTTAAAATATAAAGTAACAAACACTCCCCCTCTGCATTCACTCATGCCCATGTGTGTGCATCTGTGTGTGTGTGTGTGTGTGTGTGTGTGTGTGTGTGTGTGTGTGTGTATTTGTGTATCTGTGTTATTTCAATGTGGGTAATCATGATGATCAGAAGAGGACATCAAACATCTCATGATGTTGCAGTTACAGGTGACTGTGAACATCTTGATTTTGATCTAATATTCAGAGTAGTAAAAGCAGCAACCCCCTTAACTACTCAGCCATCTCAAAGAATTAAGAAGAAAACAGCAGTAATAAAACTTGGTAGTTCCTTTAATTTTTAATTATGTTTTATTTATTATTTGAAAATTTCATATATGTACACACTGTATATTTATCATATCCAGCCTACCATGGCCATGTCTTCTACAGGACAGTGATCTATTCACTGCCAACAGTTCCTCCTTATTAAGTCAGGAGCTATGTGTCCCCTCCATCTCCACTGGGAATAGATAGTATCATTCCTATTGGTCATTATTAACAGGTACTACAGTGTGAAATCTGAATATTTTGTGTCCCACCTCCTGAGAAACAACTTCCACCAGACTATGTTAGTCTGAAATGAAGTTGCTGACCAGTCACATTACATCAGTAAAATCAAAATTCTGTAAACATACAATGAAAGAGACATACACTGTGGACATGTTTTTATTTAAAAGTTCTGATGAAGAAATTTTATAGTTTCCTCATTAATGTTAAGATGATTGAGACACTTTGGTAAGGAATTAATAGAACTGTGGTGTTTGGGTGTCCCCTGTGAGAGTTCACTGTCTCAACATTTCACAAACCCTGAATAAGGCCCAAAGCATATGCCAGGCTGTTCCCGCAGTATGAGGCTCACCAGTTGACCACATCTGGAATTGGTAGACTGGCAAAGAGCAAGGGAGAGAGGGCATGGACTAGACTATTTCGTAACTGGGAGGAAGCCAGTGAGTGCCAAGAAAAATGGCAAAGCAAACACTTTGCTACTGACAGTCTGGATCCAGCTTTCTCGCCATAAAAGAACCACGGCAAATTGGCCTGGTACAGCTCAGAAAGCACTACTGAGAAGAAATAAGGCAGTGAAGGCTTGTGTTTATGAGGACAGATTAAAGGAATTTCACAAGTGTTACTTGGCTGTGCAAACATGAAATGAGAATGTAAACACTATGAGTAAATACATGAAAATTCTCAGTGATTGGGAGGGAAATGAATTGTCTAAGCAATGTATGGTCCTCGAGAATGGAGAATGGCCATCATAAGCTTAACTGAAGTAAAGAGAAATAATAATAATAATAATAATAATAATAATAATAATAATAATAATAATAATAATAATAAAGCTAAGTAATTCCCAAGCTAAAAGTAATGTAAAAAAACAGAAACATTAGCACATGGTACTTATCATTGGGCTATTCAGGGTGTATTTTGAGGTAGAGATGTTTTATTATGACCATAAGGCACTAGGAAAGTTTTAGCAAGTTTGTCGTGAAAAAAAGATTCTATGGCCTTCATAATGTGTTCCCAAAGTATTCTTCCTTCTCTACCTCATCTTGCTCCACTGTATTGTTGTTTATCTTCATTGAAAGACAAGAAAACCTACTCAAGTGAAAAGCAAAAGTTGTGTATATCTCCAACTTTCCTTTAGTTTCTGTTTTTTACTGTAATCTTCAATCACACACACACACACACAGACACACACACACACACAGAGGACTTGTCAGGATGAAATAACATCTGCAGCATAAATAAAAAGTGAATTAATAAAATACCAAATAAGTTCTTAACACTGACTCTAGAAAAACTACACTTAGGAGATGTCATATATACAATAATAGCAATAGTTTCTGCTAGTCCTGTTCGAGGCAGAAACATAGAATGCTGTCTACTGGCAGGAAAGACACATGAATCAAGACTGTACTGATTACTTTGATCTGCTCATTCAACAATATACCGTAATGTCAAAACATGCTGTATTCCATAAATACACATAACTACATGTTAAAGGTAAATACATAATAGATTTATTTAAAGGCAATGATATTTATTTTTAAAAAATCCATAAGATTATTTGATTCAGCTCAGAAACGTTGATTGCCAAATGATAAAATTGAGGTTATTGACATTCCTTATTCAGATAATGGCCTATGCAGCCAATACCTACGTGCCTAGTGCTAAATCCAGCATAGTCTTAAAACGAGGGACTCTGCAGCCTTCACTATAGTACAGCAGCTCTACATTATTCAGGGATAGAAGACTATACAGTCAATAAAATGCAAATCACTTCAAACAGTGAAAATAAGAAATTATTAAAATTAAAAGAAACTCAAATATAGCCACACTTACAGATTATGGATGATTAATTCATGATTAACACAAAAAGAAAGTTTTGCTAAGTCTTGATTGGTATGATAATGTTTGTGGTTCAATTTTATCAATGAGATAAAGTTACTGTAAAAGTATCTTTCTTTCCTTTTTTCCCTTTCTTTCTTCCTTCCTTCCTTCCTTCCTTCCTTCCTTTTTCTTTCTTTCTTTCTTTCTTCTTTCTTTCCTTCTTTCTTTCTTCCTTTCTTCCTTTCTTCCATCTTATTTCAGGATTTCCCTCTGTAATCTTGGCTGTCCTCAAACCCACTTTGTAGACTGTGGCTAGCTGTGCACTCAGACATCCTCCTTCCTTTGCCTCCTGATTGCTGGGACTAGAGCCCTGAAAACCTGCCTTTTTTCTTTTCTTTTTTTTTTCTTTTTCGTTGCTTTTCTGTTGCTTTTGTTGTTGTTTCTTTGAGGTTTTTGTCAATATATTTTGATCTTATTCATGTCCTTATTCCCCTTCCTCAAGTTTCACAAGCTTTGTGTTCTCTCTCTCTCTCCTTCCTTTCCCCCCCTCCCCCTCCCCTCCCCACAACCCATTCAGTCTGACTTGTGCTGTCTATGTAATCTTGGTATGTGGTCATGCACTGGAACATAGCAGACATGCAAGGGGCAGAACCCTTGAAGACACAGAATTATCTCTTTTCCAGAAGCTGTCAATTACCAATAGTTCTTAGGTAAGATGGACCACATGCCATTCTCTTCTCTCTGTGGCTTGATGTTGGTCAAGTCTTGTGCGTGTTGGCACAACCACTCGGAACATATATTTGCAGCTGTCCTGTCTAGAAGATACTGTGTTTGTGTGTGTGTGTGTGTGTGTGTGTGTGTTTATCCACCATGACAATGAACTCTTTTAGTATTTTCATCCTTTCTTCCATAATAATTTCAGATCTTCAGAGTAGGACATAGTACAGTTATTTCATTTAGGGCTAAAGTCTTCACAGTCTTTTATTCTCAGCAACCTTTCAATGCTGGGTCTCTGTGTTAAGTACAACTACTACTAATACTATAAAAAGAAGATAATTGACAAAGGTTGAGAGATTTACTAATCTATGGGTAATACAATAAGCTATATATTGAAGAGTGGGCCTTATATCCAAAAAGACTATGGTTGGCCATGTTGCGTGATAGTTGTGTTGTTAAAGCAATGGTAGCCATGCCTACTATGTAGGTCATTATGGGGATCTCAGGGCTTGGCTCATCTTTTGATTGATGACACTCCCTCCAGGAGGGCTTATATCATCTTCTGTCATTTTTTGTGCCTGTAGACATGTGTGCGTACAGTTTATTATACATTTTAAAGCATGCATGTGAACATGAAAGGATAACATGATGGTGCCTCTATCTTCCATCAACATATAGGTTTCAGAGACTGTACTCACACTGACTGGCTTGACAGCTAGAGTCTTATCAATTGAGATAGCTCATAAGCCCAAACCCATAACATTTCCTAAAGATTTTAACATTTTCTTATTTGTATTGAGACATAATATGATATCAGTACTTTAGAAAGTAGAATTTGAGAGCACTCTTTCTTCAAAGGGATAGATTGCAGGCATGTGTGGTGCTTCCTTTGGTGGTTTGAGGCAGGAAGATTTGAATGGGGTTATATTCAGATTGAACTATATACAGAGATCCTTCATAAACCATAAAGAATGCAACAACAGTTACAGAAGTTCACAGCACTTACATTTGAAACTGATAACCTCATATTTTACACATTAAAAGCCATTAGTTGATGTCTCCTTTCTTAGTAGTTATTCTCTTTGAGTATATTATCATTGAGTTATTTATTTATTTTAATTATATGAAAATTATCCCAAAGTCAGTTTGATGTATTGGTATATGCAAGTAATCACCCCTACATTTAAAAACAAATGCAATCAAACAAAAATATGTCTATGTATATGTACCCACAAATACTTAATTACAACCTTAAAAAATGTATTCGTATACTTTTATACAAAAATGCTGAAAATTTGTACATATATCTTTGTTTTTTAAAATAAAGTAAAAAATAAACAAATAAATAATCATTTATGTCTTTATTAAACTTTATTTAGACATGTGTCTCACTACAGGTATTCTTGTGGTTCAGTAACTATGTAAGTCATCTGTGTTTGCATTTTTCCTTCCCATACATTTCTTCATTTTTACAATTTTCTATTACTGTGCATAGGTTGTTTGCAAAGAACCCGAGGTCCTCTTCAAAGCCAATAATTATCTTGTTTCAACACAAAAAATGCAGACTCATGTGGTTTGCACCAATGGATTATACCATTCTGTCAAAACACTTTTAAATTAAATTTATTTATTTATTGTCTTTGCAACCCAATTATCAGCCATTCCTTTCTTCCCAGTACCCTGTCATGCAATTCTTTTCCCTATTTCACTTACCCCTTCTTTTTGAGGGACTCCTTTATGTATCAACAACCCTCAACAACCCCCCCCCCACCCACATATCAAGTCCCTGCAGGACTCGGTATCTCCTCTTCCATAGAAGCCAGACAAGGCTGTCCAATAGGAATTTCAGAGTCTTTTTGATTGAAATTTCCCTATGACTAAGGACATTGAACATCTCTTTAGGTGCTTCTTAACTATTTGAGAGATGTTCATCTGTAAGCAAGAACATGGCTCAGTTTATTTCTGGTTATCCTTTTCACAGATTAGTCAACTGCATTTTTCTGCCTAGTATATAAAAAGATTGAGCTCCCTGGATCTAAAACACCAACCAATGAGTACCCATGGAGGGAGCTGCAGCTGCATATGTAGCAGAGGATGACATTGTCAGGCATCAATAGGAGGAAAAGACCTTGGTCCTGTGAAGGCTCATTTCACCAATGTAGGGGAATGTTAGGGTTTTGAGTTGACAGTGGGTGGTTGGGAGTGGGAGCATCTTCACCGAAGCATGGAGAAAGGAGAGGGAGGACTAAAGGGGGAAGGGGATAGCATTTGAAATGTAAATATGTAAAAAATTCAATAAAATGAAAAATGTTTTTATTTTTGTCATTATTATAATCACAATACTTTCAATGAGACTATTACCAGTATAATATTTTCTAATGTTTTTTATATACCTTAAATCAGACTTGCCTTTAAATCTATACAAAAGCTAAAATTCAAGGCAGCAACTGCAATAGCAGCAACCATGGCCCAAGGAGGAGGAGAAGAAGAAGGAAGAAGGAGGAGAAGAAAAAAATGATGTTAATAATTACCACACAATATTAAGTAAAGCTTTGCCATATGCGTGATAATTTTTTGTGTACATTGAGCGTAAAAGTGAACTCCACTTTTATTCTAATATTCTGTATTAGAGCTATAAATTTTCAAGTGACAATGTCCTATGTAAACCTCAATAGAACACAGGTTAATGAAAAAGTGGAACAGACAAATGGCCATTAACAATGTTATGTACATGCTGTGTGCATGCACAGAAAGATACAAATTTCCCCTTATCTTTGATTCTCTATGTTTCCTTTAGTGTAACAAATAGGAACATTGCCCCTTTTCTATAAGAGCTAAGAAAATGGAAAATGGTTGCTCAATGATTAAAGACAGAGAGTTGATAAGAGTAGCAGTTTTCATTGTATGCTCAGGATGAAATTGCTGTGTATGTACTACATTTAGCAATTTGAGAAATTTCAATGAAGGTTTTCTTAATGCCTGAGTTGAGTTGATTTCTAATCCTCCAGAGAAGCAGTGGAAACTTGCTCTTCTCTCTCAACATCTTTATCTGTTTTCGTTGATGACTTAATTACAGCTGTTCTAATTATATTAAAAAGGAACCTCGCAGAATTTGAGTTTGTGTTTCTCTGATGCCTAAAGATATAAATGTATAAAAATATGCCATGGCTATTTGGATTTCTGTCTGTTCATTTCATTTAACCATGAATTCATTGGAAGATCTCATTTTAAACCTGTGTATTTGTGGCAGGTAGGGTGCTGTGTGTGAATAGAGGTCATAAAACAGCATAAGAATCATACAGAGAAAGAAAATCTGAAGTGGGTGAGAAAAGCAAAACATGGCAACAGGACACAGTGAATAAAAGTTCTCAAACTGAAGATGCACAAGCCACTGATTCTTCCAAAAGGATGAGTGGTTGATGAGAACTTCTATGAATAAAGAGTTTGGGACATTGTAGGCCTAGACACAATTCATAGTTTATCTTAATTTATTGTTAACTTCCTGTTTAGCCATTTCTTTCCTATTCACAGTTGTCTAACCTTAAATCCCTGTGACTATCAGGTGAAACATTTTGCAACATATTAAAGACCACTAGCTTCTACCACCCTAACATTAAGATTATTGTTGCAAAGTTTCTGAGTCATCAAAGAGTCCAGCCTTTCTCTAACCTAACACTCTAATTATCTGATGTTTTCATCTATATATTTTAAAGGTATCTGAACTAAGAATTCTCCTTGTTCTTTTATTATAAAACTTCAATATACTATTAACATGTTGGAATATGGGTTTTGCAGAAACCAACAACTGTGTTTTCAAGCCAAGATCAGTCATATTTGACCTTAAAATAAGCTATGCCACGTTCTGCTTGGGATGATAACTGTGTTTGGGATCAATCACATATGTGTCTTGAGATCAGAAAGGAAGCTATTGAGTGAGGGAGAGGAGCAGCAAAAAGGAGGGAGATGGAGAGACATCTGAAATGAGAGACCCTTTATCTATTAAATATCAGAATGAAACCATTACTTTTTATACTAATTTTAAAGAATAATGAGAATTTATATGATGGTAAATTACAATTTAATTTAATGTAATAGTGTTGAATTATATAATTATTTCATGAATTACTATAACACTTTCATCCTATGGACAACAAGAATGTTACAATTTCATGAGTAATACATTTTGAAGTCCAAATTCAAGACTAGACAGACTCGTGGACAAGTAATAAATAAGCACAGTCCTTGAGCATCCTTATGAAAAATGGCTACTGACTTCAGCACTGAAAATGTCAAATTATAAAGAAAACTATTAGACTAAAAATAAGTAGAAGGAAAAGTGCATAGAAATTCTTCACAATGAGGATAGTTTAGAGCAGAGCAGAGGGAACTTGATTCCTCACTTGGAAGTTCTGCTTAGATG
Source organism: Micromys minutus (assembly GCF_963924665.1). NCBI lineage: Eukaryota > Metazoa > Chordata > Mammalia > Rodentia > Muridae > Micromys > Micromys minutus. The sequence goes on from NC_137976.1 coordinate 10,096,053, forward strand.
GAAATTTAAAACTTACAAAAATCTTATCCACTGTTCAGTTATCAAGGGAACTGAAAAATACATAATAAAGGAGTTATGACACATTGTGTAGCACCTACAGATTCCATGAAATCATGCAGAGATTACTTTTGCAAAGCGGATTCACTGGAGACTCACACACATGACCAACAGGAGGACAGATTATACCATACCTGACAATGAAGCCAAACAAACCATTTTGTATACTACTAAATTTTCATGGGTGGAACATATAAATCTTTAAATCATATTTTAGGTATCTTTAATAAAATGTGTATATTTTCATTAGAATCTATATGCTCTACTGATCCCGATGAGGTAAACTTGCTTTAAAGATTTCCTGAGCCCCGAGACCCACAGGAAACAGTTAATTCATAGTCAAAAGCCTTTGATTTTGAGGACTGAGACTGGATGAAGTCTTATTAAAGACACTGTAAAACGTTCATCTTCTAGTTTATACATAATAAGCAGGTTGGATGTTCACTATTGTTGTATCAAAGTCTGGAATAAGCTGTGTAAGGAGCAGGGTTTAAGCTCAGTTTCAGGCTAACATGTCGATGTTTTATACAGCAATGTACATCCTGTTAGTTTAATGACAACACAATTATTGATTAAGTCCATCAGTTTCCAACACATATACACAGAGAACGTATATAAGTGACACATCCAATTTAATATCATGATTATCATGTCCAATGTGTGTGACAATCAGCAGAGAGCTTTTACTTGGTATGGGCATCCTTGAGAGGGTTAGGCATTCTGCATAGTAAACCTTCCTTGTGAAACCTTCCTGTGCCTTGTTGCTATGGCATCATTTTTCTGAGCTCCAAAGTCTTTGTGAGTCCTGATCCTTCTTCAAAGGCAGAATTAGGATTACTGAACCTTCATATCCGGTAAACCAGGAGTTACAATGTGCATCTTCCTTAACTACAGGCTGTGACGACATTTTACAATATGCTGGTGTTTGGGGATGCATCAAGATAAGTTTGTGTTGTTTACATGATATTTAATGAAAGAAACTTGCAGAAGTTAAAACTATAGTGTTTAAAATAATATAGTCTTATATTTGTGTAGTCAAACATACTTTTATATATGCCATGGGAATCACATAACTTTTAGAGTCTAACTTTGAAATTTCCATGAAGTACCTCTTTTCCCCTAAAACAGTTTAGTTAATATCAAACTATGTGTTGGGTAACATGTTTAAAAGTTTAATTTCCTGAGAAGGTATTTGGGGTAGATTTTGAATGGTTTAATGATCTGCAAATACAGCGGGAGGAATGAGCCAAAGGTGGAAGAGAGAAACTTAATCAGAAAACATGGCGGTGCTTTAGCAATAGTGCAGCTAATTGTTCAAATATTAAAGCATAACCCACATTTTCTATTCATCCTAGAATATTGGACCAACTCTTAAAAACATTGATTTAGATAAAGAGAAACATTGAAAGAATGAGAGAAAAAAAAACAGAAAAAAAAAAATGAAGAGAAACAAAACATGTTAAAAGGTAGTATCCTTAAATAGCTCCATTTGATTGCAACAAAAGAGAAAAAAGAAATCACAAAATAGGAACAGGACCATTCATGAAGAAGAGAGGCCAAGGTTTACTCAAGCAAAGGGGAATGTCTCTTACAATTCCTTTGTATTATAACTCAGATGAACTTATCCCCAAGTAGAAAACAAGATAACCTGCTTTCTCAATAGCTTTGTTACTCTTATTTTATTTTGTTATACAATTTTTACTTCCTTTAAATCTGTATTTATTGTGGTAAGAGTCATAATACATTCATTTTTCCTAATACCTCAGTGTTATCCACTTATTAAAATACATTAAAAAATGGCTATGCTGAGATATCTGTTTTCCAGGCACATCTGTCCACATCCTTCTCCCTTCTCCATGTTAAAACACAAGTCTCTTGCCAGGGAACAATCTTGCACAGGACTGAGTCAGAACATCTGGATTCTGATCTCATGGCCCTGGGAAGATAAGCAGAAAATAAAAATTGTTCTGAATTCCCAACGTCTTCACTAATAGGCATTTTGTAAAAGAATAATAGTCCCTCTGGGCAATGAAAAAAAAATGACTGAAATGATCACATTTAACCCTAAACCACTTGAAAAAAATCAAGCAGGATTGCAGACAGTTTGAGTCCTGGGTGTTTATCTTCAAACTGAAGACGTGACAGCAAGAATCAGTCACAGAAAGACTCAAACTTTTGGCACTTGAAAAGAAATATTTATTTTGGCAAATTAGAAAATTTCAGTCTAATGACTTGAACAAGTCTATTTGGAAAACACGAAATACTGGGTTACAAAACCATAGCTGCACATGCAAATAGGAACACATCTGCTCAGCAGGAATGCCTGCTGCAGAGGCTCAAGTCAAAAAAACATGGGTACACAGTTATTTTTTTCCATTTACAAAAAAAAAATAAGAAAGTATTGCAGTAGACAGATACGTAAAGTAGCTGAGTTAATTTACTGGCCTGGATTGAGTACATGTTGTACCTTTTTGTAGGACACTGTCAAGGAAGCAGCATTTGCAAACAGAAATTCTGTGACTTTAAAAGAAACTAAAGACAAATGCTTTCTGCTGAATTTCTCCCCAAAACATTGTATCTTTCTAATAAAATATGTAAATTCCTTGCAATTGGCTGGATGAGTTTAACACATTTAGGCTGATTATCAGCTTCTCATAGGTTACCTGCATTTCACGAATTATTTGCAATATAATTGCACATTCTAGCGGCATGTAATTATTTTAGTCTGAAACACTTTATAATACAATTTCTTGGGATTGTAAATGATGTCAATAAAACTAAACAAATCAAAAATTCCATGTGGCATGTTAGACTATGTAATAAGAAAAAGCCTGACAGGTACAGGGGATTTCCAAGTATTTTTATGGCAGCTGAACTGTAACCTGAGGTCTCAGACTTTTCTTCCCTGTATTTTTGTTGTTTAGTGTGGGCCCAAAGGATGCTGCCTAAATAACTCATACAAAGGAGCACGGCAGAGCTGGATTGCCTCTTAACAAGACCATGTCGGCTCACTCACCATGACAAGAAATTTATACATGTGTCTTTACCTGCTTTCAGATCTTTCTCCTGCTTCATATATTTGTAGAGCAGGTGAGTACATTTACCAGCATGGAAGCTCATTGTGGATGCTCCCATCTCTAAGGGCAAAGTCAGAGGCCTCAAGAGCAAGCTGAGAGCTCAAGAGGACTTTCTTTTCTGCAAAACACACAACTAAGCAACAGCTTTCCTGTGTAATTGAAACAAATTTCCTAAGAAAAAAACAAAGATAACAATCTCTCAAATAGGTTAAAAAGTAAATGTATAAAATACCTAGGGATAAACTTAAGCAAAATGTCTACAGTGAAGCTGTGAAACACTAACAATTGATTGAAGAAGACATAAGTGCCTCCATGCTACTGGAATGACATAATTTAATATTATGAAAAGGCTTTTGTTAGCAAGGGCAATCTACAGACTCGGGGAAACCTTATTAAAATTCCATGATATTCTTTACGGCTCTAAAATAAACAATCTTAAAGTTAATATGAAACCATATATCTCCACAACAGCCAAAGAAATATTGTAAGCAAAATATCTCCTGTAAGACGTATCTCAATATCTGACCTCAAGTAAACTACAGATCCTTAGTTAAGATGACAGCATAGTTCTGTCCCCCAAAATGTTTAGAACAATGAAGTATAATGAAGGACCCAGAAATAAATCTATATGGTTATAATTAGCTAAACTTTGAAAATATTAACAAAAGCATGTATTAGAGAGAGAGGGTGTGAGAGAGAGAAAGAGAGAGTGAGAGAAAATGAGCAAGTATAATAGTTATACTGTCTGCATAATAATGATTTTGTAAAACACATAAGGATTAAATATTATAAAAGCTGCCAGCAACAGCACTGATCACTGTGGCATGCTTTCCAAAGCAGTCTGACCACCAACCTTCTTTCAAATGACAACATATTTTACAGTATATATATATATTATATGCACATTTACTTGTAATAACATTCTTTACAGTGTACACACATGTGTGAATGTGTATGTATGTATATGTGTATGTATATGTAACTATATTGTGTTAAGAGAATTTGTCATTAGAAGATTGGAGGAGTAGGTTCTATACAATGTCTATGAGTATTATTTTTGCACATAATTAAACTCCTCAGAAAAGAAATTTATAAAGGAAACTTAGAGGGAAGTTGGTGAATTCAGGTTATAGATTTTACAGCACTAAAGGAAAATAGGAAGGTTAAATTGGAATCTATGTATTCTATTTGTTAGTATATAAAGCAATAGTGCTTACTGTGCCATTTTTATTTCTGCATATACATTCTATATGTGCTCTTAGTAACCACCACACTGCTGCTCCCATTTACACTTTTTTCGTGCTTCTCAGGTATATTGTACCTTTAAACTCTCCATCAGCTAGAAAGACAAACAGCATCCCAGGGCAGGAAGCTTCTTCCCTCTCTCAGGCCCCCTTCATCTCTTCAGTTTTATATATTACCTATTTTGATTTATAGGGTATTATAAGCTGAAAGCAAGGTAAAAAACCCTCTAGACTTTTTGAAAATATAAAGTAGTCTGGGATCGGGTACTTTCCAGTCCAGGGACAGGGTTCTGTGACCACCAGCAGGACTCAGGACCTGCTAGCAGACAGCTCAGCTCCCAGAACAGTTTGGCAATTCCTATAAGACCTGAGGATCAATTAGTCAGCCAAGCACCTGGACCAGCAATCCAGGGAAGATCTCCTGGAATCTCTCAGATCACAGATAGTGTGGTACACACTGAGATCAAGTCCTTTCTGGCCCAGGGAGAGGGCTGTGTGACCACCAGCAGGACTCAGGACCTGAGGGCAGATAGCTGAGCACCCAGGACAGCCAGAGCTCACAGTGACAAAACAGAGTCAATGCCATCTGCCTGCTCACAAAGAGCCAAACACCCAGGAGCAATCTCCTTCCTGAGCTCATGGGCCCTCAAAACCACAGGAGAGACAAGCTCCAGTCAGAGACAACAAGATTAACTACAATCACAGATAACCAAATGGCAAAAGGAAATCACAAGAACCTAAGCAATGAAAAGCAAGAATATCTGGCAACACCAGAACCTAGTTCTCCCAAAAATGCCAGTAGTAGATTTCCCAACACACCAGAAAAACAGGATCTAGACTTAAAATCTTACTTCATGATGATGATGGAGTTTCTCAAAAAGCACATGAATAACCCTTTAAACAATTACAGGAGAACTAGGAGACATCACTCAAAAAACTACAGGAAAACACAATCAAACAGATGAAGCAATTTAAAATGGAAATAGAAACAAAGAAAACACAAAAAGAGACAACCCTGGAGATAAAAAACCTAAGAAAAATGAGGAGTCATAGGTGCAAGCATCACCAACAGACTACAAGAGATAGAAAAGAGGATCTCAGGGGCCGAAGACAACATAGAAAGCATAGACAAAACAGTCAGAGAAGATGCAAAAATCAAACTGCTCCTAACCCAAAATGTCCAGGACACAATAAGAAGATAAAACTTAAGGATAATAGGTGTAGAATAAGGCAAAGAATACTAACTAAAAGACATAGTAAATATCTTCAACAAAATCAAAGAAGAAAACTTCCTTACCCTTAAGAACAAGATGACTATGAACATACAGGAAGCCTACAGAACTCCAAATAGATTGGACCAGAAAAAAAATCTTCCTGACACATAATAGTCAAAACACCAAATGTTCAAAACAAAACAAAAAAATACTAAAAGCACTAAAGGAAAAATTACAAGTAACATATAAAGGCAGACCAATCAGAGTTATATGTGACTTCTCAACAGAGACTATGAAATCTTGAAGATCTTGGACAGATATAAGACTCCAAGAGTACACAAATGCCAAACAGGGTTACTAAAACCAGCAAAACCCTCATTTAACATGGATGGAGAGACCAAAGTATTCCTTACACAACATCTGACTACAAATTAGCTCTACAAAGGAAAATAAATGGATAATACAACACAAGGAGGGAAACTACAACCTTGAAAAGCAAGAAAATAATCATGCAAGAAAACCAAAAGAAGAAACACACAAATATAATTCTACCTCTATCAACAAATATAGCAGGAAAAAAAAAAACAATTAGTAATCCTTAATATCTCTTAACATCGTTGGACTCAATTACTCAACAAAAAGACATAGCCTATCAGACTGGATCCAGCCCTTTACTGAATACAGGAAACTCATTGCAGAGACAAAGACAGACACTACCTTGGTAAAAACTCCTCCAAGAAAATGGTTCCAAGAAAGAAGCTGGAGTAGTCATCCTAATATCAAATAAAATAGATTTTAAATAAAAAAAAAAGATAAGGACACTTGATACTCATCATTAGAAAAAATATATCAAGATGAACTCTCAATCCTGAACATTTATGCTCCAAATACAAGAACATCCACATTCATTAAAAAAAAAAACCTACTAAAACTTAAAGCATATATTACACCACATACATTAATTAATGGTGGGAAACTTCAACAATCCATTCTCATAAATGGACAAATCATAGAAACAGAAACTGAACAGAGACACAGCAAAACTAGAGGTTATGAACCAATTGGAATTAAAAAAACATCGACAGAACATTTCATCCTAAATAAAAGAATATATCTTCTCATCACCTCACAGTACCTTCTCCAAAATTGAACATATAGTCAGTCACAAAACAATCCTCAACAAATATAAGAAGATTGTTATACTCCCATGCATCTTATCAGATCACTGCAGACTAAGGCTGGTCTTTAATAACAACAAAGATAACAAAAAGCCCACATACACATGGGAGCTGAACAATGAATTACTCAACAATAGCATCCTCAAGTAAGAAATGAAGAAAGAAATCAAGGATTTTTTTAGATTTTAATGAAAATGAAAGAACAACATACCCAAACTTATGTGATGCAATGAAAACAGAGCTAAAAGGGAAACTCATAGCTCTGAGCATCTCCAAAAAGAAACTGGAGAAAGCATACACTAGCAGCTTGACAACACAGCTGAAATCTCTAGAACAAAAAGATATAGAAACACCCAAGAGGAGTAGACAGCAGGAAATAATCAAACTCAGAGCTGAAAACAACCAAATAGAAACAAAAAGAACTATACAAAGAATCAATAAAACCAGGAGCTGGTTCTTTGAGAAAATCAACAAGATCGATAAACCCTTAAGGAGACTGACAAGAGGGCACATGGAGAGTATCTAAATTAAAAGAAATCAGAAATTAAAGAGATCAAGTAACAACAGAAATAGAGGAAATTCAAGAAATCATCAGATCCTACTAAAAACCCTATGTTCAACAAAACTAGAAAATCTATAGAAAATGGACAAATTTCTAGACAGATATCATGTACCAAAGTTAAATCAGGATCAGATAGATCATCAGAAGTCTAACAATACCCAAAGAAATAGAAGCAGTAATTAAAAGTCTTCAAAAAATAAAAAATAAAAAAATCCCAGGACCAGATGGGTTCAATTCTATCAGACATTCATAGAAGACCTAATAGCAATACTCTCCAAATTATTTCACAAAATAAAAACAGAAGAAACAATATCCAGCTCATTCTTTGGAGTCACAATGACATTCATACCTAAACCACACAAAGACCCTACAAAGAAAGAGAAAATCAGATCAATTTACCTTGAACATTGATTCAATAATACTCAATAAAATCATTGCAAAACTAATCAGAGAACACATCAAAATGATCCCTCACCATAATCAAGTATGCTTCATCCCAGTGATGCAGGGATGGTTCAATATACAGAAATCCAACAACGCAATCCTCCATATTAAAAAATAATATCAAAAAAAAAAACATGATAATCTCATTAGATGTTGTGAAAGCATTTGACAAAATTCAAAACAGCTTCAAGTTAAAAGTCTTGGAAAGAGCAGAAATCCAACCATAACTAAACATAGTAAGAGCAATATACAACAAACTCATAGCAAACATCAAAGTAAATGGTGAAAAATATGAAGCAATCCCTCTAAATTCAGGGAACAGACAAGGCTGCCCACTCTCCCCCTACCTATTCAATATATTACTAAAGTCTTGGCCAGAGCAATTAGACAACAAAAGGAAGTCAAAGGGATACAAATCGCAAAGGAAACACTCCAAATATCACTATTTGTTGATGATATGATCGTATACTTAAGTGACCTCAAAAAATTCCACTGGAGAACTACAGTTAATAAACAACTTCAGAAAAGTGGCTGGATATAAAATTAACTCAAACAAATTAGTTGCCTTTCTATACTCAAAGGATAATCATTATCATGCTGAGAAAGAAATTAGGGAAAAGATACCATTCACAATAGTCATGTACAATATGAAATATAATAGTGTGATGCTAACTAAACAAGTGAAACTATGTATAACAAGAACTTAAATCTCTGGAGAAAGAAATTGAAGAATATCTCAAAGATGGAAAGATCTCCCATGCTCATGAATTGGAAAGATTAACAGTAAAAATGGCCATCTTGCCAAAATCAATCTACAGATTCAATTTGGTTTCCATCAAAATTCCAACTCAATGCTTTATAGAATTGGAAAGAGCAATGTGCAAATTCATCTGGAATAACAAAAATCCTAGGATAGAGAAATCTCTTTTCAACAAAAAGAAAACTTCTGCAGGAATCACCATCCCTGACCTCAAGCTATGTTACAAATCAATTGTGATAAAAACCACATGGTATTGGTACAGAGATAGGCAGGTAGATTAATGGAACAGAATTGAAGACCCAGAAATGAACCCTCACACCTATGGTCACTTGATCTTTGACAAAAGAGCTGACAATACTCAATGGGAAAAGGACAGCCTACTCAACAAATGGTGTTGGTTCAACTGGCAGGCAGCATGCAGAAGAGTGAAAATAGAGCCCTTCCTATCCCCTTGTACAAAGCTCAAGTACAAGTGTATCATAGATCTCCATATTAGACCAGGTACACTGAAACTGTTAGAAGAGAAAGTTGATAAAAGTTTAGAGCACTGGCACAGGGAAAATTTCCTGAAAAGAACAACAATGGCTTATGCTCTAAGATCAAGAATCGACAAATGGGACATCATGAAATTGCAAAGTGTCTGTAAGGGTAAGGACCCTGTCTAAAAGACATAATGGCAGCCAAGGGATTGGGAAAAAATCGTTACCAGCTAATGGTGGGGTATTCTTGCTGGCATGAACCAGATAGAGGTGCCTCCTCAGGGGTTTCTCAACAATCATGCAGCTGAGTGGGCTTGCAGCTAATCATCCAACAGAGTATGGAGACCCTGACAAGAGTGCTGAGGTAGGGATGGGTGAGAATGAAGGTGCTGAAGGTGGTTGTGGTCTCATAAGAAGAACAACATTGTAGACCAACCAAATTCTCCACAGCTCCCATGGACTAGAACAGCAACCATTGAGCACACATTGAGAGGCTCACGGCTCCAGGTGCATATGTAGCAGAGAATAGCAGTGTCTGGCATCAATGTGAGAAGAGACCTTTGGTTCAGTGAGGGCACGCTTTTTTCCAATGTAGAGGAATGCTAAGGAACTGAGTTGGAGAAGGTGATTGGAAACTCGTGCACCTTGGTGAAGACAAGAAGGGGAACGGAGCTTGGTGGGTGAGAGGGAATGGCATTTTAAATATAAATACAGAGTATCTAATAAAAAATAAATTATAAAGCCCTCCCAAAAAAGAAAACATAATGTAATCAAGTAATTTTTTCTTCCCTTTCCCCTTCCTTCAAATGCTCCTTTAGAATATTTCTCAGTTTCCAAATCCATAAACTTATTTATTTATTGTTGTTGTATACACACACACACACACACACACATACATATAATGTGCTTAGTCCCTATAATATTGCTTGTGTACTTCAGGGATAAACTTGTAGCATTAGAAAACTAGTTGGTGTGCTCATCCCTTTTGACATATGTTTTTTTACAAACGTTTGTTGTTTAGAAAACTGTGACTAACTAAATATATAATCTTTAAAAGATATCAGGCAGGTACACATACTACTAAGAGAGAAAAAGAAAACACAGAAAATATTAATCTGCCCAGCACAAAGAATAAGAATGAGAAACAAGTAAGTTTTGAGTTTCAGGAAAGCCAGGAAATAGCACCTCCTACTTGTAGATTGACAACAAGGTCAAGGGAAGGCATTGGGTTACAGATAGAGTAACCTAAATAAATGTAGAAGTTGGGTTTGGGAAGTCTATGAGCCACATTCAGTAATACAGCTCGGACGCTGTGCTAGCATGACAAAATACACATTCATAGGTGTCAGTACTACTAAGAAGGGCAGGAAGAGTAATTAAATGCTCTATGTTCTATATATACAAACAAATAATTGTATATGCATATGTTTGTTAATATATTTGTATTAGCATGTATCCTTGGGAATGTATGTATCAGTGTTCTTTATGTACTCATGTTCTACATTGCAATGTTTTTAATCTACTAAGTAGAATCCTGAATGGTGATTATTAACACAAGCTTCCTTTTTAAGTATTAACACAGAACAAATGTAACTCAGTGGAAAATATCTCAAAAGAAACAACACTGGACATTGAAGTGTGAAAACCACAATTTTGGGGAAATGTGTGCATTTGATTATAATTCAAGTTTTTTTTTCTTCGTTTGCTCATATTTCCATTTTTGTACACTCAACGTGACCCAAATGTTCCTGGGGTAGGATAGCTCGGAGTGAACAGATTTAAAACATTGGGAGGTAAAAAGCTGCAGACAGAACCTTTATGGGGTACACTGGACTTTTGTTTATTGGTTTGTTTACTACCGTATCTAAGAGAGAGGAGTTATTTTCTTCTAAAACAAAGGCCAACGATCTCCAAACTCAAACAATCCCATCACCCTTTCTTGTGTGATACCTACTAGACATTAGAATCATTTATTAAGTTCTCTTTTCAGAGCAGAAATTGTGAGGCCAATTTTTGTTATATTTGTGTATAGCACCAAGAGTGAGTTAAAAGTTTCAAATGGCTCTAATTCATGTATTGGACAAAAAAAGCACTCATTTAAAAATACTCTGAAAATAAAGTGATATTGATGTTAGAGTGGAAAAAAATATGAGCATTTTTGCTATCTTATAAAAGAGCTTATCAATGTCTTATTATTACCATTCTGTTCTTCCTCCATGATTAAGATATTATGCTGACCTGTGATGCTCTGTTACAGCTTGCATGTTTGATGTGGAAGTGCTCTTTCTTTTCCTCAGACTCTGATATTCCACTCAAATAGCTCAACCTTTTATTTTCCTGATTATTACATCAACGGTTGAATATACTATAGACACAGTGGGAATACCATCCTTAAAAGAGACAAACCAGAACTAACCACATGTACTCATTTTATTATAGCACAGCTGGTATTGGTCAGCTCCTTCATAGTTTTCAGAGATGCAGGGTTGAAATTTTACATTCTAAGGTAATGAGTGTTGAAAAGACTCCTGTGTCCCAGGGCCAGGGATGCTTCTCACTACCACCTTCACTTACCTTCTGGGGATCAGGAGAATGAAGAATATAAACGGAGTTATTAGAATGACTGCAGAGGTTCGCAATCAATGGGCCATGAACCACTTGATGGATCAAATGATCCTTTCACGGGGCTTGAATGTTAGATATTCATATTAAGAATCAAAAGAGTAGCAAGATTACTGTTATAAAGTAGCACCAAAAATATTTTATTTAATACTCACATGCATCTCGTCCTGTCCTCAGATTCTCCTTTCTCCATGCATGCCAGTTCTCACTCCCAATACCCCCATCCCCCAGATGCATTTCTCCCCTTTTTCCCTTCAAAAGAGCAGAGGGGAAAATAGAATAGGCGAGGGGGCATGGATGGAGGGAGTGATGGAGGAATGGAACTCAATAGCTGAGGGGTGAGGGAGGGGAGCAAGGGGATTGAGTAGAGGACTGAGGGAGCTTTACAAGGAGAGAGATTTGGAATCAGTGGCTGGGCAACATCTCTGTGACTAGCTAGAAACCTAGGACAATGGAAACTGCCTGGAAGCTATGAGTGTGACGTTAGGTAAGACTCCTAGCAATGGAGGATATGGGATGTGAAGTGAACATCTTCTGTAACCAGAAGAGACTTCTAATGGAGGGACCGAGATACAAACTCAGCCGCAGAACTTAGGACATGCATAGACATTTGGGTTGTGTGCTTTGGTGTTTGGGTGTGGAGAGTGCCTCTAATGTTTTGTTTGCTCTTATTAGTTATGACCTTGTATTCCTTTGCACTGCCCAGCTTGATAGGAGGGTTTATGTAATTTTTTGTGCTTCATTCAACTGGTATCTCTGGGATTCCTGTTCTGAAGGGGAATGACGGAACAGTGAGGGGCACAGAGGAGTGGACAGGGGAGACTGTGGTTAGGATATATTGCATGAAAGAACAATAAATAAAAACAAAATTAAGACTTGAAATTATGGTTCCTTAACTCAATATTTCCTAAGAGATTGCTTCCTTTTAAAAAGTATAAAGAAGTTTAACCTATCATGTTCTCTGATAATAAGACTACAGTATTAAAAATCTTATTTACTCTGAAAATATGCACAATAGCATTATGATTTAAAACCCACATAGTCAATAATATGAATGATGATAACCATATAGTTTCTATAGTTGAAACATGAATTTCTGTGGAATTTAAAGGTAAATTGATGAATAGTCCCTGAGTTTTATGTGATCCACCTATTTTAGTTCGTAAACTTTAGCAGCAATGGCAGGGCCACCAATGTAAACATGAGGACCCACAGAGCCCTAAAAGCATCACCTGCAGCAGGATCTAATTGATAGCTGCCTGAGAGCCCAAGGAGTCTTAGTGTAGACAATGCCAGCCAATCGGGAAATGCTGTTTAGAAGAGATGCTTTCTTGGGAGCAGTGGAGGTGCCCAGGTGGAGGGTTGTGAAGGAGCTTGACACAGTGCTCAGATGAGCATCCTGCAGCATTTCTCATCTGCTCCTGGGTGATGTATCATTGACTCTGTGCACACCTCCAACCCCCCAAAGGCAGGTAGATAACAAGTATTTCAAGGTACAGGCGACAAGAACCATTGAATTATTTGATTTATTTTACTGTGTTCCTGCCCACAGGACTTATTACTTTTTTTTTTCTTTTCACGAAACAGGTGTCTGTAATATCTGTGGAGTCTCTCGGGGTTTTAGAATAATTATTATTTTTAGAAAATGGTGATTGTTTATTTCGAAATTTCTATATTCTGATTATATTCTAATCCCTCTGTCTTTTTCTTTTACCCCTACAAATATTTTCTTTTATTTTCTTTTATAATTTTTATTGGATATTCTCTGTACTTACATTTCAAATGTTATCCCATTTTCCCTCAATCCCATCCCCTTTGTCCCTCCCCTGGCTTCCATGAAGATGCTCCTTCTTCCAACCACCCACTCCCACTTCATCGCCTTGGCATTCTCCTACATTGGGGAAATGGGCCTTACAGGACAAAAGGCCCTTTCTCCTATTGAATCCAAACAATGTCATCCTCTGCTACATATGCATCTGGAGCCATGAGTCTCTACATGTGTACTCATTGGTTAGTGTTTTAGTTCCTGGGAGCTCTGGAGGGTTTGTAGGTTGATATTGTTGCTCTTCCCATGGGTTGCAAACCCTCATACCTCCCACCTTCAACACAAACTCTGCCCTTGAGAAAAACATCTGACTCATTTCATTGTGAGACGCACTCATTTTGTCTAAGATGGGAATTGTCATTATACTTCTTGAGAACTTAACTGACTCATGTGGACCAGTGACTAAACATCCCATCATCCAGAGAATGGAATTAGCTCATTCTTCTCTTACCTAAACCATCTTATGATCTATTTCCTTCTGTTCTGTAAGTAAAGTTAGGTTTTATCTATTTAAAGCCTTTGCGTTCATTAATTATACCTCACTACTATTTGTACAGGGCCTTGTATTATCTCTCCTTCTTTTTCTCATTTGCTGAATTTAGGGAATTATCTGCATATCTGCATAAGTTTGGCCTGTCTCCTGTCCGTGGTCAATGAAAATCACAATAAAATTTAAATAAACTACACATTTGCATAGCCAAGAATACATAACAGTATGGCAAGATAGAGATCTTTGGCATACAAAAACATGTTTTGCAGAGCCTGAGAAACTAAGTTCTGTGCTTTCCTTGGACAGAATCTGAAGCACATGCTTCAGAAGACCAAATGCTGTGCCAGAAAAAGGACTCAGATAGAAGTTTGTGTTCTGATTAGAAAAGTCTCATTTGTGCATATATATGTGGATGTTTTTCTAAAGTTTCCTATTTGAGTTACTGAGGCTCACTAAGAGTTGTACATTCTGCTACTCCAAGAAAAATCTTTTCACCATAAGAGGATTAACACACATGTTGAAAGTATGATAGTGTTTTCAGGTAGCATGCCAATTCCATGACTGTTTTGTCAGCTCAGACGTGTGGTATGGTGAGAATGTTAAACCACATGTCATAAGCTGAAAGGGCCAATGCGGGGTGGACTCACTTGTGTTTCAGAAACGTGCCAGCTGTTTACATTCACATGTTTTAATGACTTCACAAATCCTCATATCACATAATTATGTGCATTTCAAATGGAGCCTGTGTACTTTAACAACTTCATGCCTGTATTACAGAGTTTAAAATGAAAAACCAAGATATAACACAAAGAATAGAAATCAAATGAAGTCATTCTACATTCGAATCTATTTCATTATATGTTCTCTGTATTTACATTTCAAATATTATCCCCTTTACCCCCACGGTCCCAACCTCCTTGCCCCTCCACTTGTTTCCATGGAGATGCTCCCTCTCTCCATCACCCTCTCCACCTAAGTGCCTAGGCATTTGCCTACACTGGGAACATGCACCTTTACTAGACCAAAGGCCTCATTTCCCATTGATGCCAGAAAATTCTATCCTCTGCTACATATGCAACTGGAGCCATGAGTCTTTTCCATGTGTGCTCAATGGTTAGTGTTTTAGTCCATGGGAGTTCTGAAAGGTTTCTTTGATTGATAATGTTGTTCTTACCATGGGGTTGCAAACTCCCTTTAGCTCCTTCAGTCCTTAGTGAAAGAATATTATGTTCTTGACCTTCCTGGATAAGGTGTTAAGTATGTATAAGTAAAACCATCTCTAATCTAATATTAAATATACATATAGTATTAGAGAAATAGAAAAATAAATCTGAAAAGTTACCTACTGGTATATTAATGATGCTTTGTCTGATAAATGAGATTATGGAATTCTTACCTTTGAGTTCAATATTTTTGCATTTTACTTATTTTTACTTTGCATGCCTACTAATTTAGGAACTGGCGTGTAGAGTAAGAGATGTCATCTTTTTCAGATTTATCATCTTAACAGGAACTTAACTCATATTTGCTATGTTATATGGATATATAACATAGCAAATCATCTAACAAGAAAGAACTCCGATTTTTCTGAGATAATTAAAGAAATGTCTGACAAATAAACATCAAACATCTAACCTCCCAGATATGACAGTTATTTATTGCTATTTTTAAGGACACACATAATATTTAGTAGTTAATGGTTTTTTAAATGTATTTATTCTTGTGTAAAATTCCCTTGGTTTTTAAGTAAATCTTTCATCAGAATATATTAAGATAATAAGAAATTTATTTTTAATTTTTTTATTTTCACTTTATATCTAGATAACAGCCTCCTCATCCAAGTTCATGCACCCCTACAGACCTTCGTCCAATTCTTCATCCCCTTTTCTCCTCTGAGAAGGGGGAATTCCCCTCTCCCACTGAGGCAAAACAAGTCAACCAAATTAGAGCAACAAAATCTACCTACAGGCAACAGATTTAGGGAGAGTTCTTGCTCCAGTTGTTAGGGGATCCACATATATACTAAGCTGCTAATCTGCTACATATGTGTGGGGGACATAGGTCTTGCCCATGTATGGTCTTTGGCTCATGATTCAATCTCTGAGAACCCCCATGGATCCAGGCCAATTGACTGTTGTTCTTCCCGTGGAGTTCCTATCCCATCCATGACCCTATAATAAACAAATTAACTTCTTTCATTCATCTGTCATCTACATTTCTTGTTACAATACTATGGAAAATTTGTTCGATAATAGCTGCTTGCTGAGATTAGGAGACATATTAAAAATCTCTCTGTGCTTCTCTATCTCTGTCTCTCTGTCTATCTATGTCTGTCTATCTATCTATCATCTATCATCTATCTATCTATCTATCTATCTATCTATCTATCTATCTATCTATCTATCTATAATATATCTATCTATCTATCTATCTATCTATATCCATCTCTCTATCTCTTGCTCTCTGTTTTGAAATTAAGGATAACATCCTTTTCTGAAAGAAACAAGTTAGAAGTGTTGAAGCTCTTGAAAAGAAACATGAAAACAGGGTGTTTCTAAAGACCTTTCTCAAACTCAACCACTCATTACCAAATGAATGGAAGTAGGGTTATGAAATAGTCACACTGAACAAGAAAATATGTCATGACTGCCATCATTAGAAATGCTAGAAAATTCAAGCAAAGCAGCGGCATCTAGTAAGTGCTGCAGATGAGAGACAGGTGAAAGTTGTGCACACAGGGATGAACAGTAGTTTCCTTTAGAGGAACAGGAAAGGCTCCATGGAATCACACCCCAGTAAAAGTAGGCTGTGAGTAATATGAGTGACTTGAGATACAAATAGTCAGGGACATGATATCTGAGAGCACAATACAATAAATCCATAAATTATTTAGTATCTCAAACCTCATATTATGTAGACAATAACTAAGTAAATCAGTAGCAAAGTCTAGGCACAAAAAGGTGACTCTAGTCTGCCTCATGCTCTCATTCATCTTGATACTACAGGAAATCAATCTAAGCTTACAACTTGCAACTGCTGTTCATTATTTCCTACAAATGAACAAAGATCAAGCTAATCAAGTGAGACTGGCCAGAAAGTGACATTTCTAAGAACCGATCTCTATCTGTCCTGTGTTAGTGGTCAGAGGTTCCTTGATAAGATAAGATGAAGAATTGATCCAGATGAAGGCTCCAGGCATAGTTCAGAGTTCTTGCCAGATTTTTAAAGGTTTTAGCAACAGCCATTATATTAATGATGTTTTAAATTATCTCCTTTATTATTTGAGATTATAATTGCATAATTTTTGTCTGACCTCTGATATCTGATTCTCCTTACTCTAATTAAAATTTGTGAGTTTTTTTCATTAATTTTTGTTACATACATATATGTTGATTCACATATGTTCCTAGAATTAAACTTATTTGCATGTTAGTGGTATGTACGTGTTCAGGGCTTACCATTATTGATGAGATTTATATAATGTCCACAGTTTTATTTGGTTGGATTGAGGATTATTTTAAGTACATACTGCCTTTCCTATTTTTATACAAAAGTATAATGAGTTAAGCCTGAGTGCATATTGATAATATTGTTTATTATTCAACATTCAGAATGTTTATCAACATATCACCATGGAAACCACATGTGTTCTCCCTTCAATATTTTGTCTTGATATTGGATGTTGAATAATTGAGACTCTCCTTGTAGCGGTGGGCATCCTATACAAACATTGTCATGCTGGCAGAATAGAGAAATGATGGTCATCTTTAGGCACATGGTTCCTACCAAGGAAGAGAATCATAACAGAGAGCAAGACCGATGCAAAACAATGTTGATGCTGGAAACAGAAAACTTTGTATCCATACAGTAAGATGGAGGTGAGAAGGGTATCATACATTATCCTGCAGGTCTACCCAGATCAAACTTATTGTCTTACTAGCTTGTAAGTTCTGTGAGGAAATAAAAAGCATTTCACAAGTACATCAAGATATCTTAATATGGGAAGAAAATTCAAAATGCCCCTACTGAATTTGTTTTCTCTTAGAATGTGCAAGTGTCTGAGAAGGATGAGAAATTTGACACAGAGAATCCAGCTTACTATTTTCAATAACCTTTTTCCAGATGACCTTACACAGCCATTGTTTTTGGAACTGAATCCTTGACCTGAATAAAAATCTGTGAACGCAACATGGGGCAATCCTTCATAGTCTGCTAACTATGAGAGACCTAGTTTTCAGAAATGTTTCCTTATGCCTTTCTTCTTCTTCTTCTTCATGGTCATTTTCATAAAGCCCACATTCATGCTGGCCTTAGCAAAATATACTATCTATTATTAGTATCTTTCTACTAAGTCTAAGAATAATAGAAAAATATTCTTCATCACAGGGCACAAGTAGCCCATTTTTTTATTCATCTGAAATATTGAATTAATAATGTGTCATCTACCAAACTAGGAAAACATTAATGCAGAATGTGAGCATCCTTAATAGATCTAATGAGGCTAAACTTTGGCATAAAAGGAAAAAGCAGTACATGCACTGCTGCTTCCCATCTCACTTTCAGGCTCAATCAGCTGCTTTTCAGGAACTGTGTCAGGGATTTCACAGTTCCTCTTATGCTTCTGTTGTCTTAAGAACTGGCTTTTACCTCTAAGCAACTTTGTCCACATCCTGCTGAATGGATGCTTTTGAAGATAATAGGTGGAAATAATAATCTCTGGTGTCATCAGTTCTGGTGTTTGATAGCAAAAGGCAGATAAACCATTAAAAAAACTTGAGTATAGAAGAGATCTTAAAACTGTGTGAAATAGATGGCTCAGTAAGTTATATTTATCTTGTGAACATGAGATTAATGTTTGGAGCCAACATGGTCAAATGCAGGAAATAGCTCCTGTAAATTATCATCTGAGTTTTGATCCATACCTCCTCCATAGCATGTGTGCATGCACACACACATGTGTGCTCAAACACACACAGACACACACACACACACACACACACACACACACACACACACACATTTCTCTGTAGTGTATCACAGAAAAAATATACAAAATTAGTAATGAGTGAGATATATGATTTATTATTATATTAAAAATAAATGATTAATCACATCAAATTAAAAATGATCAAATGTAAGGTAAGTATAATTTGTTCAAGCAAACAGTTTTTAAAGAGATAAATTATTTTTGTGTCAATGAAGATGTCAAGACTAAAAAAAACTACATTACATTCATATTGTAAGAGTACACTGTAGTACTAAGCATGATCATCATTTGATAGTTATGGTTACTACTCAACACAAAGTTCATGCAATAAAATATAATCTAAATGATTAAGAAATAAATAAATGTGATGAATAAATTTTTAAAAAGACACAAATATTAACTCTGATAAATGATTTTACTACCACTATACACTTTTTATATCTTTGAACAAATATACACATTTCTCCAATAGTCCTAATGAATATACCACAATTTTATCTTTAATTAAAAATAGTAGTTTCAGAAATCCTTGTAGAATGTTTCTTTATCAGGAAAAGATCTACTAAAATTCATCTCAAAGTGCACAATTAAGTAAATTCTACCTCCTAATTTTATTTACTATACAGAAAAATATAGTTACTCCAAATGATCATGAAATCTTCCATATTTCCAGAAGGAAAATGAGTGTGACTAAATGATGTGGCCAGGAAGAACCAAAGAGTGTTGGCTTATACCACAGCTAGGATGAGAAGTTTGAAAGGGTCCAAATTCCAGCCTTGGAACCCTATGAATTTGCACAGATCTTCCCATTCCGACCTCATGTTTGAAAGGTCACAGATGTTTCAGGAGATCTGTATCCCACACTCCCTCCTTTCTGATTCTGTTCATCTCTAATCTCTAAAGTTATTTTCAATTTACAGAGAGCAGAGCCAAGGTTAAAAGTTTGTCTAGGATAAGAAGCACTAAAAAGAAACAGACTACTGAGTAATGATGTCTTGTTCATTTGAAAAAAAAATGAAGAGGGGCTTGACTGGTGAACCAGTTGTGCATTTTGTCTGCATCATGTCTAACTATTATCTTCAGGATACATATAAAGAGAGAGGGTAAAGAGGGCTGCTATACATCTCTCACTTTTTAGGAAGGAATGCTCAGGGTGCCCCTGTGGGCATTGTGGAGAGGCAGAGAGGCAGAAAGACAGGCAGAAACAGAGGTACAGAGAGTTAGATGGAGAAAAGCAGAGAGAGATGGTAAGAAACAGGAGGAACAGAATGGGAAGAGAGGGGAAAAGAGATGAGAGGAGTTACTTAAAGTTGAAATTAACCCATGTCCTCACAAAATTTTTAGAATTTATCTTTGTTCTTAGATCGTAAGTCTCATGACTGAAAAGTCACTGGCATAGAGACTGTTGCTGTTTGGACTGAGATTCCCAAAAGAAATATTTGCTATAGGGCTTCATAATAGAGGAAACAAATGAACACAACATTATAGAAAAGAGATTTCCCCAAGTTTAAAGCTGTTTTTGAATATTATACTGTGGTAAACATCATACCTTAGACAAAATACTTATTTTATTCCATTAGGGGTATCAAAACAATTGTACTACAAGTATATAAACACACACATTTTATTTCATCTCATGGATCTGGGATCCAAGATTCAGGGTTGATGGCCTCACTTCCTGATATCAATCCTAAGACCCAATGACTTCTTGCTAGTATTCATAGGTACCATTACTTTCCTGACATCATTCAAAAGTCCTAGTACCTTCCTGGAATCATTCATGAGACCCAGGTAAAGCCATGCTTTTTCTTCCTACTTCATTACCAAAGCACAGATGTGAACTCAGGGCTTGCAGATTTAGTTCAAGTGGTCATCTTGCGCTCTCTGCACTATGATTTTTTTTTTTTTTTTTTGCCATTCTGTAATGTTTCTGTCTCTTATAAAATCTCGAGGAGCCAAGGAGCTTCCTGAGACTATCCTGAATGATTTTGAACCCTATAAACTTCATTATCTTTTATCCTTCCTCCAAAAATCAACGGCAATACATCAGGCATTCTGAGGCTTTCCATGCTGCTCTGATTTAAATGTCAATGGTCAAGTCCAACTCAAAAGGAACCAGCTACATATCACAATGTCACTACCATAACTTTTTTTCTTGTTTTATCTTTTAATTCACTTTATTTTATTTTTGAGAATTGTATAAAATATTTTTGTTCATATTTATCTCCTGCCCAATTCTCTAAGATCCACCCCTCTTTCCCTACCTAGCCAACTTGGTGTCTTTTTTCATTTATTTCTCCCTATCAAGTACAATTCCTTCTTCCCATATATTCTTAGATATGTTGCCTTCCACTGAAATTTGATCACTTTGCCAGTAAAATTAAGCAAAAATGACTTTCTTTCCTCAGCAGCTATCGATTGCCAATATCTCTTCAGCTATATGTGAGTTAGACTTCATGCCCACAACCCTCTTTGTCCTAAGATTTGGTGTTGTCTGGCAATGCACTTACATGTAGATTTTGCATGCTATCACAGTCAGTGGGAGCTCATATGAATTTAACTCAAAATATAAAATAAGATGCTTCAATCCCACTTAGAAGGGAAAAAGAAATAATCATGGAAGGCAGGGGAACAGAGAAACCTGGGTAGAAGAGGGGAGAGGAAGGGGAAATGGAGAACAGAATCAGGTATTAGGGGGAACAAGAGATAAGCCCAAAGGACACAGAAAATAAATGGAAATAGGCAGCGTTGGAAACAGGATCTTCTAAACAGTACCAGAGACCCTGGAGTTGAGAGACATTAAGGACTCAATGGGGCTGACATTAGCCAAAATACCCAAAAATGGGGAGAGAGAACTCAGTTCATCTCCAGTAGATAGACAGTGCCTCAAGCAGAGACTGTGCCACCAACCAGGAGCATACATAGGTTGCTCCAAGCACCCTGGGACAAATAGAGCAGAAGTCTGACTTGTCAGGCCTCAATCAAAGAAGGTGCTTCTAATCCTCTATAGCCTTGATGCCCCAATGAAACAGAGGCTTGGTGGGGCAGGAAGCACCATCTCTGAAGCAAGGAGGAAGAGGAGTAGGATGAGAAACTGTGGGAGAGGACTGAGACAGTGGGGCAATGCCTCCAGTGTAAATAAATAGGAGTGGAGAAGGAAGAAGAAAAGCAAGGAGGAGGAGGAAGGGGAGGGGAAGGGAGAGGGGGAGGAGGAAGAGGAGGAAGAGGGGAACAGGGAAATCTGACACTATGTTCATAAAGCAAAAGTCTAAACAGAATCTAGTGTAGTGATGTAAACCTTTAACTTTTAGCACTTGGAAATCAAAGGTAGAGAGATATCTGGATGTTTAAAGCCAGCATGATTCTACATAGTTCCAGACAACAAGGGCTACATACTCAGAACCTGTCTCAAGAAGAAGAAAAAAGTCTTAAGAATAAATTCACTTCAAAATTCCCAATTACTCTAAGTTACAAAAGACAAAAGGAGAATTTGGGAACAGAGATACTATTTTTTCTGTGGCATTGCAATGTGCCTTCCTGGTCAGCCTCCCAAGCCACAGGGTTACTTGGCCCTGCTGTAGCTTTATCACTTGAGAAAAACAAGAACACATTTTCTATCTCATTTGACTTTTCCCTTTTCCAGGATCTGTGCTTGCCACATCCCTTCTTGTTTGAGTTAATCACCAGGGTGGGAACATGGACGATTCCAGACCTCAACAATTATTCCTTCATCCTTACACCCATGAGACAAGACTTTCTAGATAAAGTCACGTTCTGCAGCACTAGAGAGGTTCTCTTGGCCAACTTTAGGAGACAAAAATGGCAGGCGATATGAGCACTGAGAGTCACTTTTCTTCTCGGGAATCTGAATACGTAAATGTGCATTTGGGTTTCATATACTATGAAAAGAGTATTATGGTATATTTCTATTTTAAGAAAGATTCCACTTGAATCATTTTTATCCTTTACTATTGCATATTCTCTGTATTTATATTTCGAGTTATTACCCCTTTCCCCACACACCAATTCCTGCCCCTCCCACTTGCCTCCATGAAGGTGCTCCCTCTCTCAACCACCCTCTCCCACCTCAACACCTTAGCGTTCCCCTGGGAGAATAACCCTTCACTGAACCAAAGGCCTCTCCTCACTTTGATGCCAGGAAATGCCATCCTCTGCTAGATATGCAACAGGAGCCATGGGGCTCTCCATGTGTGCTCATTGTTTGGTGTTTTTCTTCCTGGGACTGCAGAGGGTTTGGTTGGTTGGTAATGTTGTTATTCTCATGGGGTTACAGACCCTTTCAGCTCCTTCAGTCATTTCTAGCTCTTTTATTGAGGACCCTGTGTTCATTCTGATGGTTAGCTGCAAGCATCCTCATATGTATCAGTATGGCTCTACCAGAGGCTCTGAGGAAGCAACCATATCAGGCCCCTGCCAGTAAGCACTTTTGGCATCATCAATTGTACCTGGGTTTAGTGGCTGCATATGAACTGCCCCTAGGTGAGGCAGTTTCTGGATGATCTTTCTCCAATCCCTGCTCTTCTGTGTGTCCATTCATTTTCTCCCATGGGTGTTTTGTTCTCCCTTCTAAAAAGAACTGAGGCATCCACATTATGCCCTTCCTTCTTTGTGAGCTTCTATAAGGTTGTTTCATGGGTATTCCAAGATTTTGGGGCTAGTATATGTTTATCAGTGAGTACATACTATGAGTACTATTTTGTGACTGGGTTATCTCAGAATGATAGCTTCTAGTTCCATCCATTTATAAAACAATTTTTTTAATAGCTGAGTAGTACTCCATTGTAAAATTGTACCACAATTTCTGTGTCCATTCCTCTGTAAAAGAACATCTGGGTTCTTTCCAGCTTCTGGCTATTATATATAAGGCTGTTATGAACATGGTGGAGCATGTGTCCTTGTTATATATGTTGGAGTCTTTTTGGGCTATATGCTAAGAAGTGGCATAGTTGGGTCCTCAGGCACTACTATGTCCCATTTTCTGAGGAACAACCAGACTGATTTTCAGAGTAGTTTCACCAGCTCACAATCCCACCAACAATGGAGGAGTGTTCCTCTTTCTCTACATCCTCACCAGCATCTGCAGTCACCTGAGTTTTTGGACTTAGTCATTCAGACTGTTGTGAGGTAGAATCTCAGGGTTGTTTTGATTTTCATTTTCCTGATGACTAGGAACTTTGAGCATTTCTTTAGGTGCTTCGTGACCATTTGGTATTCCTTAGTAGAGAATTATGTGTTTAGTTCTTTACCCCATTTTTAATAGGATTGTTTAATTCTCTAGAGTCTACCTTCTTGAGTTTGTTGTATATATTGGGATACTAGCCCTCTATCAAATGTAGGTTTGGTAAAGATATTTTCCCAATCTGTTGGTTGCAGTTTTGTCCTTTTGATAGTGTCCTTAGCCTTACAAAAGCATTGGAATTTCATGAGGTCCCACTTGCCAATTCTTGGTCTTGAGCATAAGCCATTGGTGTTCTGTTTTGAAAAATTTCCTCTTGGTTTTGTTGATTCTCTAAATGGTTCTTTTTGTTTCTATTTGGTCTATTTCTGCCATAAGTTTGATTATTTCTTGTCATCTACTCCTCTTGGGTATATTTGCTTCCTTTCGTTCTAGAGCTTCCAACCTTGCTGTCAAGTGGCTAGTATATGCTCTCTCCAGTTTCTTTTTGGAAGCACACAGAGCTATGAGTTTTCCTCTCAGTACTGCTCTCATTGCATCCCATAGATTTGGGTAAGTCGTGTTTTCATTTTCATTAAATTCTAGAAAATCCTTAATTTCTTTCTTTATTTCTTATTTGACCCTGCTATCATTTAATAGAGCATTGTTTAGTTTCTGTGTATATGGGCTTTTTGTTGTCTTTGTTATAACAAAAGACCTAGAATAGAGAAATCTATCCTCAACAACAAGAAAACATCTGTGGGAATCACTATCCCTGACCTCAAGTTATATTACAAGGATATTGTGCTGAAACAGCATGGTACTGGTACAGAAATAGGTATGTGGATCAATGCAATAGAATAGCAGATCCAGAAATGAGTCCTCATGTATATGGTCACATGATTTTTGACAAAGGAGCTGTAAACATTCAATGGAAAAAGGACAGCCTCTTCAATAAGTGGTGTTGGTCCAATTGGTATTCAGCATGCATAAGAATGAAAATAGACCCTTTCATATCTCCTTGTACAAAACTCAAGGTCAAGTGGATCAAAGATCTCCACATTAAACCAGGTACACTGAAACTATTAGATGAGAAATTAGGGAAAAACTTAGAACTCATAGGCACAGGAGAAAATTTCCTGAACAGAACACCAATGGCTCGAGCTCTAAAGTCAAAGATTAACAAATGGGACTTAATGAGATTGCAAAGTTTCTGTAAGGCTAAATACACTATCATGAAAACAAAACGGAAGCCAACAGAGTGGGAAAAGATATTTACCAACCCCACATCAGGGATATCAAATGGCTGAGAAACATCTAAGGAAGTGCTCAACATCCTTAGCCATCAGGGAAATGCAAATCAAAACAACCCTGAGATTTCACCTCACAGCAGTCAGATTGGCCAAGATCCAAAACTCAGATGACAACAGATGCTGGCAAGGATGTGGAGAAAGAGAAACACTTCTCCACTTCTGGTGTTATAGTAAACTGATACAACCACTCTAGAAATCAGTCTGGCGGTTCCTCAGAAAAATGGACATAGTAGTATGTGAAGACCCAGTTATTCCACTTCTGGGCATTTACCCCAGAAACGCTCCAAAACACAACAAAGATACATGCACCACATTGTTCATTGCAGCTCTATAATAGCCAGAAGCTGGAAAGAACCCAGATGTCCTTCAGTAGATGAATGGATACAAAAATTGTGGTACATTTACACAATGGAGTATTATTCACCTATCAGAAACAATGACTAAAGAAATTCTTAAGAAAATGGCTGCATCTAGAGAACATCATCCTGAGTGAGATAACCCAGTCACAAAAGAACAGACATCGTATGCAGTCACTGATAATGGGATACTAACCCCAGAAAGCTCTGAACAGTCCAGAAACAACTCAGAGACTGTGTGAAGCTCAAAAAAAAAAGAATATATTTTAATTAAAATAGAACTGTATTACATTTTCCTTTCCTCCCTACAGCCCTTCCACTTCTCTCTCCTATCGCCTCAAATTAATAGCCTCTTTTTTTATATTATTGTTACATATATACATATGTGTATGTATATGTACCCACAAATACTTAATTACAACCTTTAAAAATGTACCCGAAATAAATTTAAAAAAAAGAAAAGTTAAAAAAAATTGCCTCTGTGCCTGTGTGTTCTAAGGTCTTCTCTGTTTTCTCTTTTATTAGTTTCAATGTTACATGTTTTATGTGGAAGTATTTGATCCACATAAAGTTTTTAAACTTGAACTTTCTACAAGGAGATAAGAAAGGATTGATTTGCATTCTTCTGCATGCTGACTCTGTTGAACTAGCACTGTTGAAGAAACTTTCCTTTTTTCATGTAATGTTTGTAGCTTCTTTGTCAAAAATCAAGTGACTGTAGGTGAGTGAGTTCATTTCTTGGTCTTCAATTTTTTTACATTGATCTATCTGCCTGTCTCTTTGCCAATTCCATGCAGATTTAATCATGATTGATCTGTGCACTTTGAGGTCAGGGCTAGTGATTTCCCTGGAAATTCCTTTATTGTTGAGAATAGTTTTCCCTATCCTGTTTTTTGTTGTTGTTCTTATTGTTGTTAATATTCCAAATGAATTTTCAAATTGTTCTCTCTAACTCTGTGAAGAATTGAGTTGGAATTTTGATGGGAATTGCATTGAATCTATAGATTGCTCTTTGCCCAATTTTACTATCTTTAGGGTTTTGTTTTTTGTTTCTTTTTCTATTAAAGAACATTACTATGTGTAGTTAATGCATCATAGTCTTTATGAGAAAAAACACATTTCACCAGTGTTTGTTCACTCAAAAGCAGTTATTAAGTAACCAATTATATAGACAGTTTGGAAATATTTGAATATGTTATTTTTCTCTTTGACACATTTTTGACTATTTTCTTGAAAATACTTTCCTAAATATATGAATTTTATGTGAAGAATGAATTTACTCAGCTTTAAACATAAGTAAATTTATAAGTGAGATTTTATTCTAGGGAACTAATCACTGATTGCCAAATCTATCATTTAGTTTGGTCAGTACATTCTGCTTGTTTAGCCTTTCATTAAAAAGTTGTCCTGTGTTTCAGAATCACCATTTTATTTATTTTGGCATGTCATATTCACATAAAATTAATTTTTTCAAGTTTATGTGAATTTAGTCTTATGTCCCCATGAAAATGTCTTTTGATTAAATAATGGAAAAATAAAACCAAAGCTGTGATTTGCAGTGCATATATACTAGACAAAACAGACTTTTAATCAATAGATTAGTCCCACAATTTTTATTTGGCTTTTTGAATATAAGGCATCTAAGGTTAGGTTTTCTTTATAAGCAGCTTATCTTATTTCATTGTGATAAACCAATCACATTTTGTTTTAAAATGCACACCCACTGAAGCAATCTTTTTCAAACAATTAAAAGGATAGATACAGAATTTAGGTACAACAGAACTAAAGCAGTGAGTATAATTAGCAATGCCAAATCTAAATGATATACTTAAGATACAAATGTTATTGATACTGTTATTTTCCAAGGTACAAAAGAATTGTTTCTTATTGTATTATTTTTACCAATCCAACTCTGAACCATGATTCTGTTACCTAGACACACATTACTGTTTTGATTACAGTGTCTTTTGGCTGTTTAAGAGTAAAGTTGAAAATATTAAAAATATTATTTAACTGGATGATAATTGTACTTTTATGACCCAAGCAGTTAATATTCTACTTATTTATCTCTATAATGTCTAGAAACAATATAAGCATGATGAAAATATTTATTTTCACACATTTGTCAGGTAAGAAAATTTTAACATCTGCTAAGATCATGAAAAACTTTGGTTTTACATTAGAAGCCATTTTGCCACTCACCGGAGGGAGTTCAAACTTTAAGTATCATCTGCATTTTCCTTTTCTTAAGCAATAAATCCATTTACATACTAGGTATTTTTTCCTCTGTGTATTTTCCCCCAAAATGTCTTAAGACAACTTCCTACTCGAAAGTCACACCTTTTAATTGGCTGTTCAAAAATGCTGTTGAAACAATTTGTTTGATGGAGTCATGTTCTTCCATCAAGCATTGCTGTAGGATATAGAATAATTCAGCTTACAGCATATCGCATAGTAACATCTTAAATGCTTTATCAGTTATAGTTTTGTTTTAAGACATTGAATTAAGTAGTTCTACCTTTGGGAAGTTAGAAATTGTTCTTACCTTGAGCTAAGATAATCTCTGGCCGAGAATTTCCCACTATGTAGGAACACCGAGAGAGATGGACTTGGTGACTTGGTGATTAATCATATGCATGTCTCTAAACATATGCATAAAATGTCTAGAGAAAGAGATAAGTATTAATTAACCTCCAGCAAGACTATTACAATCAATTGTTTGTAGATGTGGTCACATGTAATACAGCTAGTTCTGAACTTATTGTGTAGTTGAGGCTGGCACTGATGTCTTCCTCTGTCTATGCTCACCTTCCATGTACTAGACCATGGGCATGTGTTAATACATAACTTTAACCCAAGTAACTTCTTCTAAGGAATTATCATCAGTATATCAGTAGGATAACTAATCAAATACAAAGGACAGGCCTGTGTTCCTTACTATTGGTCTGGTGTTGCTATGTATTCAGATACTAAATTCTATATCCCAAGCTCTGGTTTCCCCTAAGATGACCAAATTCCCACATACACAATCCTTTGTTGGTCCTCAATTTAAAACTACTGATCAAATAAAAATTGTACACACACCAAAGAAACCCAACAATTACTGGACAAAACAGACAGAGGTATAGTAGTTTGAGTTACCCGGATGGGTCTTGCCTGTAGGAGGATCAGGTCGGGCAAGGAAAAACAAGAGAGAGAAAATAGGTATACAGGGAAGGAGAGAATGGGAGGAATAGAGTCTTTGTTAGTTATGCTGGAACAGCAGGACATGCCCAAGTGATATGCCTCCTCATGACAGCAGATGGATGGAGCAGAAATAACTCAGAAAGATTCAAACAGCAAGTATGCAGTATCTACAGCTGGTATGTAGACAGTCCAGGTGTTAGAAAAGCTTACTCAGGGTTACCCCTGCCCCCAGTAATTGCCAGAGAAAAATAAACTATAGTTAGAGACTAATTCCTTTCTAATGTATATGGGTCAAAACATGAACCAACTAATTTACACCATCCACTGGAGTCTGGACAAAAGCTGTCAATACAGGAATTTTGTCTTTTAAAAGATCTAGTTCATTATGACTTTTAACAGACTGAATAAAGCCGATCCACATATAACAGGATGTCATCTATTGTAGAGTTCAAGTGATTGCATGAATCAAAAATGTCACTAATATTCCAATGTAATACCTAAATTATTGTTTATGCTATTGAACAGGTCCTAGTCAAGTTGACTGAACACTAATAATGATAAGGTCTACACCACTTTTTCTCAGTATTTTACAATAAAAAATACCTTAAATATTAAAAAGTGATATATTTATAAAATAAACATCTAGGTTTGTAATGTATTAGCATTTTTCTCATTTAGAAGTTTTGTGCTTTATATATGTGGGTGTGTACGTTTTGAAAAGAGATTGAAAATGCACTGTAGCTATCACACTGTATTTTTAAGAGTTTCAATATGTGCCTACTAGGAATAAGACATTATTGCCTATCTCCACTGTTCCATTATTTTTCCTAAAGTAAGTTGATAATAATTATATAAAATAATCAGAAATAAGTCCATACTAAAAAGTTCAGCTATCCCAAAAGAAATAAGAGTGTAAGAAATAAAATAATGTACTACAGAAAGAAAAAAGTAAGGAAAAAAACAGTTGTTAAAAACAAAGCTTGAAGTTTTCTTAGATTTAAAGTCTTATAAGGGATTCATTGGTAGAAAACACTTCTGTGTTATGCTGAAAATTCAAGTTGAACATTAAAAGAGATTAATGTGAGTGAACCCAACAAAGAGGGAGGGAGGGAGGGAGGGAGGGAAAGTGAGAGAAAATGAGAGAGAACACTAAGGTTGATTGAAAGAACATAGATGTAATACCACTTGAGGCGACAAGTTTCATCCTCAAAACACAGAATACATAAACAAAGCCACAGTTCTTGACATGGCAAATATCTTTACAAGTTATTGATTAATGGAGATAAGGAGTCTCCAAAACACCTTATGTTATTACCAAGCCTATTGTTGCTTTATAGATGAGAGGGATAAGAAGCAAATGTTTAAAATATTAGAAACTTTGCTCATGACCCAGGACTTGGAGTAATTGCTCTGGATCTGACCAACAATGGAAGAGAGTCTCTAACAGTATCAACAGGAGATATGTAAAATTCCACAGAAGAAAAGTAATTCACTCCTGTGAATGCACATAAGCCATGACACTGACCCAAAGGGCTAAACAAATATAGGATTCAATAGTGTCATTTATATCCTTGAGGTTAGAGCTAATAGGACTTAAGGCTCAATGAAAAAGATCAATGAATAGGAGAAAAATCATTTCTGATACTTTAAACTTAGCCAACTATCCAAGGCCGGTGAGACTACCATACTTAGATATGAACCAACTACTATTATTTTCATAAATAAATATAATCTCTAATGTAATTTTAAATTAATATACTTATACACATAGATAAGGGTAGGTCTCACTCCTCATCAATGAAGCTACTTTGTAGCAGATGGAAGCAACTAAATAAATTATAACTGATTCAAACAAGAGGACAATTGACTGGGAGCTACTTGTCCCATTGAATGCATTTGCAGCACAATCTACTCATAAGGTTCAGGAAACATTTTAGAAGAAGATGTGGGCAACTTTTATGAGCCAGAGGACAAGAATATTTGCTAGGGGATAGTTTTTTTTCAACTTAACAAAGGTAAGTGGAGAGCGATGGGTGAATGGGGGGGAATAGGAATATTAGTGGTAAATATGATTGAAAAATCATTAAAAATTAATAAAATTATTAAAGCATTTAAAATGAACAAATGTCCTTTAAAATATCTGTACCTATGACAAAGTTTAAGTTTTCATTTTACAAAACGTTTCAATCTCTGTTGTAACCCACCATCATTGTCTTAACATGACAGTTAATAATGGTTTTTAGAACATACAGCAACATACCTGACACACATTTTTATAATTCAGTTACCTCTCTTTTATTGTCTTTTATGTTTTTGTGTGCTGCATATTATGCTTTATTGTGGCTATTTTTATAGGATAGAGCCATGTTCTGTTTTGAATGATAAACGCATCAGATAAGGAGTGATATGAAATGCTGTCTTTCTGGAACAACATTCACAATCATGAACTTAGAGCTGGGACAATTATCTTTATATTACCTAAAAAAATATCGAAGCCAGATAGAATTCCTGTATAAATGGTGGTGATGTTCCAGGTCCTACCCCATACTAGAGAGGTACTGCCAGAGGATAGTTGCTTGGGGAACAAAATTCATTAATCTTTGTTTATTTCTTTGTTTGTTTGTTTGAGGCAGGCTCTTTCTATGTAGACTGGCTGTCTTAGAACTTGCCCTATAGGCCAGGTTGATTTCAAAATCTGAGAGATTAAACTCTCTTTGAATTCTGATTCCTGGAATCCATGTCAAACATAACTATGCTCAGCTCAAAGATTTCTTCCTTATTAAGGATAAGGCCACTTGGAAATTTCTCGGACTGAAGTGCTTACCTCACAGGAAAGGTAAGACAGTCTGAACATGCATAGAGGAGAAGTTCTAACTAAAAATGAAATTAAAATGTCAGGAACATATAAAAGCACTTAAATAGGATATAAAGTAAGCTATAAGGAGGAAGTGGGGCGAGTATGGTAATATTTCAATGCATATGTATAAAAATTCTGATAAAGGAGCAATATATTTTGTCTACTATATATATGAAATAAGACATATTTACAATTACTGTTCCACCAACAATAATTACTCTATTAGCCACATTGAAATCAATTTCTTTATTAAATTTTATCTCCTAATAGATAGTAGTAAAAATACTTCACATATTTTACAAGCAGATGTGTTTTCCTCTACCTAATAAAATTCAAAGTCAAAGAATTTTGTCCTGAGCAAAATGAAAGTTTGCTAAGATGAACTTTTCTGTAGATTCCATTTCTTTCCATTCTGCCTCGTAATTAATGTGTACCAATGTTTTTGATATTAAAAAAGTCAGGAAAAAATTGAAAGTGGAAACACCTTATCTATTATAAAATATTAAGTTGTCATTAATGTGAGATATATGTATTATATGGTATACATATAATACTAATATATACTATTGGTTGAAGTGTATCTATTACTAATGATTTGAAAAAATTAAGGCAATTGTAACTTTATCTTCAAAAATACTTCTGTTAAAATTTAGTGCTGAATTCCTTAGTGCATTGTTCTTCCTTCTTTATCTGTATCCTCGTGGTTACTAATTTCATCTTGTCACATGCAGGGATAAAGACACACAGAGACTGAGAGAAGAGCTAACTAATGACTCCCCAAATTCAAGACCCATCCCATGTGAGAGCCTACCACGGGTACTATTAATGGTACTCTGTTATGTTTGAAATCAGGAATCTAGCATAACTGTCTCCTGAGAAGCTTCATCCAGCAGCTGATGGAAACAGATGCAGAGAGCCACAGCCAAACATCGGATGGTGCTCTCGGATTCTTGTGGTAGAGTGCAGAATAGAATTGTGTGGGCAGGGTGGATCAAGGACACCACAAAAAGACCTACAGGATCAACTAACCTGGGACTTGGGGACTCACAGAGACTGAATCATCAACCAAAGAGCATGTAGAGGCTGAACCTAGGCCGCCTGCATATTAGTAGCAGATGTGCAGCTTGGCTTTCATGTTGTTCCCTAACAGTTGGACTCGGAACTGTCTTTGACTCTGTTTCCTGCCATTAGTTTCCCCTTCCCCTAGGTAGACTGACTTGGTGAGCCTCAGTGGGAGAGGATGCTCCCTCCCTCTCTTCCTTCCTCCCTCCCTCCCTCCCTTCCCTCCCACCCACCCTCCCTTCCCCCTCCTCTCTCTGTCTCTCTCTGTCTCTGTCTCTCTCTTTCTCTTTTACTTTGCGTGTGTGTGGGGGGGTGTGTGCGTGTGTGTGTATGTGTGTGTGCGGGGGTGTGGTCAGTACTCATTATTTTATTTTTTATTGAATAGTCTCTGTATATACACTTCAGCTGTTACCCCCTTCCCCGAATCCTGCTGATATAGGATGCTCCAGGGAAAGTGGTATTCAAGGGCAGCTTTCCCTTCTCTGAGAAGAAGGGGAGAGAGTGATCAGGGAAAGCATTTGTAAGAGTGGAACTGGGAAGAGAGGAGGGGGCTACAATCCATATGTAGAGTGGATACATAAAATTAATGAAAATAATGTGATGGAATCATGGAACAGGCATTGATTACTGTTTGATCTTTTTTCATGTTTAAACTTAGAAATGGGCTACATCTGCCTGTGTGGCATTATGATTCATTCTTACTGTCAATTTTACCCTATCAGCTCTCACCTTGCATGTACCAGTATCTTTCTAGTATTCCCAAAATCTTATGGATCATTTGTCACTCTTATTTTTCTTACAATCTCACATTAATGAACATATAAATCTTGGGATATTTTACAGATCTCTCTGGTCAAACTTTGCAAACATTTCCCATTCCAGTCCTAGCCACTCAGGTGGGCGGTGACTAATGATGCTTCTTAAACTTCATGTTACAAAAGTGATTTTACTTAAAGACAATAGCTTTGTTTTCCAAACACCCCAACCAGGTAATGACATTCCCACACC
This sequence comes from Micromys minutus, assembly GCF_963924665.1. NCBI lineage: Eukaryota > Metazoa > Chordata > Mammalia > Rodentia > Muridae > Micromys > Micromys minutus. Next base: position 10,129,950 of record NC_137976.1, read on the forward strand.
AAGCATATTACACGAGTTTATTTTACTTACAACAAATTATGGGACTATTTGTATGGCTAAATCTTTGGAGCCCTTGGTCTCTGTCCAGCTCTCATAACATTCCATATATCATTTCACTGTTTTCAGGTCTGCTAACCTGACCGGTTTCCCACATGTATCAGTATGCCTTCTTCCTGTGGGCTGACACCACCCCTTACTGGGTTCATGTCTATTTATCTGACTCATATTGACATGAACATTACTTCTTAAATGCAAGATTCATCTAAGCTTGACTTATGTATCCGATATATAAGAATCCAGGTGATTTTTCTTAATTTTAACATGATTTTTTATTTTATCATAAATCTACCACAACTTAAAGGTATTGTTATTGCACATATGTAGATACCATCATGTAGCATGGGACCTTTTCCAATATTGAATATTGTGTGATAAAATATGAGCTGTAGAAATCAATGAAAATATCACTTCATTATTTAAACTTCCATGACTATTTTTTCTGAAAATTTCTGATATCCTTATAATTAATTATTTGATCCAAGCAAGTAGTTCATTTTACCACTCACATAATAAGACTTACAGCTATCTCCCATGAAGCACATATTGGTGCCAAACAAAGTGGTAGAGAGATTTTTGTCTTGTATTTTTCACAAACACATCTTCACCATTATAAGAAATTATCAACTCTAATATAACAATGAAAACATCTACATAAGTAGATAGGCAAATACAATAATAATCATAATAATAATATTATCATTTCTTCAGTAGAAGACTACACTGGACTGATATATAAAATTATTAAAATGCCAGTTTTATCCTAATGTTTCCCATTCCTGCTTAGACTGAATGAGTTTAGCACAGTTGGGGTTGGTTAAGATCAGCCTCCATATGATGAAATGTCAAGAATGTTTAACAGCTGACATTTAGACACATAAGCCTGGAGGCTGTAAAACTAAAATTTGCCAATGTAAAAAAATAGAGCTCTATTAGCAGCAGTGTGAGCATATTTAACTGTGTTAACCAGGGTGACGATTTAGGCACGAGAACATAAATAGATATTCAAAGCCATACTCAGCTCTGGGGCTCTCAATGACATCACACAATTCTTTGCCTATTTCCTATGTAGAAAATATTGCCACATTCCACCTTGATCCACACACATTTGCTTGACAATCACATGGGTGTATATTTTTGTCTTGAGTATATACTTAAATATAACGTACCACAGTCTTTTCTATTCTATACATTACATTAGATTCCAAACTTACATTAATGAAACTCTGAATAGAATCAGTTTAGACAATTGGGTGAAATGGCATGATAGACATGTAGCACTTGATGACCCTTCATCCTCTCAATTCTATTTTTGCCACTTCCTGTTACTATTCAAGTGAACTGTAAATCATAGTGTTGTATCAGGGTTTAATTTTTGTGGTCAGGAATGAAGTGGAATAAATTTAACCCGAAAAATAAATGTGGGTTTTTTGGCTGGAGTGCACTGACTTTCAAAGAATTTTTTACGATTATTTTTAATATTATTAAACATATTGGGTTTGGTTTAGATAGAGAACAAACAGGAAATAGCAAACTTTAATAAGTTTATATTTGTCAATATTATATATGACCGTTCCACGTAGTATGAAAAAAGGGTTTAAATACTCAAAAGAAAAATTAATTATATATTCAAATAAATTCATTATAAAATTGAACATAGTTATTTCCTTTATGGTGTTTTTATCCTTTGCAATGCAACTTTTCACAAGTCTTGATCAAATCATAGAGTTTGTTTCTCTCTCCCTTGAAGATATGGTACCTTACGACATACTGTGCTTCATATACAAAATCAGATGTGATACTAATATTGGTTTTATGTTGAGGTCTCAAAAATTTGTTAGATATGCACATTCAAAAAGTTATTTTCAAGACTATGGGGAAACATCCAGAGAAACAGAAATCTGGTAGCAACTGACCTTTTGTCCTGAACTCTAACATTCTGTGCCAGCCTGTAGCCAGCCAATGTCCAAACAAGCGGCCAAGACCAAGAGAGCAGCCAAAGCAAGATGCAGCTGAAACTGGGGTAAGGAATTGTACCTGACCAGGACTCACATAAAATAAATAATAATAATAATAATAATAATCATACTTTCAGTAGTAATGTTGTATCTATAAAATAATTCTGTAAAATAAAAGATGGTCAAAACTACCCTTGTTAGCCTTCCTTTACTGTTGTGTATCTGTATGTTATAGTACCATTTATACTCGCTATGAGATATATCATGAGTTGATATTAGTGGTAAATAGTTATCTAACATCTATATTAGGAAATGCAATCGATGATCATCAGGCATAAGTGTAGGGATATGTTAAATGTCTGTAATTTGATTAGATCAAGTACACAAAAGTCATTCAAATTTCATTCAAAAAGCTAAGATTAGCCAAATATTCTATCATTCTTTTTGGGAATGGACTATCTGGTTTTACAATGTAGTGCATTAACTTCTAGAATCAGAAGCAATGATTTATCTTTGGCCACTAAATAAGAAACCACTTGACTATAAAAAGCAAGGGGAGCTTTAGTTATAGGACCAGCCTGAGCTCTAAATCTTCTGGAGCACATGACACCTTTGGAGGCAGTAGTATGAAGTTCGAAGTAGGTTTAAAAAAATAGAAGAAATGCAAGAATATATGGAAATTAGCTTTATGTCTATTTAGCCAGGTTGATGTCAACTTGATTATAGTTCAAATTTATGGGGACATTTTCTCAGTTTATACTCCTTTCCTTTATATGACTCTAATTTGTTGTCATAAACTTAACAAGCACAACAATGCAAGGGAATTGACAGGATATTAATCTGAATGTTCTCTGAAAGCTTGTGCATTCTTAGCTAGCCGACAGGCTTCGTGAAAGTGGTTGGATTGGGAACATTCTGTCATTAGCAGTGAATTCATGCATTGGTGTTTCATAATTTGACAGCACTAAGATTGGTGGGAACCAGAAGTACTGCCTACCCCCTAGGCCTCACATGTCCTGTTCACATGATGGTTCTGCCTTTCTGTAGAACTGAACATAGAACTTAGCTTTCTAAATCTTTGAGAAAAAATAAACTGTTCATCTTACAGGTGATCGAGTTCTGTGATAGGATCTTTGTTACAGCAGAATTAAAGTGAATAGCAACATATATCCAAGTCACCAATCTGTCATCAGTGAAATCAAAATATATCCAAAAATATAAGTAAGACAGTCATTATAATGATATCCATAGCAGCTAGATATAGATGTCTTCTAGAAGAGAGTTATATGATGTTAAGCACATGGTATTTACAGAACTTGATTTGTTCTTTTGGATTTCTATTAAGAAGCATATATATATATGGGTTGCAATATACAGTTATAGTTTTATTTCTAGGATTCAGTTTACAGTCCTCTGTCATAAATATGATGTGAAGTATCTGAACTATCAAGACATTTTTTCAGAGTATAACAATCTCTATAGGTAATACTATATAAAACAAATATTTTAAAATGCCACTGAATTTATTTATTTTAATAAGAATAAGCCTATTTGTTTCTGTCTACACTACTGTACCCAAGTTCGAAGCCCAGTTTGCACTCTGTGGAGTGATAGCTGACAACACAGGCATTCAGAAAGTACAATGAAGATGACTTAACCATTTGTAATTAATGCCAAAGCCATGCTATCACTTTCACCCACATTCTGTCGGAAGTAGTAGTCCTACAATGTCCCTTCCTGTGATGTAAAAAAAAATGAAGAGAACTGAAGGCCAAGGTCGCTACATCAGGAAAGGTCAAGCAAATCTCATCAAGGTCACATTGACCAAAGCAGGAAGGGCTACCTTAGAAGATACAATCTGCCACAAGGGAAAAAATGTAAAACTACTACTTAAGTCTTGAAACAATGAGAAACTTAGACTTCCATTTTGAAAAATATAGTAAGTGATAACACATTAAATGAGAATTGCTTATTGGGTCTCCCATAGCTTTCCAATTCTACAAGAGGGTCTTCTCAATTACTGTAATTTTACAGTAAAGATTCCCATCAATATTCAGGACACAGCAAAGTTTACTCTCTCTACAAGAAATGAAGGAACAGGAGATAGAGCAGAAACTGAGGGAATGGCTAACCAATAACCAGATCAACTTGAGACCCATGTCATGGGAAAGCACCAAACTCTGACCACATTAATGATAATTTGTTATGCTGGCAGAAAAGAGTGTAGCATGGCTGTCTCTGAGAGGCTCCATCCAGTAGTTGATTCAGACAGATGCAAAAACCCACGGCTATATGGTGGATGGAATGTGGGGACTTTTATGAGTAAGAGTACAGAGAAGGGATTGGAGACCTCAAAGTGGATAGGAACTCCACAAGAACAACACAGTCAACAAACTTGGACCCTTGGCACCAACCAAAGATCAAACATGGATTGTATTTAGGGCCCCTGCATATATGTAGCAGATGTGCAAATTAGCCTTCATGTGGGACTTGATAACTGGAACTGGAACTATCCTAAAAGCTGTTGCCTGTCCATGAGATATGTTCTTTTAGCTGAGTTGTGTTGTGTGACCTTGGTGGGAGAGAATGTGCTTAGCCCAGCCCTGCAGTTACTTGACCAGCCATGGTGGGAGGAAATCCACAGGGCCCCTCCACCCTCTCAGAAGATAACAGTAGGGGGGGGGGATGAAGGAAGGATTGGGGGACTTGATGATTGAGGTTAGTGACAAGGATGTAAAGTGAATAATAAAAAACGGTAAATGAAATCTATGCAAAAGAGAGTGTGTGAATAACTTTTAGTAAAAAATGTATATGTGACATTATTTGGGGAAAATATAAACCCTTTTTGAGTTGCCTACAGTGTGATTGTGTCTTGGTTTCTGAAATGCCAATATCTTAGCCTGTGTGCTCACATTAAAACAGTGAACCATCGTTTTAATAAAAAAAAATTCAGGGTAAAAAACATTGAAGTTTTTTATAGATGACAGGTGGCATATTTCTATACAGATATGATGATTGAGCATGTATTATGTGGTGACTCTAAGATATTTACAATATAAAATTAATTTTTTAAAACTGTTACCAGCTATAATCAGTTTATTACTTTTTAACACAACAATGAGCCATTTTGTTTCAAAAGATAAATGTATTGTTTTAAAAACAATTGTAGTTTGGGTATGTACCACTTAATTTTCAGTACGTAAATCTAACAAGAATAATAACCTTTCTGGAAATGCACTGAGAGAAAGAATTTGCCTTTTTCTTCTTTCTTTTATTGTGTACATTTTTTAATTAACACCTTTATTTTACAAAACAAAGATAAATGTACAGATTTCAAGCATTTTTTTGCGTAAAATTATACAATACATTTTTGTCAGTACTTTTTTTCAGATTTTAAAATTATTTTTACATAAATCTATATGAATAGTCAGTACTTGATCTTTTTAAAGGTTTGACAGTATCCATTGAAAACCCAATAGTTACAATGAGCACAAAGTACATGCAAAACAAAATGTAACATGAAAATAGTCAAAGTTTTCTTGTTGTGTAAAGAATTTTGTTTTGTTTTGTTTTATTTCTTCTTTCTTTTTTATTGTTGATATTTTTACAAAATTATTTCCCAGACATTTCCGTGTTAAAATTACAAAATTTAAGTTTATAGTAACCAACAAATCCAACTTCTTAGAAAGTGAAGAGCTTTATGACAATGTGTGCTGATGTGTAGACAGCACACCATTTTCTCTAACATAAGCCACATTGAATATATCATAGCATTTGCGCAGTGATGTCAAATAGCTTTTCTTCAGGATTTTTTCTTGCAATAGCTACGGTTTCTGTTCCTATTTAATTTGTCCGTGGAGGGTGTTAGTTCAATTTGAACCCGACAAAGTGCTAAAGACCTTTAGAGCAAATAGATCAAGCTGATAGAAAGTGAGAACATGTAAAAGGCTTTTTCCTCTGACTGGGTATAAAGATGAAGAAAACCTCAAGATTCAACAAGGAGATAAAATTTTGACACCAAAATATCTTTGACAATTGAGACTCAGAATGTCTTTTTTTTTCCTTCAACAGCCTTACATTTCAATTTTTTTTTCTTTAAAAGGAGTGAGTTGTGTACAGGGGCTTAAATGCTTTTTTTTATAAAACTTTATTTTAAAAAACAAAAATAAATGTACAGATTTTTAAACATTTTTGCATAAAAGTATACGAACACATTTTTATAAGGTTGTAATTAAGTATTTGTGGGTACATAGACATAAACAAATGCATATTTGTAGCAATTATATAGGAAAAGAGGTTATTAATTTAAGGAGATAGGAGAGAAACTGGGAGGGGCTGTAGGAAGGAAAGGGGGATGTGAAACAGTTCTATTTTAATTAAAATATATTCTTTTTTTCTTTTTTCTTGAACTTTACACAGTTTGTGGGTTGTTTTGGGGTGTTCAGAGCTTTCTGGGGTTACTATCCAATTATCAGTGACTACATATTATATCTGTTCTTTTGTGGCTGGGTTACCTCACTCAGGATGATATTCTCTGGATGCACCCATTTTCTTAAGAATTTCGTTAGGCCATTATTTCTGATAGCTGAGTAGTACTCCATTGTGGAAATGTACCACAATTTTTGTATCCATTCATCTACTGAAGGACATCTGGGTTCTTTTGAGCTTCTGACTATTATAAATAGTGCTGCAATGAACATTGTGGTGCATGTATCTTTGTTGTATGTTGGAGTATCTCTGGGGTAAATGCCCAGAAGTGGAATAACTGAGTCTTCAGATAGTATTATGTTCATTTTTCTGAAGAACCGCCACACTGTTTTCCAGAGTGGTTGTATCAGTTTACAACCCCACCAGCAGTGGAGAAGTGTTCCTCTTTCTCCACATCCTCTCCAGCATCTATTTTCATCTGAGTTTTGGATCTTGGCCAATCTGACTAGTGTGAGGTGGAATCTCAGGGTTGTTTGATTTACGTTTCCCTGATGGCTAAGGACGTTGAGCACTTCCTTAGATGTTTCTCAGCCATTCCATATTTCTCAATTGAGAAATTTTTGTTTATGTCTGTACTCCATTTTTAATAAGGTTGTTTGATTCTCTGGTATCACGCTTATTGAGTTATTTGTATATCTTGAATATTAGGCCTCTTTCTGATATGGGGTTGGGAAATATCTTTTCCCACTCTCTTGGCTGCTGTTTTGTTTTCATGATAGTGTCTTTAGCATTACAGAAACTTTGCAATCTCATTAAGTCCCATTTGTCAATCTTTGATCTTAGAGCTCAAGCTATTGGTGTTCTGTTTAGGAAATTTTCTCCTGTGCCTATGAGTTTTAAGGTTTTCCCTACTTTCTAATCTAATAGTTTCAGTGTACCTGATTTAAAGTGGAGATCGTTGATCCACTTGCACTTGAGCTTTGTACAAGGAGATAAGAAAGAGTCATATTACGTATAGAATTTGCACTCATGTTCCAAATATTTCTATCAGTAGATTCACTTTTGTTAAGTGAAGTTCATAAGGCATAAATTAAATATATAATAAAAAAGAAAGGGTCTATTTTCATTCTTCTGCATGCTGAGTGCCAGTTGGACAAACACCATTTGTTGAATAGGCTGTCCTTTTTCCATTGAATGTTTACAGCTCCTTGTCAAAAATCAGGTGACCATATCTGTGAGGGCTCATTTCTGGATCTTCTATTCTATTCCATTGATCCACGTGCCTATTTCTGTACCAGTACCATGCAGTATTCAGCACAATTGCCTTGTAATATAGCTTGAGGTCAGGGATAGTGATTCCCGCAGATGTTTTTCTTGTTTTGCGAATGGATTTTGCTAATCTAGTTCTTTTGTTATTCCAGATGATATTGCACATTGATCTTTCCAACTCTATGAAAAACTGGGTTGGAATTTTGATGGGGATTGCATTTAATCTGTAGATGGCTTTTGGTAAGATGGCCATTTTCAAAATGTTTATCCTTCCAATCCATGAGCATGGGAGATTTTTCCATTACCTGAGATCTGCCTCGATTTCCTTCTTTAGAAGTTTGAAGTTCTTGTTATACGGGTCTTTAACTTGCTTAGTTAGAGTCACACTAAGGTATTTCATAGTTTTTTGACTATTGTGAAGGGTATCTTTTCCCTAATTTCTTTCTCCACATGTTTGTTCTTTGAATATAGGAAAACCACTGATTTGTTTGAGTTAATTTTATATCCAGCCACTTTGCTGAACTTGTTTATCAGCTGTAGGACTTCTCTGCTGGAATTTGTGGGGTCGCTTAAGAACACTATCATGTCATCTGCAACTAGTGATGGTTTTACTTCTTCCTTTCCAATTTGTATCCCCTTGATTTTGTTTTGCTGTCTAATTGCTCCAGCTAGGACTTCCAGTACTATGTTGAATAGGTAGGGGGAGAGTGGGCAGCCTTGTCAAGTCCCTGATTTTAGTGAGATTGTTTCAAGTTTCCCACCTTTAAGTTTGATGTTGGCTGTTGGTTTGCTGTATATTGCTTTTATTATGTTTAGGTATGGGCCTTGGATTCCTGTTCTTTCGAAGTCTTTTAACATGAAGGGGTGTTGAATTTTGTCAAATGCTTTCTCAGCATCTAATGAGATGATCATGTGGTTTTTTTTCTTTGAGTTTGTTTATATGGTGGATTACATTGATGGATTTCTGTATGTTAAACCATCCCTGCATGCCAGGGATGAAGCCTACTTGATTATGGTGAATGATCGTTTTGATGTGCTCTTGGATTCAGTTTGCAAGTATTTTGTTGAGTATTTTTTAATCAATGTTCATAAGTGAGATTGGTCTGAGGTACTCTTTCCTTGTTGGGTCTCTGTGTAGTTTAGGAATGAGGGTTATTGTAGCCTCAAAAAATGAGTTAGGTAGTTTTCCATCTTATTCTATTTTGTGGAATAGTTTGTTTTTTTTAAAACAACTTTATTTTACAAAACAAAGATAAATATACAGATTTTAAGCATTTTTGCGTAAAATTATACAATACACTTTTGTCAGTACTTTTTTTTCAGATTTTAAAATAATTTTTACATAAAACTATATGAATATATTTTTTAGTCAGTACTTGATTTTTTTAAAGGTTTGATAGTATGCATTGAAAACTTAATAGTTACAATGAGTAATAAGTACATGTAAAACAAAATGTAACATGGAAATTGTCAAAGTTTTCTTGTTGTGTAAAGATTTTTTTGTTTTGTTTTGTTTTCTTTATTTCTTGGACTTCATACAGTCTGTGAGTTGTTTCTGAGGCCGTGTGAGCCTCTGGGGTTAGCATCCCACTATCAGTGACTGCATATTATGTCTTTTTTTGTGTGACTGGGTTATCTCACTCAGAATGATGGAGAGTATTGGTACTATGTCGTCAATAAATGTCTGATAAAATTCTACACTGAACCCATCTGGACCTGGGCTTTTATTGGTTGGGATGCTTTTGATAACTGCCTCTATTTCTTTAGGTGTTATGAGATAATTTAATTGGTTTACCTGGTCCCGATTTAACTTTAGTACCTTTTATCTGTCTAGGAATTCATCCATTTCCTCCAGATTTTCCAGCATTGTGGAGTATAGCGTTTTGTAGTATGATCTAATGATTTCTTGAATTTCCTCAGTTTGAGTTATTTCTCCAATTTCCTTTCTGATTTTGTTAATTTGTATACTCTCTCTTTGCCCTCTAGTTAGTCTGGCTAAGGTTTTATATATTTTGTTGATTTTCTCAAAGAACCATTTCTTGGTTTTGTTGATTCTTTGAATGGTTCTTTTTGTTTCTATTTGGTCTATTTCTGCCCTAAGTTTGATTATTTCTTGCCATCTACTCCTCTTGGGTGTATCTGCTTCCTTTTGTTCTAGAGCTTTTAGCTGTACTGTTAAGTTGCTGATGTAAGCTCTCTCCAGTTTCTTTTTGGAAGCACCCAGAGCTATGAGTTTTCCTCTCAGTACTGCTTTCATTGCATCCCATAAGTTTGGGTATGTTGTGTTTTCATTTTCATTGAATTCTAGAAAATTCTTGATTTCTTTCTTTATTTCTTCTTTGACCCAGCTATCGTTTAACAGAGCTTTGTATAGTTCCATGTGTATATGGGCTTTTTGTTGTCTTTGTTGTTGTTAAAGACCAGCCTTAGACTATGGTAATCTGAGTGGATGCATGGGAGTATTTTAATCTTCTTATATCTATTGAGGCTCGTTTTGTGACCAATTATGTGGTCAATTTTCGAGAAGGTTCCATGAGGGCCTGAGAAGAAGGTGTATTCTTTTTTTTTTAGGATGATGTGTTCTGTAGATATCTATTAATTCCAGTTGGTTCATAGTCTCTGCTAGTTTTACAGTATCCTTGTTCAGTTTTTGTTTCCCTGATCTGTCCATTGATGATAGTGGGGTATTGAGGTCTCCCACCATTATTGTGTGGGACACAATATATTTTTTGAGCTTTAGTAGGGTTTCTTTTATGAATATCGGTGCTTTTGTATTTGGAGCATATATGTTAAGGATTGAGAGTTCCTCCTGACAAATTTCTCCTATAATCAGTAAAAAGTGTCCTTCCTTATCTTTTTTGATAACTTTTGGTTGAAAATCTACATTATTTGATATTAGAATGCCCACTCCCGCTTGCTTCTTGGGGTCATTTGCTTGAAAGGTTTTTTATCCACCCTTAACTCTGAGATAGTGTCTGTCTTTGTCTCTGAGATGAGTTTCTTGTATGCAACAAATTGCTGAGATTTGTTTATGTATCCAGTCTGATAGCCTATGTCTTTTTATTGGGGAATTGAGTCCATTTGTTAACAGATATCAAGTAATAGTGGTTGCTGTTTCCTTCTATTTTTGCTTTTGGAGGTTGAATTGTGCCTGTATGTCTTTCTTCTTTTGGTTTTCTTGCTTAGGAGTGTTCTTGTTTTTATTAGGAGTAGTTCCTCTCGAGAGGCCACTGTATACCTGAATCTATCTTAACACAGAAAGATCACAGGTTTGTATTTACTGATAACTGAATTGTCAAATTATACAGAAATTTGCTTACTTTAATTAATAGAATTATTCCAACATGATAGAAAATAAAGGTTGAGTTGGGTCTTCATCTGTACTCTCAGTACCATTGTAGGAGCACAAACTATTAGTGATGTGCAATGAACATTATCTTTACTTTAGAAAAATAAATCTAGGCATGTGATGTTTGGGAAGAGTATAATAAGTAAATGGACTAGAGAGATGGCTCAGCAGTTAAGATTATTGGTTGCTCTTCCAGAGGTCCTGTGTTCAATTCCCAGCAACCACATAGTGGTTCACAACCATCTGTAATGGGATCTGATGCCTTCTTCTTGTGTGTTTGAAGACAGCCATAGTGTATTTGCATGCATGAAATAAATAATGACAGAGAGAGAGAGAGAGAGAGAGAGAGAGAGAGAGAGAGAGAGAGAGAGAGCCCTACAAACAGTAAAAGGACACTCATGCATTGCTACACCTTGCAATGCTTTGCTGGTCTTTGCTAACTATACAGTACTTTGCTGGTCTTCTCTGGTCTTCACTTCCTAGAGAGAAACTCACCAAAGAACTTCTCATGGTATTTCAGCTGGTTCTTGTTCATTCCACTGACTCCTGACAATTTAGCAGAGCCTTGTGGTTTCTACTGAATCTAGCCACTGTTACTGATTCATGTTTGGTGTTTGCTATTGGACTGGTCTGCTGATATTCTGACAATGAAGATGGAAATCACCTGAAAGAATGATTTCTAAAAGTTTTTCGACCCCTTTGTCCTATTAACCATGTTTCTCTCCTATCTTTCTTCAGTGGGCTAGAAGTGAGGTTGAAGCATTTTAGAACTGCAAATAAAAGCAAATAGACTTTGAGAAAAAAAGAAATAAAAAGAAATCTAGATGTTAGTCTTTGCTTTATTTATATGCTTTAAGAATTGTTGCCATCCTATAATCTTGTGTATTCACCTTTAATGCAGACATGGAGTCTTTATTAGTTGTCTGTGAAGCAGAGATAATTATAGCTAGTTAAATCCTCCAAATTCTATTGTTCTAGCTTCAACACCAGAAGTTCAGTAAGGAAATTTATCTTGTTAGGATCGACACATGGAAGAGCTGAATTTTATGTCTTGCAGCAGGATCAAATTATTCATGCTGTAAGTACATAAATCCAGCTTATTAATGACAGACTTGTTCCAAAAAGAAACGTGATATGTGATTCTTTTTATAAGATCTTATAAATGCAAATATTGAATGCTCATCCAACAAAAGCAAATTCCTCTTGTAAAATATCACAAGCATTAATCTGGAAAAATATTACTTACAAACAAAATAATTACAATGCATAAAGGCTAATTAATATTCACAGTCTATAATCAGCACTTTCAAGTAAGAAATAAGACTAACAGTTTAAAGTTGAAGGGATAAGTCTACTTTTTCTGTTGTTATGGTAGGTGTCTCAGCATTGTATTTCTAGGTTATAACAGAAATTCTTAACTAACCTGGCAAAATGTAACAAACAAATCAGACTAAAATGTCAAATATCCAATGCTAATACTTTAGTTAATGAAGAAATTAAAGTAAGAGCTGGATAAATGGTTTATCTATTAAGAGATACTTAGTTCACAGTAGCTGCATGATAGATTGCAACCATGAAAAACCATAACTTCAGAAAAGCTGATGCCTACTTTTGGCCACACTATAAATGTACATGCAAATCATACACAAAATGTATGCAGATTCGCACACAAACACAAACATAAAAGCTATAAAAATAGTAAAATTGAAAAACTTTTATATTGCACAAAAGAGTAAAATTCTAGCTTATTTTAGCAAAACTCAATTGATAGGTCGCCAACATACTGATAAATGTGTGTCTGTCTGTATCTCTACTAGATATCTGGCTGATAAATATACAATTAAACCATCTCCTAAACCTTAGGTTGAAGATCCTGTATACACGTTTTTGTTTGGTTGTTTAGATGGTTTGTTTGGGTTTGGTTTGATTTGGTTTTGTTTTGGATCACGACTAATCATAACTACTTAGTATAATCACATTATTTTAAGTTTCAGTATTGTATGTTCTCTTTGATACAGAGTAGAAAATTAATATTTGTAGTTTTAGTCTAAAAGAGAAACACAAATATTAGATGCAAGACTAACTTAGAGAGTATAACTCTGTTAACAAGGAGCTCTATCTGTGTCATTATATCTGTCTCTCTAATTTTCCTTTGTCTAACCCTCTGTCCTTCTTCTGCTGTCTCTTCCTCTGTCTGTTCACATCTCCATTTTCACAGGAAGGCCATAAGTATCATGGCTGCTTGAGCAGTAATTACAGAGAAAGAACCCCCAAATATAGGAGTCCACATAAGTTATACAACAGTTTCTGGTCAAGGGAATAATAGGTATTCATTTTAAGTCTGATATATTAGTTTAATATTGCTACTATATTTACTTACCTGTCCAAAAGCTCTAAGTGAAAAGTACACTATTTTGTTTTCTTTTTAAGTGTAGGTATGGATTACATGGTTTTCTAAGTTGTCCAGTGAACTGGGAAACAATTCAGTCTTTTATTTGTCAGCTCTTTTATTTTTTGACTGCTGAAAGATATTTACAATTTTTATAGAGCTATCCAGTGAAGACCATAATTAGAACCTTTATATGATTATTCTGAAACACCATCAACTCATTCACAGATGTATTTTATCAAGCACTGTAAGTTTTTAGGGGGAAAAGATCACTTGAGGATAAAGAACTTTGGATTGTTGCATAGCCATAAATTACAAATTCCAATCAGTTGACAGAGCAGGAAAAAAAAATAAATGGAAAACATAATGCAAATTCTAAATTTTAAACTGTGAATATGTTACCTAAAACTATTAAAAAGTTTCTTTGGTGAAACTCCCCAAACAATACTATTAAAAAAAAACCCTGCTGAACAAACAAAGGGTTGCTTTCCCCTGAGGACTTGTCCCAGAACTGGTGAAACTGACTTTCCTTTACAGCAGTGCCACTCAAACTTCCTGATGCTGTGACCCTTTAATACAGCTCCTCAATTTGGGGTGACCCCCAAACCATAAAATTATTTTCATTGCTACTGTATGACTATAATTTTGCCACAATTATGAATTATAATATAAATATCTGTATTCCCCAAAGGTCTTAAGTGGCCTCATAAAAGGGTCATTTGACCCCCAAGCTTAGAACTACTTCTTTACTACCAAAGGAAATCAAAAGTGCAAGTTCTTGACACACTTCTCTCTAGAGTTGTTGTAGGCTGCTCTTGTAATTTCTCCCACTGAATTGTAACTTTTCCTTAAGAATCTATACACAGCCATAGCTGTAAGGAATATCTTTGCTCACGTCCTTTATCACAGCCCTAATACAACATCATGAGTGAGGTTTCCTAGACATGTTAAGAGGATAGCAATGTAACAAAACAAAGGATAAAGAGTTTTCCCAGCTGTGAAAAACTTAATAAAACTGGAGGAAATGATAGGCAAGGTATCATTTTGAAATGATGTCTGGTTCTTCCTGTAGAGTGATTTTACAGTCTTGTGAGGGGCCTAATTATTCTAATGTACCACCACTCATAAGTCAGGTAGGATTTAATTCTAGTGCCCTGACTCCATACAAAGCTGTGGATTAGTGGCAGGAGCATTGGGAGAGAGGATGACAGAATGCTGTAGCTCTGGATATGAGGGTTCTGTAGTCTCATAGGATCACCCAGGTTCAGCAAGCAGTGGTTTCTAAGAAGTCTAAGTGCTTCAAGACTGATTCTCCTCTTCTCCTTCTAGGCACTGCATCTGTCTCTTTCCTCCTCAACTCCTGGAATGCTGTCATTCTCCTAGGATTATGTCATAAGGTCCAGAAATGTTTATTCATTTTGAGATGTAACTTTCTTCATTTCAAGTTTTTGCCTTAATCTATGGCCAGTGCAAATCTGGATCAGTATTCTGTTGTAATTACATGAAGAAAAATATAAAAGTAAGTGGGTGGTATTGCCTAGACCATTTTGTCAGTTACACCAATGAGGCATGGGCTAGATATTGTAGAAACTTATAGACCCATAGCATAAATGTAAGACTCCTGGCTTTGATATCATGTGTTACTATTCTTAAAAATAACCTTAACTCAGAATGACAAGAGCTACATGGAAATTCACTCCGCGGTGCTTGAAACTTCTGGGAAATCAATGATGAAATAAAATAATTATAAGTTAAATGCAATATTGATTGTAAAATACCAGATATTGATTAATCTAATGGGAATGAAAATAGTACTAAATGGATACTAGCGTGTATATTATGATGGATAAAATAACTTCTAATAAATGAAAGAAAGATAAAAGTAAGTGAAAAATGTTCATACATTTTTGTTCATTTTGATCCATTTATGGTGATGTTAGAGATTGATTTGGGTTGCACACACTATTGATCATATTCTCCATTCATTTGTTTAGAATAAGCCTGGAATTAATATAAACTGAACAAGCAGAATATATGAATAGCATTATCTTTTCAACTATACATTTTGAATTGAAAACATATGCATGGTCTCTTCAGGTACAGAATTCTTAATGTACTATTTTTCTCTACAATCAAGATTAGGTAAATTTTATAGATAAAAGTTGACTCCATATAAAATGTATGCATTTAAAAAACAAATTGCATGCAATTATTCAAGGCCACCCTACAGGGTTTCACTCTCAGCAAAAATCAAGAAACTTACATTGTGTAAGCACAAATAAAATGTATATTTTTTACATTTATGTTCAATATTTCACTTGTAGCTTGGTTTAGCAATTTTGTTTTATTAATAATAACAGAAATAAAACATTCTGAATTTTCCACTAAATATTTGATAGTAACTATAGGGACTACATTGCCATTGAGTTGAAAGTTATTACTCATATATAATAAATATAATTATAGACACCTAGAAGACTTTCAGTTTGACATCTGACTGTTGGTTTTTTTCTTCTTTAGAGGTTTGAAGTTCTTGTTATACAGGTCCTTCACTTGCTTAGTTAGAGTGAAACCAAGGTATTTCATATTGTTTGTGACTATTGTGAAGGGTATCTTTTTCCTAATTTCTTTCTCCACATATTTTCCTTTGAGTACAGGAAGGCTACTGATTTGTTTGAGTTAATTTTGTATCCAGCCACTTTGCTGAACTTGTTTATCAGCTGTAGAAGTTTTCTGGTGGAATTTTGTCAAATGCTTTCTCGGCATCTAGTGAGATGACCATGTGGCTTTTTTCTTTGAGTTTGTTTATATGGTGAATTACATTGATGGAGTTCCATATATTAAGCCATCCATGCATCCTAGGGATGAAGCCTACTTGATCATGGTGAATGATCATTTTGATGTGTTTTTGGGTTCGGTTTGCAAGGATTTTGTTAAGTATTTTTGCATCAATGTTCATAAGTAAGATTGGTCTGAGGTTCTCTTTCCTTGTAGGGTCTTTGTGTTTTTTAGGAACGAGGGTTAATTGTGGCCTCAAAAATGAGTTAGGTAATGTTCCAACTGATTCTATTTTTGGAATAGTTTGGAGAGTATCGGTATTATGTGGTCAATAAATGTCTGATAAAATTCTGCACTGAACCCATCTAAGCATGGACTTTTTTTGGTTGGGAGGCTTTTGATAACTGCTTCTATTTCTTTAGGTGTTATTGGATTATTTAGATTGTTCTCCTTTAACATTTGTATCTGATACCTGTCTAGGAATTCATCTATTTCCTCCAGATTTTCCAGCTTTGTGAGTATAGGCTTTTGTAGTAGGATCTGATGATTTCTTGAATTTCTTCAGTTTTAGTTATTATGTATCCATTTTCCTTTCTGATTTTGTTAAGTTGGATACTCTCTCTTTGCCCTCTAGTTAGTTTGGCTAAGGGTTTATCAATCTTGTTAATTTTCTCAAGGAACCAGCTCTTGTTTTGTTGATTCTTTGAATGGTTCTTTTTGTTTCTATTTGGTCAATTTATGCTCTGAGTTTGATTATTTCGTGCCATCTACTCCTCTTGTGTGTATAGGCTTCATTTTTCTCTAGAGATTTCCACTGTGCTGTCAAGTTGCTGATGTATGCTCTCTCCAATTCCTTTTTGGAAGCACTCAGAGCTATGAGTTTTCCTCTCAGTACTGCATTCATTGCATCCCATTGTTTTGGGTATGTGGTGTTTTCATTTTCATTAAATTCTAGCAAATTCTTAATTTCTTTCTTTATTTTTTCTTGGACCCTGTTATCATTTAGTAGAGCATTGTTTAGTTTCCATGTGTATATGGGCTTTTTGTTGTCATTAAAGACCAGCCTTAGACCATGGTGATCTGAGAGGATTCATGAGAGTATTTCAATCTTCTTATATCTATTAAGGCTTGTTTGGTGACTGATTTTATCGTCAGTTTGGGAGAGAGTGCCGTGATGTGCTGAGAAAAAGGTGTATTTTATGTTTTAGGATGAAATGTTTTGTAGATGTCTATCAATTCTAATTGGTTCATAACCTCTGCTAGTTTCACTGTGTTCTTGTTCAGTTTCTGTTTCCATGATCTGTCCATTGATGATAGTGGGGTATTGAGGTCTCCCACCATTATTGTGTGGGGTGCAATGTATTTTTTTAGCTTTAGTAGGTTTTCTTTTTTGAATATGTATTCTGTTTTATTTGAAGCATACATGTTAAGGATTGAGAGTTCCTCCTGACAAATTTCCCCTGTAATGAGTAAAAAGTGTCCTTTATCTTTTTTGATAACTTTTTGTCAAAATTCTAGTTTATTCCATTTTAGAATGGCCATTCCAGCTCGCTTTTTGGGGCCATTTGCTTGGCAGGTTTTTCCCCAAACTTTCATTCTGAGATTATGTGTGTCTTTGTCTCTGAGATGAGTTTCCTGTATGGAGCAAAATGCTGGGTTTTGTTTATATATCCAGTCTTATAGCCTATGTCTTTTTATTGGGGAATTGAGTCCATTTACATTAACAGATATTAAGGTATAGTGCTTGCTGTTTCCTGCTATTTTCATTTTTGGAAGTAGAATTGTGCCTGTTTGTCTTTCTTCTCTTGGTTTTCTTGCTTAGGAGTTTTCTTGTTTTTACGAGGATGTAGTTTCCCTCCTTGTATTCGGTTTTCCACCTATAATTCATTGTAGTGCTGGGTTTGTGGTCAGATATTGTGTAAATTTAGTTTTGTCTTGGAATATCTTGGTCTCTCCATCTATGGTGATTGAGAATTTTGCTGCGTATACCAGCTTGGGCTGACACTTGTGTTGTCTTAGGGTCTGCATGATATCTGTCCAGGATCTTCTAGTTTTCATAGTCTCTGTTGAGAAATCGGGTGTGATTCTGATTGGTCTGCCTTTATAATTTACATGACCTTTTTACTTACTGCTTTTAGTATTCTTTCTTTGCTTTGGGCACTTGGTGTTTTGACTGTTATATGTCGGGAGGCATTTCTTTTCCTGTCCACTCCATTTGGGGTTTTGTAGGCTTCTTTTATGCTCATGGTCATCTCATTCTTAAGGATAGGGAAGTTTTCTTTTATGATTTTGTTGAAGATATTTACTGTGCCTCTTAGGTGATATTCTTCCCCCTCTTCTATTCCTATTATCCTTAGGTTTGGTCTTCTTATTGTGTCCTGGATCTCCTGGACATTTTGGGCTAGGAGAGTTTTGGTTTTTCAACTTCTCTGACTATTTTGTCTATGTTTTCAATGTTGTCTTCTCTCTTCCATCTCTTGTAGTGTGTTGGAAATGCTTGCATCTGTGAGTCCTAATTTCTTTTTTAAATTTTCTACCTCTAGGGCTGTCTCTTTCAGTGTTTTCTTTATTGTTTCCATTTGCATTTTAAATTCCTTTTTCCATTCTTTCATCTGTTTGGTTCTGTTTTTCTCTAGTTCTTTGAGTTCTTTGGGTGTTTTTCTTGTTTCCTCTTTAAAAGCTTCTATTACTTCTTGATTTTTCTCCTGTTCTTTTTTAAGGATCTCAATCATCATCTTGAGATATGATTTTGGGTCTGAGTCTTCTTTTTCTTGAGTGTTTGGCATTCTACTGTTTGCTGTGATAGGAGAGTTGGGTTCTGCTGTTGCCATGTTGTTTAGGTTTCCCTGGGGTATTTTTTTTTGCTTTCCTCTTGTCATCTTGTTGTCTGTGATTATATGTGGTCTTGTTGTCAATAATTGGTTACTATCTCTCCCTTGTACCTGGCCTGTGTCCCTGGATCTTCTCTGCCCTTAGTGGCAGATGGCCTGTTCTGCATGCACAATCCACTGGGTGGAAACAGATACCCTAAGGCAGGGTTCCTGCTCCCCAGAACCATCAGGGTGGTGCTCAATTTCTGAGTGCTAGGCACAGACCTCTCTGCTCCCTGGCTACTCAGAGTGCTGTCTCACCAGGCCTGTATCCCTGGATCTCCGCTATTCCCGGTGACAGATGGCCTGAGCACCTGTTCTGCAAGCACTGGCTGCTGGCTGGAAACAGACACCCTAAGGCAGGGTTCCTGCTCCCCTGAACTAATTGGGGCGGGGCATTTTCCTAGTGCTCTGCAACAACCTCTCTGTTCCCTGGCTACTTGGAGCTTGTCTCACCAGACCTGTGTCCCTGGCTCTCCCAGAAAACCACTTCCGTGGAAGATAAAACATAGAGGGTACCTATAATGAACAAAAAGGTGGATTGTGAGTTCTTAGTCACTAACATTCTCACTGAATGAGATGAAAGGGGACACCTCATCTACAAAAATATAGTTCCTTTAGGGTGTGCTTTCTCTCACATTATGTTGTCCATATAAACCCAGATGAATCACATTGAATAGAAGGACTGTTTTTTTCTCTTGCCATGTTTCTATTCCAATGTGTTGACTCTAGAAACTCATTTTGAAACTGCCCCAAATATTATTCATGTGCTCATAGCTGAGCATGTGTCCTCTTGTTTCTTCATAAATTCCTCAAAAGCTGATGATTTGTACATTTTGGGCAAATTTGTATGTCTTCAGTTTTTAAAATAAACTAATTTCATTTGTTTTTCATGATGTTTCATTCATCAGGCAACAATACCGAATGAAAGCAAAAATTTCCCATGTACTATTTGCTCAGTGTAAACGCACAAAGGCACAGGCACAGAAACACACATACACACATGTTCACACACACACACATATTACTAGTAACACTTCATGCTATATGAATTTATTAAAATGTGTGATCCTGTATTAATTTGTCATTAGTACTTCTAAATTTATAGTATGCAGTAGGAATTATTCTTCTACCTTATATAGATTATAATTGTGTGATGATGTCGATTCGGCAGTGGGGTCGCATAAAATCATAGTGTGCTGAGTAGTTTTTCTTCTGTAAATAGCCTCTGTGCACCGTCTGTCTATTTATCCCTCAACTATAACATCCCCAAATCACTGTTCTTTACTTTTGCTATAGTCCATGACCCACGTGACTTTATCACTGAACTATTTTTCATTTTGTCAACATTCATCTCCTTTCCTATCCAAGAACATAATTTGCTTTTGTTTTATTTGTTCTTAATTTTGGCAATAATAAGCCAAAACAAAACAAACACACAAAAATCTTCTATAAGCATTCATGGGTGTTTTTTTTTTTTTTTTTTTTTTTTTTTTTTTGGACATATGTTTTCAGTTCATTGGAATAGGTATGAACAAAATAGGCTCACTGAACTATCATCTGAATATCTTTAGCAGTGTTCTGAAAGCTTACTAGTACCCTAAGATTTTATGCAATGAATTTTAGTGTTTCTAAATAATCCACTTGATTATTTGCATAATTAAATGCTATTATAAAGTTGACAATTATACAGAATTAACAAGCCATTTCATTCAACCTTTATTCTGATTGTAATTAACCTTTTAGGAAAAAGCATAATAATTAAAGTGTCATTTTATATAGGGTAATACTACTAGAGAAAAAGAAAAATACTCATGACCAATATTGCATGATATCGGTATTTAACACATTTTCTCTAACTGGTAATGAAAGTTCAGTGGTCAGGTTTAGTTTTTAGATATAGAAGTTTAGTTTAATCTGGAAGATTAAATCATCTCTCTGAGAACCACACTGCAGTCCCCCTCTGAATGAATAAGAGTTCACATATTTATAGTGCCGACTAGACATGACTTTGATGGAGGCCCATTTCAAATTTACTAGTTCACTTCAGCTTTATTTTTCCCCCATAAGTAACTTTTAAACTTCATGCCTGGGTATACATATCCTGTGAATTTCTCACTATGTAAGAGGAAGGTGGGGCTACAAATGATTTTGTGATACACAATTCAAGAATGTAAACCATATGGCTTTATTCTGTGTTTTAACACAAATAGAGTATGTTATCTCTACTCAGCAGTTGTAATACATGTGTAATTACATCTGCACACATTAATCCTCTACCACTCCAGTGCAATCAGCAGTAACTATGGAGATGCCAAAACAATGGAATCTTACACGTTCATAAATGGAGAATAAAAATGTAAGCTTCCTTGGAATTCAAAACTCTATTTTACAAGCAAATTATATTTATGCTAATAAGAATTGTAGCAAAATTTCTTGTGGAAATAGACATAAAATTTTCATCAGTTCCTTAGTAATTAATGTTTCTTTAGTGTGAATCCAAAGTTTCTCTGCTTCTACAGCAACTAAATATGTGACTTTAGGAATAAAGTGACTCAATTTTGCACCTCAACAGTTGGAAATTTACCTCTGTGTCCAGTTTTAACATTGTGTAAATAAGCCCCACTATGAAACACATTTGTCAAAATCATTACTATTTGAGATGAGCAACTGAAAAGGGACGAGGAAGTCTCCAGTATCCAAGGGGAAGCTAGAAATGACAAGAGCCCTCAGGAGACAAACCACTAGAAATGACTCACTGAATGTGGGGAACCCTCTGAAAAAGGGAAGTGTCTTTTCAGCTACTGCCCTGTCCTTACAAAAGACAAATTAACAAGTGGGTGCCTCTTCAAGAAACCAGAGAAGACTTTCCCTTAATCAATCACTCTAAGGTACTCTCAAGCCATGGAGATGAGAATAGATGTTTTTTTTTTTTTTTTTTCCTTTTTTTTTTTTTCTTATTAACTACTCTCTGTATTTACATTTGAAATGCTATCACCTTCCCCCACCCTACTCCCATCCTCCCCTTCCATTTGTCTTCAGGGAGATGCACTCACTCAGAATTACCCTCTCCACCCCATGGCCTTGGCATTCCCCTACACTGGAAAAATAAGCTTGCCTACCCTGGACCAAAGACCTCTTCTCACATTGATACTAGACACTGCTATTCTCAGCCACATATGTACCTGGAACCATAGGTCTCTCAGTATGTGTTCAGTGGTTTGTGTTTTAGTCCATGGGAGTTCTGGAGGGTTTAGGTGATTGGTACTACTGTTCTGTCCATGAGGTAACAGCCCCTTTCAGCTCCTTCAGTATTTTCTTTAGCACCTTCATTGTGGTCCCCATATTCAGTCTGCTGGTTCGCTTCAAGCATCCTCAGCTGTATCTGTATGAATATAGCAGATCCCCTGAGGAGGCGTCTTTGTCTGGTTCCTGCCAGTAAGTACTTCTTGGTATCAGCAATAGTGCTTGGGTTAGGTGGCTGCATATGGGGTGGATCCCCCAGTGAAACAGTCTTTGAATGGTCTTTTCTTCAATCCCTGATCCTCTTTTACCTTGTATTTCCTCCCATCATTGTTTTGTTCTCCCTTCTATAAAGGACTGACGAATCCCCATTTTGGCCTTCCTTCTTTTTGGGGCTTCATAAAGTCTGTGAATAGTTTCTTGAGTATGCAGAGCTTTCTGGGGTTAGTATCCACTTACCAGTGACTGCATACCATGTGTGTTATTTTGTGACTGGGTTACCTCACTAAGGAACATGGTCTCTAGTTCCATCCATTTACCTAAGAATTTCATCAAGTCATTATTTTTCATAGTCGAGCAGTACTCCATTGTGTAAATGTACCACAATTTCTGTATTCATTCCTCTGTTGTAGGGCATCTGGGCTCTTCCCAGTTTCTGACTATTATAAATAAGGCTACTATAAACATGGTGGAACATGTGTCCTTGTTATATGTTGGAACATCTTTGGGGTGAAAGAGCTAGGTCTTCAAGTACTACTATGTCCAACATCCTGAGGAACTGCCAGACTGATCTCAAGAGTGGTTGTACCAGCTTACAACCCCACCAAAAGTGGAGAAGTATTCCTTTCTTGACATCCTTGCCAGCATCTGTTGTCATATGAGTTTTTGATCTTAGCTATTCTTATTGATGTGAGGTTGAAGCTCAGGGTTGCTTTGATTTGCATTTCCCTGATGACTAGGGATGTTGAGCATTTCTTTAGGTGCTTCTCAACCATTCAGTATTCTTCATTTGAGAATTCTTTGTTTCGCTCTATTCCCTATTTTTTAATAGTATTGTTTGATTTTCAGGAGTCTAATTTTTTTGAGTTCTTTGTATATATTGGATACTAGCCCTCTATCAGATGTAGGATTGGTAAAGATCCTTTCTTAATCTGTTGGCTGCCTTTTTGTCTTCTTGACAGTGTTCTTAGTCTTACAGAGACTTTGTAACCTCATTAAGTCCCATTTGTAGAGTTTTGCTCTTAGGGCATAAGCCATTGGTGTTCTGTTGATGCTTCTTAAAGCAGAACAAAAAAATCTAAATTTCTTAAGTGTTTCTCTATGTGTATGAAATGTTGTATTTCTAACTGAAATGTGATAGGACAAACATAATATTATCCATGAAACATTACAACAAATACACAAAAGCTCCTATTCCTTACAACTTGTGTATATCAATAAAACGATAACATAACCATGTGAATCTGAGTGTCTTAGCTGGGTGTGACTACAGGAATACATGTTTGCACAATGAATCAGTGAGAGTGAGCAATGAGCAGAAGATGTTTCCTTCTAACGGTAAGTTGTATTTCATAGCTTTAAAGTTGAGCATTGCTTGTAAAATCATTGCCATGTTTATGGCTCACATGATCTTCAAGGCTAAGTAAAATTAAATATTTAGAAGTAAAATGTTTAGCCAAAAAAATAGTTCTCTGAATTTTGCATTATTTTCTCATATAGGTAGATGTGTTTGGAATATGCTGGGAAATAATTTGTTGATTTTATTGTAAAAGGCTCCAAACATATGGCTTACATCTCTCAGTTCCATTACAGTCCCACTGGGTTTTCAAATAATGGGAAAAAACTTCATTTAAAAGAATGTGAAAAATGGCTTGAAGATTTCAACAACCTCAAAATCAGCAGGATGCACCCTTCCCAAGTGAATACTTGACCTATTTCAGAACATCTCTGTACACAGGCATACTTTCTCCTTGTCAGCATGTTCAACATCATCTATTAAGCTAAATAACAGCAGAATTTTTGTTTTTACACACATTAAAAAACTGATAATGAATTGAAGCTAAAAAACAACACCCATAAGTGCAGCAGAATGGGAGGAAACTAACTAATAAATCCAGTTGACATGACAGTCTTGTGTGTTGACTATTTTTTTAAAGTTGCTTTGCAAGTCATTTTAGGCCACCTAAGAAATGTCACTAGTCTCTGCCCACAACTCTGCTTCTTGATTTTGACACATAGGCTGAAAACACAATTAGATATCATGTAAATGTCTGACTCATCCTCTTGAAAAACATCTCACCGAACACTGCTCGATTCAATTTTTTTGTGAAGTAACAATTGTTATGCTTTTAAAATAGAGGGTTTTTTTTTTTAAAAAAAAAACTCCAACTGCTGGAGAAAGCCTCTCTGATGCTAATTAAGCTATGCACAGATCCTATGAGTATAGCAGAATATCATTGGGAATCATTTCATTAAATGTGTGTGTGTGTGTGTGTGTGTGTGTGTGTGTGTGTGTGTGTGTGTGTGATTTTTACTTCTACCCTAAATCTCTGAGCCATCCACCTTCTTAATCCTTGCCATCTAGGCAGTGTTGGTAATATGGTCTTTCTTGTAGTATGGGTCTCAGACTAAACCAGTCACTGGTTGACCATTCCTACAAGTTCTAAGCCACCATTTCTCTAGTGCATTGTGTGCCTGGATTGGTGTTGCACCTTCACGACTGGGAGCCTAGACAGGCTGGAGAGGATGACTGGTACAGGATCCATGTCCTCTAATTATTAGGTACCCTCAGTAGGGTCACAGTCATTCAGGAAGTTTCAATAATTGTTCATACACCATTTAAAATATATTGTCTTTGTTTTCTTTGTGTGTTTTTATTCTTTTTGTTAAAGGGCCTTTTCATATAGCTTAGGGTGTACTTAAAATCACAATATTCCTACATCAGCCCCTTGAGTGCCCAGATTAATTAACTTTTGTGTAAATATAGAAAATTAACAAAACCCATCAAAAGTTTTTCCCAGTACTTTTCTCACTACCATTTATTTGACAAATGCAGATTGGCTAAAATGAAAACAATATCCATGTGTGTATGACTCTGTTTCTGTCCACTAACAGGATGCAGAAAGGATTTTATTGCTTCACAAATCCTGAGGGCAGTCACTTGGGAAACTGGAGCCTGTCCTAAGAAACTAGGTTATTTGCCTGCTAGAGTATTATTGGTATTTGGGGATTGGACATAATTTTGTGATGTTTTATTCTAAGAAGACAGCTTAGCCACAAAACACCAATATTTTTTCTAAAATTACAATAAGCTGTAGAAATTTTTGTATAATATTGGATATGCATACTTATTGAAAGATAAATTTCTTGATAAGAAACTTCTTTGATATTTTTAAACATCTGTAAGTTTCAGCTTCTTTATGATAGCTTGACTGTTTTTCTTTATCTTTACTTCTTTAAAAATGAACTGAGCATTTCTAAAGTCAGAAAGTATGCATCATTGAGTTTGACTGCTCTCATCTAGCTTTATACATAAGGTGACATACCTTTTTTATTCAGAGGCTTTACTACGTAATACAAGGTTATTTATTTCATTTTTATTAGATATTCTCTATATTTAGATTTGAAATGTTATACCCATCCCCCACCCTGTTCCCATCCCTCTTCCCCTTCCACTTGTCTTCATGAAGGTGTACTCACTCCTAATCACACTGATATTTTCAGCTACATATGCACCTGGAACCACAGGTCTGTTAATATGTGTGCAATGGTTGGTGTTTTAGTCCACAGAAATTTCAGAGGGTTTAGTTGGTTGATAATGTTGTTCTTCTCATGAGTTGCAACCCCTTTCTGTTCCTGTAGTCCTTTCTATTGCACCTTCATTGGGTCCCTGTGTTCAGTCAGATGGTTAGCTGTATGCATACTCAGCTGTGTCTGTATCACCCAGGCAGAGCCCCTAAGGATCTGCATCTGATTCCTGCCAGTAAGTACTTCTTGGCATCAACAATAGTGCTTAGGATTGGTGGCTGCATGTGGAGTGAATCCCCAGGTGAGGCAGTCTCTGAATGATCTTTTCTTCAATCCTGGTTATTCTATTTGACCTGGTATTTCCTCTGGTGTTTTGTTCTCCATTCAAGAAAGGACTGAGGCATATCTATTTTGTCCTTTTTTTTTTCCTTTTTTTTTTGACCTTCATAAGGTCTGTGGATTGTTTATGCAGAGCTTTCCAGGGCTAGTATCCGGTTATCAGTGAGTGCATACCATGTGTGTTATTTTGTTACTGTGTTACCTCATTCAGGTTGATAGTCTCTAGTCTTATTCATTTGCCTAGGAACTTAATAAAGTCATTGTTTCTAATAGCTGAGTAGTACTCCACTGTGCAAATATACCATAATTTCTGTACCCATTCCTCTGTTGAAGGACATCTGGGTTCTTTCCAGCTTCTGCCTATTGTAAATAAGGCTGCTACTAACATGGTGGAACATGTGTTTTTGTTTAATGTTGGTGCATCTTTGGAATATAAGCCCAGGAGTGAAATAACTCGGTTCTCAGGTAGTACTATGGCCAATTTTCTGAGGAATCACCAGAGTGATTTGCAGAGTGGTTGTACCAGCTTACAACCCCTCTAACAATGGTGGATCTTACCTTTTTCTCCACATTCTTGACAGCATTTGCTGTCATCTGAGTTTTTGTCTTAGCCATTCAGACTGGTGTGAGGTGGAACCTCAGGGCTGTTAGATTTGCATTTTCCTCATAATTAGGAATGTTGAACATTTTTTAGGTGATTTTTGTCCATTCTGTATTCCTCAGCTGAGGCTTTTCAACTGAGAATTCTTTGTTTAGCTCTGTACCCCATTTTTAAATAGGATTGTTTGATTCTCCAGAGTCTAATTTCTTAAGTTCTTTGTATATATTGGATATTAGCCCTCTATCAGGTGTCAAATTGATAAAGATCTTTTCCCAATCTGTTGGCTGGCATTTGTTTTTTTCACAATGTTCTTAGCCGTACAGAAACTTTGCAATTTCATGAGGTCCCATTTGTCGATTTAAAGGAAGAAGTCAAACTATCACTCTTTGCAAATAATAAGATAGTAAACTTAAGTGACCAAAAAATAAAAATAAAAAAAATTCCCCAGATAACTCCTACAGATTATAAACAATTTCAACAAATTGGTTGTTTATGAAATTAACTCAAACAAATCAGTAGCCATCGTCTACTCAAGGGATAAACAGGCTGAGAAAGGAATTAGGGAAAAGATACCCTTCACAATAGTCACAAACAATATGAAATACGTTGGTATGACTCTACCTAAGCAAGTGAAAGGTCTTTTTGACAAAATCTTTAAATCTCTGAAAAAGGAAATTGTAGAAGATCTCAGAAGATGGAAAGATCTCCCATGCTCATGGTTTGGCAAGATCAACATTTTAATAATGACCATCTTGCCAAAAGCAATCTACAGATTGAATGCAATCCCCATCAAAATTCCAACTCAATTCTCCATAGAGTTGAAAGAGCAATTTTCAAATTCATCTGGAATAACAAAAAGCCTAGGATAGTTGAAATCTATTCTCAACAATAAAAGAACTTCTGTGGGAATCACTACCCCTGACCTCAAGCTATATCACAAGGCAATTATGATTTCTTTATTAAAAAAGACATGGTATTGATATAGAGATAGGGAGATAGATCAATGGTACAGAATTGAAGACCCAGAAATGAACCTACTCACCTATGGTCACTTGATCTTTAAAAAGCATTCAATGTAAAAAGGACAGCCTCTTCAATAAATGATTCCTGTTCAACTGGCACTCAGCATGCACAAGAATGAAAATCAATCCTTTCTAATATCCTTGTACAAAACTCAAGTTCAAGTGGATCAAAGTCCTCCACGTAAAACCAAGTACACTGAAAATATTATAAAAGAAAGTGGGGAAGAGATCCAAATACATAGGCAGAGGAGAAAATTTTCTGAATGTTGTTCATTTAAATAAACCAAGAAATATATACATTTTTATCAATCGTATATTTTATTTACAGAATATTTTTTCTTGAAAAAAGAAAATGAAATTTGGTTTTTCAATAAGATATGTACACACAGGTATCAGGCTATTTAACTGTATTGGAAACATACTTTATTATTATTATTATTGTTTGTCTTTTCACTAACAAGAAATTCTACTAATAAAGAAGTCAAATTTACATTGAAGGTAATGTCAAATAATTCAAATTTCTATTGTAAATATTTCTTTGTAAAATATTGAGATGTATAGGAGTTGATAGAGGAAATGTTTAACTTGTTTAGATAATCCAAAGTTTGCTTTATTTATAGGCAAATCCAAATGTATCCTTTCTATATTAAGTAAATAATTTTCACATTTGTTTATTTTATTCTACTAGAAGATAATCTGACTTGCCTTTTTCCATCTTTTTTGTTTTGTTAGGAAGCCAGGACCACTCAGGACAAGTTGCAACACTGTCTAATACAATGTAGTCGTGAATACCTTCTAAATAAGCAGCAGAATTCTATGGGTGATTGGGTCCAAATCTTCAAACCAAAGTAAATTATTTTTGTGTTGTTCATTGAAGTTGGATAAATGGAGACAATTTCAACAATAGAAATGTTTAAAATTTGGCATCTTCTTGAGCTAACATCTTCTTTCCGGAGCATGTCTTTTGATAGCACAAACACATTTTCTTAACATTCATTGCTTTTAAAATCTAGGATAAATTGTTGATTCTGTTAGGGTTAAGTATTACCCAGAAAAGTCCTACACTGGAATAGAAATACTATTATTTCAGGTCCTCTGAGAAACTATCAGGAAGGAACTAATAAATGGATCTTGGATCTGTAACCAATTATCTCTTCATGCATTTCAACTAATCTGACATATTGAAATGATTAAAAGTAAATGATTACTATATTGAAACTTTCTGTTACTTAACTTGAGTCCAAATTGATCATATATATATATATATATATATATATATATATATATATATATATTCTTTTCAATTTTCTTCTCTATAATTTAAGGCTTCTAGAAATGTTGCTTCAATTGGATATAGATTTCTTTTGGAGTAAAAGTTTTGATGACACATGTTTCCAAAATATCACCTATCTACCCATCATTCACATTCTCTTCCATTCATTGGTTTGATATATTTTGATATATTTTTCAGATATTTTGTACATTTATCCCACAGTGACTGTACATTATGTGTAGCAATAACTTAGTAATATGAATTAAGAAGTATAAACTCAACATGACTTCCTCAGCTCGCTCTCGTTTAATCTTCTGATAAGTTTGATTGAATGCTACTTTAATTAATATATTAATGGCCACTATCGTATGCTGATAATAATTGTGAGTGACTACTATTAGATGTGTGCTATACAAATCTTTCCCAACAGTGTATGGGCAGTAGTAATACCAGAACTTGCAAATTTTCATTAGCATGTTTCTAGGCAACTGAACAAATAATCTACTCTATCCACTATTGATGGCTAATCTTTTTTTTTTTTTTCTTCAAAGTATTTCAGAGAAGTTCTGAAAAGGAGAGACATATTATTCACAAATAATTCCTCTGTTTTTCTGTTTAGTTGAAAGAATGACTTCTGGTGGGAATTTGTTTATTTCTGAATGTGTGAATTCATTAAATATAAAGCATCCCAAACCAAAAGAACAAATAGAGATACATAGGTAGGTAGGACATACAGAGAGCAAAATATCAATTAAATCAGGCACATAAAATGTTCAGTAGAAATCAACTGGAAGATGCTTTAGGACAGCCAGCTGAAGTTTCTGACAGCAACAGTCCTATACAAGGAACTGTGTGCAGTCTAGAGACTGAAATAGCAACAAACAAGAGACACTAGACATCCTGAGATCCACAACATATAACAGAAACAAACTAGGCAGTTGATAGAGCATGCTGGAGCTCCCAGTCAAGCTTTCTCACCATGGAAGAGGCATCCTTTGCAGAACTTCAATCTTTTCTTTTCCGCCAGTGTAGGATCAATAGCGAACTGTAATGGGCATGACTAATGTTCAAGCTGTTCTCAAGGATCCTTGGGCTGTTTAGTTGCTCTCTTTCTTTTCTACCACAGTGTTAATGGGATAATTTTATCCCCCAACAAAGGAACCTAAACTGGGGAACAAACTAAGATAAGTATTTTTGTGTCTGCCAGAGGTGGCAAGTAATCCTGCTCCCAGACATCATTTCTCAATGAGTTTGAGAGACACATGATAACTTGTTAAAATAATGTGAATTATATCTGGCCAGAGATATTTTCTCTAAATAATTTAACATATTTATGGTATTCATTTTCTTCATTTTGCAAAATGGACTCTGGAAATTTAATGACATATTTGTACTTTATTTACCAATAGATTTAATCATTGGCTTGTCACAAAGACATTTTGATGTAGTTGAAAAAGGTTACAAAGAAACACTAAAAACAGTTATTGAGAACAGGTAACAACACAGCATGATCCCAGACCTTTCTCCAAGTCTCAGTTAACTTAAAATTTGTAATTTCTTTCTATCCTTTTGGCTTGGTGTATGTTCCTCATGATCTTGAAATAGTTTTGAACTGTGGCCACATGCTCAAAGATTGACATTATGCTACTTCAATTTTAATTTATAGAAGTTCTGTATGTTGGTTATTTTTGACCTAATCTTTTTAAAATTTTTTTTATTAGATACTGTCTGTATTTACAGTTACTCATTCTGCTCCCATCTTCCATCCCCCTCTATTTGTCTTTACAAAACTGCACTAGCTCCCAATCACCCTCTCCACCTCAGTGCCTTGGTGGTCCCCTACATCAGGAAAAAGTGCCCTCCCTGGACCAAAGGCCTCTTCTCACATTGATGACAACTACTGCTATTCCCTGCTGCATATGCAACTGGAGCCATGGGCCTCTCAACGCGTGCTCAACAGTTGGTGTTCTAGTCCATGGGAGCTAGGGAGGATTTGGTCTACACTGTTGTTCTTTCCATGAGGCAGAACCCCCCTTCAGCTCCTTCACCACCACTCTGTCAGCACCATTGTTGCAGTCTTCGTGCTCAGTCTGATGGTTAGCTGCAAGCATGCTCAGCTACATGACTCTGGTAGAGCCCCTGAGGAGGCATCCCTATTTGGTTCCTGTCAAAAAGCACCTCCCAGCATCAGCTACTGGGCCTGGTGGCAGTACATGGGGTGGATTACCAAATGAAGCAGCCCCTGAATGATCCCCTCTTCAATCCCTGCTCTTCCATTTGATCCTATGCTTCCTGCAATGAGTGTTTGGTTCTCCCTTCTAAGAAGGAATGAGGCTTCCACATTTTGGCCTCTTTTCTTTTTGAGCTTCATAAGTTCTGTGAATTGTTAATATACAATATATACAAAGAACTCAGGAAATTAGTTTCCAAAGAATCAAGGATCCTAGTAAAAAATGGCAGACAGAGCTAAACAAAGAGTTCTGAACTGAGGAATACCAAAAGACTGAGAAGCACCTAAAGCTCAACATCCCTAGTCATCAGGGAAATGCAAATAAAAACAACCCTGAGATTCCATCTCACACCAGGCACAATAGCTAAGATCAAAAACTCAGATGACAGTAGATGCTGGAGAGGATTGATTGCTGGGGTTGTGAACTGGTACAACCACTCTAGAAATCAGTCTGGCAGCTCGTCAGAAAGTTGACCTAATATTTAAATTTAAACAGACATGTATCAATACAGAAAAATATTCATGGTAACAGTACTAACAGGATGCCAAGTTGGGTTAGAGGTAAACTTGCTTGCTGACAAGCCTTAGGATCTAAGCTCTTTCCCTAGACTTTGCATGATTAAAGTAATAAACAATTCTTACAGCTTGGATTTGAACTTCCAAATATATATGAACCTTGTCACACATAGGCATAAAAACACACAAAGTAATTATTTTCAAAAATTGCACAAATTTTATGTACTTTGGTTTTGACTTAATATGTTAATATCTAAATTATTCAAATCAATGCCTATATTTCCATGGAATCATGGCGGCTTTTGAGATACTCTCATGTAATTTAAGCTCTTGGGATGCTGAGACGAGGGATGATGGAAAAGACAACATTGGCTATGTAGAGACAGATTCTATAAATACACAAATAAACTTTGAAATAACTATTACAGTGATATATTACTCTTACAGATTTCTGAAACTTTACTTTGGGTCTTTGTTTTATTTTAAACTCAGCATGTTTTGTTTTCTGAGTTCTTTCCAATAGCTAATCTGTCTGAAGTATTTTTCAAAATTTATATACCATGTACGTAAAGAAAGGTCGCTGAAATTTTTGAGGATTCAGAAATAAATCAGCCATACTCCTTCTACTAACTTTGCTAAAGTCTAAGAGAGAGTAAATATGTAACCTAGGTGTCAGTTAATTGGATGTAGTAGCACATTTCTCAGCATTTATGAGGTAGAAGGCTGTTGAATCACAAGTTTGAGGCCAGCTACAGCTGGGTAGATAGAGATCTCCAAATTCCTTCCCTCTCTCCCTCCTCACCTCACCCCCTCTCTCTTTCTCTCCTCTCTATGTCTCTCTATGTCTCTCTGTCTCTCTGTCTCTCTGTCTGTCTCTCTATGACTCTCTCTCTCTCTCTCTCTCTCTCTCTCTCTCTCTCTCTATATATATATATATATATATATATATATATATAATCCCTTTCTTTCTCCTCTCTCTCCCTCCCTCTCTATCTTCTTTTTCTCCTCTTTCTCTCTCTCCCTCCCTCTCCTCTTTCCTCTCTTCTCTCTTCCCTCTCCCCCCCTCTCTCCTCTTCTCTCTCTCCTCCCCTCTCTATCCTCTCTCCTGTTTCTTCTCTCTCTTCCTCCCCCTCTCCCTCCCTGTCTCTTTCTTTCTCTTTTCTCTTCTTCTCTCTCTCCTCTCTCTGTCTGTCAGTCTGTCTCATATACATATTTTAAGGAGGATCATATGTGAGAAGTCAACACTGACTATGTGAAGAAACACTTTCCATAAAGCAAAATACATTTTACATAGTGATAGCTATAGTAATACAGTAACAGGCTTCCCTACTTCAGTCTTTGTCCGTGCTTTATTTTAAATTGAGTATGTTTTTATATTACATTGTACTTGTGTATAAACATTCTGTCTGTAGAAGTTGATACTTGTATGAAATTCATACTTTTTTCATTTCTCCAAATTAAAGATTTTTTGAACTCCAAAGACCTATTTATAATAGATACCGTCATGCTTTGCTTTTATGATTTTGTTTGTTTGATATCAGACCTACTTCAGGCTGCTTTTAACTTTTCTGTAAGTCAGAGGTGTGATCTCTTATTCCCTCACATTCTCCCTCTACCTCTCAGTTGTGGATTTTCAGACATGTTCCATCATACTTGGTTCACGTGATTCTATGGATAAAGCTCATTGTTTCCTGTATGTTCTGAAAGCACTCTACAGAACAAACAAAAAAAACAAACAAACAAACAAATAAACACAAATTGAGCTGTCCCTTCAGTTCTATTCCTACATATTTGAAATTCAGAAATATCTAAACTATCCAGTTCTTCAAAGAAAGAAATGATCTAGAACAGTGCTCACATGATCTAGACGCTGGTCTTCATCCTCCTAAGGGACTCAACCAGACTACAGTGTTGAATAGAGTAAAGGCAATCTTAGAGATTTTTGTTCTAGGAACTCTGTTTTCTCCAACCAACTCTTTGTTCCTTGGATTAAAATATCAAAATGAGCCAATGATAATTACAACAGTTTGTGGCAATCAGACTCTCACTGCTTTATTCCATGGACAAAAATTTAAAAGATAACTTTTCCTAGCAGGAGATATGAAACTAAGAATATAAATTAGCCCAACTTTGGGGAGCTTCTGGGTTCAAAAACCAAAGAAAATAATTGAAAGATAGCCTTGAATTATAAATCTTTTCTTCCCTTCCTCTCCAAAATTCTTAAGCTACATTTTTTCTCCCTTACACATTTCTTACCCAGTTTACTACGAAAAATCTCCAGCATCTTTCTCAGAATTGTATGATACTGCAGATCTATATATAAAATAAATACAAAGGAACCTAACAGTTGAAAATCAGACTTTGTCTTTACCAATATAGTTAGTACTCCTTCAAAGGCTTGATCAGACATTCGTCAGCAGCACCTGTTAATTAACTAAGAATGAAAGTGTTCTGGTTAATTTACTCAAGAACTTTTGAATGTCTGGGAACCTCCGCAGTCATACCTTCATGGTAGAGGGACTGCTTTACACTATACTGCATTTGCAAGCAGACAAGTTAGCCCAGAATATGCTTCTCTTTTTTATATACAGTCTAGGAAATCTAAAGTAATAAGTGAAATAAAGCATGAATAATTTTCACTTGTTACTTTTTTAAATTGGCTACTAGTAATTTATGATTATTGAGCCATTTTATGCCCCATACTTTTTGCTGACTCTGGAGGCCTTGTCTATGTTTTAGAAAGTCATAACACTGGATTAAATGTGTTCATTACCATATGTTATCAAAACAAAATTTTTACTACTGTAACTAACTGTAATACTGACTATATTTTCGATAGGAATAAAGTGTCTATTTAATGTTTTTTATTGAATATTTTTTATTTACATTTTACATGTTATCTCCTTTCTTGACTTCCCCTCCAGAAAGCCCCTATCTTATCCCTTCTCTCCCTGCTGCTATGAGGGTGCTTTCCCACCCACCCACTTCTCCCTGGATCCCCACCCTCACATTCCCCTACATTGAGGGTTCGAGCCTTGGTAGGACCAAGGGCTTCACCTCCCATTGATGCTCAACAAGGCTGTCCTTTGATACATGTGCTCTTAAATATATTTCTTGTTGATGGAAGATTGCACAAAAAATTGTCATAATGTGAAAATGATTCACTCCTAGACTTTGTCAGTTGTCGATCCTGATTAAATTTCATGGTATTGAATTTATCTCATATTTCATCTTTGTAGAGAACACAGCACTCTTTACTCCTTTCTCTGTGTCCTAACATTCAACAATATCACCCTATATTTTCTTAATGGGTCATAGATACAATTTTATACCAATCATTATGAATTAAAGCTAACAAAGTACAATAGAACAGTCAGGAAGCAACTAGGCAAATAGCTGCTTATCGAATGTCATTGTCTAATTGAGTCAAGATTCTTCAACCCTTCGTGCACTTAAGTTTGGCTTCAGCTACTATGTCTTCATAGAATGACATCATGAAAGCACTGAAAAAACCATGCTTGTAATTTTAAGAGTCTGAAGCATTTCTTTATTGACACAAACTTAAAAGTTCAAATATCTAGTCAGCTAAATGATATCATTTTGAGCTTAGAAAATGTTTTCTTTTGAGGAGTAGATGCAAAGATCGAGAAAGTGGAGTCTGCTTACTGTGTTCAGAAAAATTCCTAAAACTACATTCTTCCCAAACTTAATGTAATACATGTTTCATAAACGACTTTTACAGATTCATTTAGATTTTGTTACACCCTTTGGGGAGTTAACTTAGAAAGTGTTCTGTAACATTCAAGTGTTTGAGATGCATTCTTTAGAAATTAATATCCTATTGGCATATGAGATATATTACCTCATCCTTTCCTCTGCCTAAAATTTTATGACCTTTTGGGAGGGGTAACAAAAGAGTGGCCTATCAGTGACATTGTATCCCATTATTAGTGTTATGAATCTAAGCAGGAAGGTTGCAACCGTCATGTGTGAGTTGTAAATTTATACCAGAGACACAAAATAAAAGATTCAAAGTTGATGTGCATTAAAATCAGTTTCTATTATATAGTAAACATTGAATAAAAGTTTGAAATATAAAGACAAGAAACAACAGATTTCTTTAGTTCTCTGTGCCAGGCAATGAAATCTGTGCATTTTGTCTATTTTTTCTTTGGTGATCTGGCATCCAGTGTTTTTAAACCACATGCACTGGAGCCAGAGAAGAGGAAACGTAGATCCTTATATCTGTAAATTCCTACAACATAAGCCAAGTCCAGTCAATTTTATATGACAGGCTTGTTACATAAATTCTTGTAAGAGAACTTCAGCTTGTTGATACTTTCGTTTTTGTACAAGAAAAGTCATGGTGGCAGAATGTCTTTTATCTCCTCTTGAGGAATGCCCTCATTTGGGAATCTAGGAAGATCCTATAAACCCATTGATGCATGCATTACCCTTCAGGTTTAACATATGTCAATACTTTGTTTTCTTTGCAACAAACAAAACTTTAGCAGGTTTCAACCTCAACTTTAATTTTCAGTTTCCTAAAATATCTTGAAGCAACAAAATTATTTTATTTAATTAAATATAAATTTTGCATCATATCTCTCTCCCTCCTACATGTCTCATGTTCCTTCATATTCCCTCCCTCCTAAATTCAACAACTCCTCCCTCCTCTTCTTCAACTATCGTTATCACAAATACACTCATATGTACATGTACATACATACACACACACACAAACACACACACACACACACACACACACACACACACACACACACAAAGAATAAGCATACAAATACCCCTGGATAGATTTTTTTACATGTTGCCTTTATTATTTAAGCACTAAGACAATGATTTCAGGTTCATGTGAACAATAGCTCTTGCAATTCCATATAATAGCTTTGAATTTAGCAGTATGAATGATTCGCGTTTTGTTCTTCTAATGAATATCTTAGGGAATTAATGAGAAACATGTAAGAGTTAGGATTTCCAGTCTCTGAAGGAAACTTGATTATCTGTAAGGCAGAAAGTAAACCAGGAAAAAAACTTGTCATTAGAAAGATCAGAAGAATAATATGAATTATAGTGAAATAATAAAAACCCAATGAAGCGCCTTCACATTACACCTGGCAAAACTGTTTAAAAGCAATGTCTTGAACTGAAAGTAGAATTAAACAGTTCTGCCAAACACTAATCCAGGTATTACATAGGATAGATTTACATGTCTCCATAGAGAAACATTAGGTTTGCTATGCAATTTTGTGCTTCTTTCTGTCTTGCCTGCAAAATTTTGATTGTCCCTGGTGCAGAAAGAAGCAAGAAGTTCTGGTGGTACCAACAGTAAGGTTGAACTCCATGTTCCAACTGTGGGAGGAAAGCAAGTCTTCTTGATGGGGTTGAACCACTGAAGACTTTCTGCTGTGGAATGAGCAGAAGCTTGAACTATAGCAGAACCCATGTGTTTATATAAAGGGAAGTTGTGGACTGCTGTCGAGAAGGTGAAGGCAGGTAAAATATAAAACTGGAGTCTGTGGTTGGGCAGTGGGAAAAAAAAAAGAACGGGACAAAGAGGACATGGGACAGAGAGAACAGAAGGAGAGAGAAGATGGAGGAAGAAAAGGATGAATCCTATCCATATGGCTTTAAAACCCACAAGTATCTATGAATATCATAGAGAAGCATAAGATAATATGGGGCAATTTGCCCAGTCTAGGTGGGCAGCTTGTATCAATATTAATTGACTCTGAGTTCATTATGTGGGTGTTTTGTGAGTTGAGAATTTACTGATATAAGTCTAACAGATAAGTTACAAGCATTGAGTTTTGATCTTACAGGGTTAGGGTAGTTTGTGACAGCTATTCACAGGGTTCAGGTGACTGGGAACGTTAGTGTTTCTAAGGCAAGAGAACTGTTAGGTTGAGTGAGGTCTCTGCTACATAAGGATCATGGGGGTGAGGAGACTGCATTACTAGAGCTCAGCATGGGATACCATGGTTGGATTGATTCTGAAATATTATATGCAACAGGAATAATTTTAATATAACAATCACTGCTTTTGTGAAATTTATTTGATAATATTTAGTAATATATATGCTAGATATATTAATGAGCATAGGTAATATAAATTTAATATTAATTAGATAATTAAGAGTAGATAAAGTAGATAATATAGATGTTAATA
This sequence comes from Micromys minutus, assembly GCF_963924665.1. Lineage (NCBI taxonomy): Eukaryota > Metazoa > Chordata > Mammalia > Rodentia > Muridae > Micromys > Micromys minutus. The sequence continues at coordinate 10,168,206 of NC_137976.1, forward strand.
TCTACTCATATTAATTAAAATACAGATTATAAAAATAAAATTAACACAGAAACATAAATAATGTGACACTGAGCTGAGTCTATTTAGCACATAACTAAAGCTTCAAAGTAGAATTTGAAACTTTTTAAAGCACACTGTCATTAATTCAACTACATGTCATTTCTTTTGAAGAGCACAATTCTTTCTTTGGTAAATGAAGGCAACACAGGCCATGCTTGTCCACTTAGCTACAGCTTCTCCATGTTGAGGAAATGATAAAAGAAATACAGCACACACAGCAGATTTTTTCAAACAATATACCTTAACTTTGAAAGTTTTAAAGTTATGTGGTGATTACCATAATGGGAGTGTTGTGTTTCATTTATTTACAAGATTATATAAAATGTATTCCATTATAGAATGGCAAAAAAATTACTGTGTCTTCTAAGTGTAGAATAAAAAATTATTATATTTTTGAAAAAATACAAATAAGATAATTCTTATTTTATTGATATAGAATAATCATATGTATTACTGTAATGCTGAGTGATCTTTTAACACATGCATGCAATGTAGAAAGGTAAGGTTGGAGAAAATGACTTCCATTACTTCAAGCATTCATCTTTTCTTTCTTTTAGGGACAATCAAAATCTTCTTAAGATGGCATTTTGACACATATTAATATTCTGAAACACAGAGATTCATTGTGCTACAAAGTGGAGAAGTGAGCATGCTCCTCCCTATTTAAAACCCTTCCATTCTCTCTTGTGCATATTTGAAAACCTATGCCATATATTTTTTCTTTTTCTCATAACGTATGTACTAATGACTTGGTTCATGCTTCATTGATGAGGATCATTTAAGATCGAACTAGAATTAACTGACGAGTCACTACAGACAACATATTACTAGATGTAATACTGCTTTGTAAATGTCGGTTTATCATAATGAATGAGACTGTTCTCCCTCTTCCGTAGTTGTGAGGACACAGGAATCATCTCCTGTCTTACCACACAAGCATTCACTGTGTTGAAATGAAAGGAGCTACTGTCTCTCTATTGCACCAAACAAGTTATTATGAGAATAGTACAATTCTATATGCTGCCACAACCTTATAGAATTTACTCTTGTGTTGCAGGAGCATTCAGCTGAGAAAACCAGACCAGTTTCAACCAGTTTCATGTAAATAAACATTATAATGGAAATCTTTGATTTTTTAAAAATTAAGTTCATATATACATATAATAGTTTACATCTACATTGTATTTGATATTTACATTAAATTAACATTTCAAAAAGGTTACTTAAGTTTGTATTTTAGACATGTGTAATCAATAACTTTTTCCTATATATTAATTAAAGTAGTCTGAGATAGTATCTCAAAGTATCGGTGACAGTGACTAAACTGAACACAATTTATTTCTTGAAGCTGTGAAACCTAGAATTTCTTCTAGGCAGTGACTCATTAAACATGACTTCCCACCATATTAACACTATTTCCTTAACAACGTCCAATCTCATCAATATATTGAGGAACATGCCATACACAGAGCTGTACAGAGACTCGCTATTGTTGCAGCCTGAGAATGTCACGCAGTACTTCCTTTGGAATGTAGGGTGTGCATGGACTTCCTCCAACAACACCAATAGCAGCCTCAAGAGTTACACTGTACTGTTAGACATGCACGTCCTTCCACTGTCTCTTGCCTATAAATAACATTCAGGTCTCCAAGCTAGTTGTTTATAGTATTCACAAGAAAAAATTATAAAATATGGTTGAGTGCTATTATTTTCTCTGTCAAGCTTCACAAAAGTTCCTTCCTCCCCTTAACCATAGCTACTGACTTTGATTTATAGGCACTTGTTCTTGTCATAGTCATTAACAAAGTCATCTTCTTAGCACTGAAAGCATAAACTTGTTAACGTTACACAAAATTTCAAAAAGTCATTACAGCAGACTCCAGAATTAATCTTATACTTTGGTTCAACTACCTCCTGTATATTTTACTTTTTTTCTTGAAGCAATGCCTTAGATCATCTCTAAACAGTACAATCTGAAGTGTTTCATTTATCTATAGTATTACGCTAAGGCAGGGCAGTTCCCTGTACTCTACTTATACCAAAAAATGAGGCTAGAGTGAAGCTAGAGAAATGCTTATTATTTTTGTTGATCAATATGTGACTAAATGTTATCTAACATGTAAAAGATCTAAAAACATATGTGCTCATGTGTGTGCATATGCACGTTTGTACAAACACACAGACACACATACATGTAAGTATAATTTCTGCAATCTGAATAATATTACTTGCATTTATGTTTTTAATCTGACCATTGGTGGACTCTTCCCTACAAAGACTATTTCTTTCTCTTAATTGCCTATGATCCTTCGTGTAGAGTTAAGGACTACTAGCCTTTCTCACATGCATATTAACATGTCTATTGCTTTGTTTCTGGTATAACAGCATATGACAAATTTGACAATCATTAAAAATTCAGAGTTCTGAATCCAAATCCCAAGGAATATATATCAAATAAAACCCATATTGCCAAGACTCACTCTTTATTAGTAAAGACCATAAGAGGAAGAAAAGTATGGATCCGGTTTTAAGATTAAATCTTTTAGAAATGAGAATTCATCTTCACTATAAGTAGAAGAACTCTTCTCCAGAGGAAAAAGGAACTAAGCAATGCACACCAGATCTGACATCAAGTTAGTATATGAAATAAAAGACTATTGAAAAAAATATACTTATATATAAAATGAGAAATAATTTTTATTCATATTTTTAAATTTTCTTCATGCCATAACATTAATTTTCAATGTATGTTACATCTTTGTAAAAGTACTGCATACCTTTCTGTGACAACTCATGTCTCAGATAACTGCTTGGGTTATATTCTTGAGTTTAGCATCATAAATGTTTATGCCAGTGGTGACCATAGTTACTTTAATAGAAACATCTCTATAAATATCATTCTCAGTAAAAAATATTCACAGCATCACCTATAATATTATACTGCTTGAATATAATCTCTTCTTACTAAGACTTTAACCAAAATTTGATGGAAAAAAATCATTAAAATAAAAAGAAGAGCAGGATTAGACATTTCTTCAGCAGATAAAAACCAACCAATTTATATATAAACAAAAATACCATCAATATAATATCAGCAGTTTTGATGGTCATTAGATTAAGTGATAAAAGACTACAGCTAACACTCTGTTATTATAAAAGATTACAAAATCCAATCATTATCAACTTTACACATATGTCATCATTTGCTTTTCCAAGACAGCCTACAAGTCCTTATGGCCGTCCTTCTTTGATTTGATTTTTCCTGAATCATAAAGAGTTCTTCTCAATGAACCCTAGAACACAATATATTTGTAATTTGATTTAAATCTATTCTTAGCAATAGTAAAAGCACAATTTGATTTAAAATAATACAGTGACATGAAAGTTATGTTAGTCTTAAAATTGGCCTTTTTACTTTGACACCATTAACCCTAGCCAGGAATATGTGTTAGTGAATAATTTACTTTGTGAAATTTCTTTAAACTACAAAAATTACATGGGAAAGTAGTTAATTATGAGTCATATAAAAACTTTCATTTTTTTATTTTAAAATCAACTATTGAAATAATGATGGCTTCCTATGACTCCTGGATAAAGAACCTCTCATTTTCTCAGATGCTGTGAGTCCCGTTGATATAGATTACTCTGTGCATTCCATTGTTTGATTCATGGAAGCCAATTCTGGAACAAAACTCTGCCCAGTGGAGAAAGATGTACATTTTGATAAACTCTGAACTGATGTTGTGTAGCATTTAATAAACTGTTAAGCAAATATTTACTGGAGGTTGATTTCAATGTATTCTTTCCAAGTATATCTTTTCAAGAATCATAGGTATCTGCATTAAGAAAAATGAGGAAATTGCTTCTTACAATAACATTATTACACTTTCTAGTTCAAAAACAAATTTAAACACCCTCTAGTTTTAACCTAACACATGGCAAGACCTTTATGCAAACTGCTTCATCAGACACAAAGGAGAAAAATTCCTAAATGTAGTTACTAATATAAAACATTTTAATGCAGTTGTTTCACTAATGTGACTATGCCTACTCAATGAGAGCTTGTTCAAGGAAGAAATAAAAATAAATAAATCCAAGACTTTTTAGAATTAAATAAAAATTCAGGCAGAACATATACAAACTTATGGAATACAAGGAAAGCAGTGCTAAGAGGAAAACTCAAGCCTCTGAGAACCTCCAAAAAGAAACTTGAGAGAGCATAAATTAACAGCTTAACAGCACACCAGAAAGCTCTAGAACAAAAGGAAGCAGATACACCCAAGAGGAGTAGATAACAGGAAATAATCAAACTCAGAGCTGAAATTAACCAAATAGAAACAAAAAAACATTATACCAATAATCAACAAAACAAAGAGGTGGTTCTTTGAGAAAAGGAACAAGATTAATAAACTAAAATAAAGCTAGACTAACTAACTAGAGGGCACTGAAAGAGTATTTGAATTAACAAAATCAGAAATGAAAGAAGAGACATAACAATAGAAACTGAGGAAATTCAGGAAATCATCAGATCCTACTACTAAAACATATACTCAACAAAACTGAAAAATCTAGAGGAAATGGACAATTTTCTAGACAAATACCAGGTAATAAAGTTTAATCAAAATCATATAAACCATCTAAACAACCCCATAACCCCTAAATAAATAGAAGCAGTCATCAAAAGATCCCAACCAAAAAAAGTCCAGGGCCTATTGGGTTTAGTGCAGAATTCTATCAGACTTTTATAGAAGACCTAATATCAATACTCTCCAAATTATTCCACAAAATAGAAACAAAGGGGATAATACCCAACTCATACTTTGAAGCCACAATTCCTAAAATAGCAAGAACCTGGAAAGAACCCAAATGTTCTTCAACAGAGGAATGGATACAGAAACGGTGATACATATACACAATGGAGTACTACTCAGATATTAAAAACCATGAGATAATGAAATTCCTAGGAAAATAAATGGAATTTGAAGCTATCATCCTGAATGAGGTAACTGAGACACAAAAGATCACTCATGGTATGCACTCACTTATAAGTGAATAAAAGATCCCCCACCTTTCTCCCCACCACTACCACCAAAAATTAAGCTTGTAATACACAAGAAATCATCCACAGAACTTATGAAGCCCCCTCAAAAAAAGAAAGAAAAGAAAAAAGAAAGACCAGAATGTGGATGCTTTGGTCCTTCTTGAAAGAACAAAGCGGAGGAAGAAATACAAGGTCAAATAAAGGAGCAGAGATTGAAGAAAAGATCTACAGAGACTGACTCACCTGGAGAACCACCCCATTATGCAGCCATGAAACCCAAGCACTACTGCTGATGCCAGGAAGTGTTTACTGGCAGAAACCAGATATAGATGTCTCCTCAGAGGCTCTCCCAGAGTCATAGAGATACAGATGAGGATGCTTGCAGCTAAACATCAGACTGAACATGGGACCCCAATGAAAGAGCTAGAGAAAGGATTGAAAGAGCTAAAGGAATTGCAACCTCATGGGAAGAACAACATCAGCAGCAGCCAAGACACTGAGCTGGAGAGGGTGATTGGGAGAGGGAGCACCTTCATGGAAGTTGAGGTGGAAGAAGGAATAGAGTTGTGTATGGGGGGTAAGGGTATAACATTTGAAATGTAAATACAGAGAATATGCACTAAAATATAACAAATAATAAAGAAATGCTCTACATCCCTAGTCATCATGGAAATGCCAATCAAAACAATACTAAGATTTCACCTCACACCTGTCAGAATGGCTAAGATAAAAGATTCACCTGACAGCAGATCTTGGTGAGGATTCAGAGAAAGATGAACACTCTTCCACTGTTGGTGGGCTTTTAAACTGGTACAACCACTCTGGAAATCAGTCTATTGGTTTCTCAGAAAATTGAACATAGTATTACTGGAGGACCCAGCTCCAACACTTCTGGGCATATACTCAAAAGAAGCTCCAACATCTAACCAGGACACATGCACAACCATGTTCATAGCAACCTTATTTATGATAGCCAGAGACAGAAAGAACCCAGATGTCCTTCAACAGAGGAATTGTGGTACATATATAAAATGGAGTATTACTCAGTTATTAAAAGCAATGAGTTCGTGGAATTCTTAGGCTTCAATGTATGGGAAGTGAAGTTATCATCCTGTGTGAGTTAACACATTTACAAAAGAACACTCACAGTATGTTCTCACTTACAAGCAAATACAAGCCCAAAATGCTCGGATTACCCAAGAAACCATTTATAAGACTTATGAAGCTCAAAGAGAAGGAAGGCCAGAATGTGGATGCCTCACTCTTTCTTAGAAGGAAGAACAAAATGTTCACTGGAGAAAATAAAGGGACAAGAAGAGGAGCAAAGATTGGTGAAAAAATTATCCACAGACTGTCTCACCTTGGGATCCACCCAATAAGCCCAAGCACTATTGCTGATGCAAGAAGTGCTTACTGGCAGGGACCAGATTGGATGCTTCCTCAGAGGCTCTAACAGACTCTTAGAGGTACAGCTGAGCATAATTGCAGCTAACCATTGGACTGAACATGAGGACCCCAATGAAGGTGTTAGAGAAAGGACTGAAAGAGCAGAAAGGGGTTGCAACATCATGGGAAGAACAACATTATCAACTAACCAAACCCTCTACAACTCCCATGTACTAAAGCACCAACCATTGAGCAAATACGGAGAAATCCATGACTCCAGTTTTATATGTTGCAGAGGATAGCAGTGTCTGGCATCAATGTGAGAATAGACCTTTAGTCTGGTGAGGGTGCATTTTCCCAATGAAAGTGAATGCCAAGGCACTTAGCTGGATAGGGTTATTGTGAGAGGGTGCAACTTCATGGAGACAAGTTGAGATGAAGGGGAGTAGAATCATGGGGTACAGGGGTTAACATTTGACATGTAAATACAAAGAGTATTCAGTAAAATAATTTTAAAAGTGTCACTATGTCCAGGGCATATAGTTGAGACTATGAGAATATGGGTATATGTTTCAAAGAAGTATAAAGTCCAAAGCAGTGAAACAACACACACACCAAATCACACACACACACACACACACACACACACACACACACACACACACACATACACAGAGAAAGAGACAGACAGACAGAGAAAGAGACAGAGAAAGACAGAGAAATGAGAAGGAGTAAGGGAGGAAGAAAGAAAAAAAGATAAGAGAACTAATAAGGAAAAATGTTTAGTCTTTACCACAGATATATGGTTATCAAAGAATACAAAAGGAAAATTGGACAAAGCAGTCAAATTGTAGTGTGTAATCCTATAGATTCCAGTAGTCAGGACGCCTAGGACATGTGAATTTAAACAAAACAATACAAAATAAAAAAACAAATTCATAATATTTATCATAGATGTTTAAAGAATGCATGTATATCCTGTATGATAATCACTGTTGTCCATTTCTCAGAACTGATATAAAGATAGTATGTGAAGATTACATTACAAATAAGAAAAGACAATTTACCTGGCTCTTTTCTCTGTTCACATTATTTGGCTTAAGAAAATTAAAACAATTAATAAAACCCAATTCCTCTAAGCTTAATACATCAAAGAAGCTGTAAGAGTCATTTGTGTTTTTGTTATAATTTAAAAAGTCTTGAGTTACATGTTAACTTGTAGCTAGTTATTTTTTGAAACTACTGTAGTAATTCCCAGCAGTGCATCTTAAATAGTCTAGCTGAATTAACTTTTAATCCTTCCCTAGATATCAGGAATATTAGCATGTATATGTCATCTAGAAGCTAAGAGGCAGTTTTGGGAGCAAAACTATTTTTGTATGAAAGAAGCATTATAATTCTAAACTGTTTTTTTTAAAAAAACATACACAAAGGATGTCTGAGACCTAGACCAGGAACATAAGGTAAATGGAAGGGAATTTTCCATATTCATGGTGTCTTTCCAGTACATTTCAACTCAGAATTCTGCTAAATGAATGGCTTATGTCTTATGGTGAATTCAAATGTCTAATCACCACTGCTGGTGAGTGATTAAAATATGATTGACCTAGACAGCAGTTAGGCAGCAATCCATGAGGTACATTGCTAGAACAGCTTGCTTGATGAGAATATATAATGCAGCAACGAAATTTCCCACAGAGGTGTGGTTGGGCAGATATTTCAGATTATAAACTGTAACAACCAATTCCTGGTGTGGCAAAGAAATGCTCAGGAGTAAATACACTGTACTAATAACTACAGAGATTTGATCTTGAAAATAATGGGAACCAAAAGGCAAGTTTTCAACAGATCTACTATAAAAGATATTAGAACAGCTATAAATGTATATAATGAATGGTTAAATGAACGCATGCCAAAGTTGAACCAATTTATGAGAATGCTTGTAATGGTAGATAATAAAATTAAAGGATTTAAATTTCCCAAAGTATTTCACTTATGTTAGGATTAACATTCTTATAGCATTAATGGTGACATCTGAATGTAGTCACATAGTGATAAACAGACATATTCTCCAAGTGTGAGCAGGAGACATCTGACTACCAGGTCACGACTCATTTTACATATTCAGTAACACTCACATAGAACATAGCACAGATAATGGTTTATCACATTGGCTGGATTCCCAAAAATTCCAGTGGCATATGTGATGACAGAACTCCGTCTGAATTATACTTTTTTAAATATAGAACTCTCTCAGAATTAATTTTTGGGCTTCTATAAGATGAAATATGTTATGTGGGAGAGAGAATAGAAGCATCATTTTCCTACCAGGACAAAAAATGATTGGCCAATGAAAGGGAAATTAACATGAAAAGGGAAAGTAAAAATCTAGTCTTCCATAGTTTAAAATACTTTTAATTCCTTTTAAATATGAAACGTTTTTCTAATCAGATGATATGAGTAATAATATTAGATAAATTCAAATACAGATGGATAATAGGTTTACTTTTATTTTTTGTGAATAACTGTTTGTTAGTGGGCCATGTAAATGGTGTCTTCCACTCCCTCTGACTCTTTTTTTTTACAACTTTATTTTAAAAAAGAAGAGATACATATACATATTGTTAAAAGCATTTTAGCATAAATATATATGAATATACTTTTCACAATACTTGATTTTTTAAAGCTTTGATGATATGCATTGAAATCTTACTATTTACAAAGATCATAAAGTATATGTAAAACAAAACATGACATGGAAATAGTCAAAGTTTTTGGTATGTAAAGATTAACAATAATGATTTTTAACTACCAAATATTGCCACAAGGCTATCTTTTTTAGCTCTTGAGTTATTAATGGTTTAAGGTCTAGGTGTACAAAGCTCAAGTGCAAGTGGATCAAAGATTTCCACATAAAACCAGGTACACTGAAAACATTAGAAGAGAAAGTGGAGAAAACCTTAGAACACATAGGCACAGGGGAAATTTTCCCTGAACATAACACCAATGGCTTGTGATCTAAGATCAAAAATTAGTAAACTTAACGAGAATGCAAAGTTTCTGTAACGCTAAGGACATTTTTAAAAAAATCAAATGACAACCAACAGATTGGGAAAAGATCTTTACCAATTACATATCTGATAGAGGTCTAATATCCAATATATACAAAGAACTCAAGAAGTTAGCCTCCAGAGATTCAAACAATCCTATTAAAAATGGGAACAGAGCTAAACAAAGAACTTTCAACTGAGGAATATCAAATGGCTGAGAAGCACCTAATCAAATGCTGGACATCCCTAGTCCTCAGGGAAATGCCATTCAAAACAACTCTGAGATTCCACCTCACACCAGTCAGAATGGCTAAGGTAAAAATTTCAGAAGACAGCACATGCTGGTAAGGATGTGGAGAAAGAGGAACACTCCTCCATTGCTGATGGGGTTGTAAGATGGTACAACCACTCTTTAAATCAGTCTGGCAGTTCCTCAGAAAATTGGACATAGTAGTACCTGAAGATCCGGTTATTCCACTTCTGGGCATATATTTCAAAGATGCTCCAACATATAATAAGGACACATGCCTCCTCTGACTCATATTTCCTCCCTTTCTTCAGCAGGACTCCCCACACTCCAGTGGAAAAGAACTGATAGATACCTTCAATTTATAGTCTCTTTCTACATAATGTATGGTTGTATGTGTCTGCATCCACTCCTATCAACTACCTGAGGATGAAGATTGAACAAGGCATTGATCTATGAGTATAGCAGAATGAAATTAGGAATCATTTCATTCATTTCTTTTATTTTAGCCAGTTATGTTTTATTCTATGCTAGTTCTCATGGATAACTAGTTTCCAGTCAGGCTCATGTGACCCCACAGAGACTGAAACAGCAAGCATAAAGCTCATATGGGTCTTTACCAGGTCCTCTGTATACATGCTATATACATGTGCACAGAGTAATTAGCTTGGTTTCTCTTTGGGTTTGCTATCTGTGGGAGCGTTCATGTCTCTCTCTGATTCCTTTGTCTGCTCTTGAAACTCTTTTTCTCCCATTGGCTTGTGATATTTATTCTCAATATTAGGGCTTTTTCCTTGTCTTATTTTATATTGGGGTGTGTGTGTGTGTGTGTGTGTGTGTGTGTGTGTGTGTGTGTGTGTGTGTGTGTGTGTGATTTGTTATCTCTAGTGGGCCTGCTCTTTTCTGAGATAAAACAGAGTTGAAGTGTATCCAGCAAAAAGGGGAGTTGTGGAGAGAGCAAGTAAAAGTTGGGTATAGTCAGAAAGGAACAGACATAATATGCAGTCACTGACAATGGGCTACTAACCCTAGAAAGCTCTGAACACCCCAGAAACAACTCACAGACTGTGTGAAGTTCAAGAAAAAAATATTTTAATTAAAATAGAACTGTATCACATCCCCCTTTCATTCCTACAGCCCCTCCCAGTTTCTCTCTTATCCCCTCAAATTAATAATCTCTTTTCCTATATTATTGTTACATATATACATATGTACCCACAAATACTTAATTACAACCCTAAAAATGTATTCGTATACTTTTATGCAAAAATGCTTAAAATTTTGTACATTTATCTTTGTTTTTTAAAATAAAGTTTAAAAAAAGAGTCAGGTACATAAAAACTGTGGTTGAGATGTATTATATGAAATAATAAACTTTTTGCAATTAAAATTATATTCTTTTTACATAATATATTCTGATTATAGTTTTGCTTTACTCCTTGCAGTTCCCCCCTTCCCAATTTCTATCTCAATAGTAAACAAACAATCATATAATAAATAATAGTATCAATGAATCCAATAAATTGAATTAAGACAAAATGAATGTGAACATGACAAAATAATTAATCAAGAAAAAGATCCAAAGGAAAAATCAGAGACAGTCTTTGCACACATAAGAATCCTATAAGAAATGCAAACCAGAAGTTTTAATGTACACTCAGTTACATATTAGCTTAACATTATGAGATAAAAAACACCAGGATAGTGTTGAGATTGTTTTGTATGTGTGCATATGCAAGTGTGTGTGTCTGTGTGTTGACCATCTATTGCTGGACATGGGGCATACCCTTAAGAATCTTTCATTTCCCCAGTGATAATCCCTTGGAAACAACCAAATGGCTGATGATTTCATAGAAATATTTGTTTGCACCACAGTTGCTGGTATTTTAAATTTTAAAAAGAATAATTTATTTTATAAAGATGAAACAAAACAGTAGAAAGCAAAGGACAAAGAAAAATAAGAAACTGGAGAACTGTGAGGGTGAAGGGGAGAGGAGAAGAGTCAATCAATGAAGTCTGAAAACAACAAAACGGAACAGTCCATAGGCAGCAAACACCACTTGGCATCTAAAACCACAACTTCTAAGACTATGCACTTTTCTCAATATCTTTTTTTACTTACTTTATTTATTGCTATGTGACAAAGCAAACCCTGCCTGTCAATGAGGCATGTTGTGCTGCCATGATTCAGGCATTCAGAATGTAGACAGGGTAAGTTCATCACAGACATCACGTGCTCTGTGCTAAAACAGCTTAAAACACTTGACCTTTGCCTTTAAACCAAAAACCACATTATCATTTTCTTTATAGTCTGTAGCATACAGGAACTTCTTATTCTTATTAAACTCAATTAATATCAGGGGTTTTCTTTAGTTTCCCCAAGATTCTCCTAAACAATAAGTAAGCAAAAGCCTGTCTTCTGTTTCACATGCTGTGATATTTCCATCACAGGGTGTCCTCACCATTTTTGCTCACATCTTACACTCCTAAATGACTTTCTTCAGTTTCCTTGCCCTGAGATTCATATGTAGTTTTTCTTCTCTTTGGATATTCTGTTTCCCTGCAAATTTCTGCCTTATTCTTTAATTTTACTTGCTGTGAAAAATGTCTTTTATTCCAAGTTGTGTTGAGTACTGCAGACACATGCACACAATGTGGTATCCAGTCCCAGGGACAAGCTGTGACTCATGTCCTTGTTGGAAGGCATATACAAAAGACTGTGACTAAATACAAACATAATTTTTAAGTATTAGAAAATAACTACTATGCGTGGCAGTTTTCTAAAGCACTATTTAACACAACAGATCAATCTTTCTGTCTTTCCTTTCTCTTTTTTTTCCTCTCCTTGCTTTATGATTTAAGTTTTGTTTCCTTGAAAAAAATTTTTGGGTTGGTTTTGGCTTTGAAAGAGAGAAACTCTCTTTTTCAATGTACATATACATTAGTTCCCGTGATCACTAGATAAGCATAAGTAAGTCAATATGAATTCAATTTCTATTTTTATACTCAGAGTTTTGTCTGGAAAACAATGTTCCTACGGGAAAATAGTAAGGAGCAGATGGAGGGAAAATGGCTGTAAGAAGGTATCAATCTACTACCTGTTCCTCCAATTTTCTAGGCTTTACAGGGCATGCACTGAACAGCTATGGTAACCCAGTCCGCAGTTTAGGCTCTTATTTTCCTAACAGGAAATGTGGTAAGGTGCAAGCCTAACCCCACTTCTGGCCTGCTAGAGTTTTTTAATAGAAAACATGACTATGGGTTTTGTCCCATGAAACAGTGCATCGGACATGAACATGGCTCACAGCTTATCCCTGGGATTGGATGTCTCATTGCTTACATCTGCCTGCTGTACTCAACACGAATTGGCATAAAGGAGATTATTCACAGCTAAGACAATTAACGTATTAGACAGAAATTTGCAAGAAAAAAAGAGAAGATCAAAGAAAAAAGAAACTGCATAAGAGTCCCACCCTCTTACCATCAGGATGGCCAATATAAACTTATTGTTATTTTTAGAGAAATATGGCCAGTCAGTAAAAAGAGGTGCTCACTCCAGAGCTGAAAGCATATGATCCTGCCATGAGGGGTTTATTAGTCTGGTTTAGAAAAGGAGGAGGAAATTTATATTGAGCAATGAAGGAAAATAAAATTATGTTTTGTTCAGTGAATCAGAATTGCTTAAAAACAGAGCATGTGTTTTGCAACATGTGTCTATGTGTGTGTTTGAACAGTCTATGCTGAAATTATTAAAATAAGAGTCTAACATACTTTCTGCCATGCCTTTACACAGAGATAAGCGTCAAAAATTAATTTTCTATACATCACATGTTCTGATGCCTGTTTTTCATTATTCTCTACAACTTGCTTCTGCTCTGGCTACTTCCTACATTGTTAATCTGTCAATCTAGACACATCTCATTTCAAAAGTTAATGTGGAAGTATTTTTTGAAACTTGGTGCATTATGGATTAGTTTTCTGATTTGGTTTATTACAGAAAACACAGAGTATATTTCCTAAAGAGATCATTGTACTCTTGATAAGCCAGGTCACACTGAATGGGCTGTTTCAAAGTTTGAAAGTGTAATTATGCTTATTTCCATTATGTTGGAGAGTCCTTACATAATTACATTCCTCCCTTTACCCTGTCCTCCCACCCAACCCTTCATGTACCACTAACCACCATCTTTTATATTCATGTCCTCTTTTGTTCATGCATTGTTATCAAATGCATATTCCTAATGCATTAATACAACTGCTTAGTCTGTATCATGGTACTTACATGTATGTTTTCAGGGCTGGCCATTTAGTGTTGGATAGATGCTACTATATCTCTGCTCCTTCCACTCCAAATGTTGCACATTCAATGTGCAGGCATATTTAATGCCCCTCTACTCTCTTTCCTGTAATATGAAATTCTACTATAAATAGGGACAAGGAGTGACAGTTCCAAGATCGTGAATGTCAGAAGCTTTGATAAATTCAGTCTCTAATGAAATAGGAACATTATCAAGCATAGTATTTAAAAGCATGGGCTTTGGAATGACACATTTCAATTTTCAAGTCCCCATCTCACCCTTTCTAAACGTCAAATTTATTGTGAAGATGATACCTGGCCATGCAGCCCAGGATGACCTCAGAATTCTGCAATCTTTGCTTGCAGATATCTACTATCAAACCTGGCTATTATTGGTTTTACTGATTTACAAGAGAGGACCAAGAAGAAGAGATTAACTCAAAGGATGGGCAAAAAGACCAAAAAGATAATTTTAGTCTATTTATCTTTCACTTCTATTTTCTCTATATATAGACTATATATAGTGTATATTATATGTACTATATATTATATAAATTAATTTTGCATTAAATATTCCTTATAAGCATGCACACATATGATTGGATTCCAAAGATATAAAGTTTAAGCAAGATAAAATAATTGAGAATATCCTAAATTCATAAACCATTATTGTAAACTACAGTCAGTCAGCCTTTTGTTCTGGGTTTATGGAGTACATGGTGATTTGTGAAAAGCAGAGAAAGAGTGAATGAGACAGTGGATGAGAACACTATAATGAAGGTTTCACCAATACAGTATTATAACAAAGTGAGACAGTCTTAAGAAATTATAACTACCCAGCAGCTGAAGCTCTTAAAGGCAGAAACATCAGGCTTAGAGATTCAAAAAATAAATCTGGCCATCAACTTGAATGAACTTGAAAACAGATTCCTCCCAAGAGTCTACCATTGGGGACCCACCCTGCTGACAAGCTGATTGTGGTCTTGGGAAGCCTACGTCAAGGATATCGTCCAGCATACCAACATTACTGGACCACAGGATGTGTGCGGCAATACATTTTTTATGATTTAAGCTGCTACATTTGTGGTAACTTTTTGTGGCTGCAAAATTTACCTATCATGAATTGTTAATGTAATTTGGCCACCAATCTCTTCAATAATTTATTGCATATATCTGTGATCCTGAAAAGCTGCATGGATTAACTCTAAAAAAAAAATCAAAACGTAGGGTGAGATGAACATCATTCTTGACTCTAAAATTGAAAGAATATTTGTTCTTGGGAAGGAAACCTAAGACAAACTACAGTTTCCAAGACTTGTATCATAGCCAAAACCCAGGCTTACTTTTCTCAGAATCCTAGCTTGAGATTCAATCTTTTTGTGAGGCTAGAGGAAAAACTTCAATGAGAACCAGTCCAAAAATAAAAAATGCATTATGACTCCCAGATGTGAGGCCCAAGGTTACCAAAACAGTGAGTAGCCTACCCAAGATGCTTTTCCTTAGAATCTCTAAGGATGCTATAGATACCGAATATCCTCTTCTGTGAAAATCCTACAGTTAGAAAACACCATTTAGCTTTAAAGAATAATGTTAATGAATAATTACCACAATTAACACATTTAGACACAATTTTACTCACCATTAACTTTTTAAAGTATATACCAGAGCTAGAGAGCTTCTATAGCCATTTTTTATCTAAATTGGTGCTGAGTTTCTATAACAGATGTCTATAAGATTTCCATCATTCTGATGCCAATCTGATTGGGAATATTTCTGATTATTTAGGTGCAATTCCTTTATGTGACCTGGATGTCAGCCCTCTCCATGATTCCATTTAAAATATACCATCACACGTCAGCCTGTATAAAGGCTTCAACCTATGGCTATTATTACTTCATGTTTTAATGTAAGGAATCTGAAATCTTTCCTGAACAATCAGGAAATAGAATAAAAATCTTGTTTTAGCCTGTACAAGTCTGTAGGTTCAATCTCAAATACACATAGAAATGCACATGTCAAAAAAGGTACATGCAAATTCTTGCTTTAGCAACATACACAAACATGTGATGGAAACCCAGACTGTGACTTCTGTAAATATCAATACAAAGACATCGCTCAAATTTCAAAAGTATTCTATATTTTATACACTCATCAAAACTCGAAAATATACTCACTGTTTTTACTCATTCATAGCAACAGAAGAAAAAGAAAAACAGAAAACCACTATGTCTTTCTGGAACATTGCGAAAAAGTATAGTCATATTAATAGTTTTCATTAAAGTACACAGAACACAAAATAAATTAATGTATAACAAACATATAAATGAATGTGCAAGTGACAGGAGATGTTGAAAAATCTTAATATTAAAATTGAAATAATGTTTATTTTAGGATGCCTGCAGTGAATTTCAGGAGTGCATTATTCATGGATGTTTGTGTTATTTAGCTGTCCTACATGTCCTTAAGTATGTGTGTATACAAACTGAGGGTCACAGCAAAAGCATTCACTAGTGACTCTTAGTCATAATTTTTAGTTCATATCTATGTACATTTTTTCATTCAGAAAAAGTGTGGTTAAACTGATATGGTTAAGTGAGATAATATTTGAGATTCAATGACACCATTGCAAATAGAAAAATAGATTGTGGCCTTCTGCTGACCAAGGCTGGACAAACTTCCCCAGTAAGTCTAACAACATAAAGAGGAGCAGCTCAAAAGAAGGCTCAAATAAGAACAATGATCACTTACGGTAAATACCAATCACATAAATTACTCCAGAACATCTTTTATGAATAAGTTCTCAGGCAGATTGAGGCCATCATCTGAATGAGTTTCTCCAGCCTGTGAAGAATCGATTTGATGACAAGAGTAGCAGAAGAAAAGGGAAGTGAACTGGAGTTCTAAGAGAATGGGCAAGAATAGAGAAATATTCTGCACTCTTGCAGAGATCTCCATTCACTCTTTGTGCCCTCATCCCCTGGTCCTCCCTGTACCTGATCATCCTATAATGTTCGCTGTCTCATCCCATCTCACAACTGCTTTCCTCCCTGCACATACTTCCAGTGGTTAGTGTTTCCTTTTCTGAGTAAGATGCAAGCATCCTCCCTTGGGATCCTTATTATTTAGTTTCTTGGAGCCTGTGGATTGCAGCGTGGGTATACTGTAATTTTAGGCTAATATCTACTTAAATGGGAGTGTATACTGTGCATGCCTTTTAGTGTCTGGGTTACCTCATTGGGGTGATTTTTAGTTTTATCCTGAAATTTTCATAATGCCCTTGTTTTTAATAGCTGAGTGATATTACAATGTGTTAAAATAACATTTATTTTATCCATTTTTTTCCACTGAGAAGCATCTGGGTTGTTTCCAATTTCTTCCTACTGTGAGTAAAGCTGATTTGAACAGAATAGAGCAAATGTCCTTGTTATAAGATGAACCATATTTTGGGTATATATACCCTGAAGTGACACAGTTGTGTCTTGAGGTAGAACTATAATCAGTTTTGTGAAAAATACTCAGATTGATTTCCAGAATGATTGTACATGTTTGCACTCCCACGAGCAATAGTGGAGGAGTGTTACTCTTGTTCCACAAACTTGCAAGGATGTTCTCTTATTTTATTTTTTATCATAGTCATTCTGATTGATGTAAGATAAAAATCTCAAAATCCTTTTGATTTACATTTTCCTGATAACTAAGGACTTTAAACATGCATTTAAATTCTTCTCCGAACTTAGCAATTCTTCTGTTGATAATTCTGTTTAGTACCCATTTTTTTTTCAATTGGGTTATTTGGTTTGTTGATGTCCAACATCTTGAATTATTTATACATTTTGGATATAGCCTGTTGTCTCATGTAGTGTTCCCATATAATAGGCTGCCATTTTGACCTACTGTTGAAGCTGGTTTGTTTGTTCCATTTTATAGTTTTGGCTTCATTGTCAAAATGTAAGTGTCTGGAAGTGTATGAGTGTATTTCAGAGTCTTCAGTCAGATTTCATTGGTATGTTTATATGCCAATACATTGCAATTATTATTACTATTGCTCTGTAGTAAAGCTTGAAGTCAAGGATGATGATAACTCCAGAAATTCTCCTATTATACAGAATTATTTAAGCTATCTTAGGTTTTATTATTGTTTTTCTTGTTGCTGTTGTTTTACTATAAAGAGTAGAGAATTGTTCTCTCAAGGTCTGAAAACAAATTTGATGAAAATTATGTTGATATGGTAATCCTTCCTAGCCTTGAACACAGGAAATCTTTTTTTTTCATCTTCCTCAGTTTATTTCTTTGGAGACTTGAATGGGTCTTTAATTTGTTTGGTTTGAGTTATGTCAAGATATTTTATAATATTTGTAGCTATTAAGAAAGGTGTTGTTTCTCTGATTTATTTTCCAGAGCCAGATGGCTTTAGTGCAGTATTCTACTAGACTTTCAAAGAAGAGTGAATACCAATACTCTTCAAATTATTTCACAAAATAGAAATAGAAGAAACATTGTCAAACCCATTTTATGAGGCCACATTCACTGTAATACCAATACAAAAATTACTGAATATAGAACGGGCATTTCAGACCAATTTATGTTGTGGATATTGATGTAAAAAT